>NC_140168.1:50074612-50511254 GCF_963971535.1 Notolepis coatsorum
CGTCGACCGGCGTGTAGGCTGATGAGTGAAGGGAAAAAATCTCGTCCAGGGCCGCCACTTGTTCACGGGTAACACGGCACCAAAATGAAGTGGATTCCCAGGCTGTTTCGGTTCTGCTCTGCTTCAGAACCTGTTGGCTAGTACTTGGCGTTGTGTCTCAATACTTTAAAGCTGGGAATCACTTCTCTTCAAAACTGACTGAGCAGGCCGAAAGGCAGAAGGAATTAGGAGGAAGGTGCTATGGTTGTTGATCACAAACACTATGCCGTAAGATGATAACAACCAGCTAATATTACAGTATAAAGATAAATTGTTGCTGGTCTTTGTTGTCCTGGCTGACAAAACAAAGCAGTCGGTTTTCAGTATAAAGCTGGTCTTTGTTGTCCTGGCTGACAAAACAAAGCAGTCTGTTTTCCCTCCAAAAAGTCCTTTTGTTCTCGTTGTGCCTTGGCCTCCTTGGGGTTGATGGTGGAGATGGTGAGAGAGGTCTTGTCCTGTTTGGGTTTGGTTGGTTCCAGAGTGTTCTTCGGTTGTTGTCTGAGCTCCCTCTTCCCACATCCCACACCCATCTTATAGCCCAGGCCAGTGTCTCCGAGTTGATGACATCATCACATTAGTTCCTCCAATCACAGGACTGCTTAAGCTGGCATTTGAAAATAGGGGTTTGGCTTATAGGCCAAACCCTTTTCACATTACTAACAGAGAATATTTTCCTTATAAAATTACTTAAACATTACCTGACTTGTTAATACTTTGATGAATCAAAGTTTATATTGATTACCTAAACACAGATATATTTCTTTATTACTAAGTCTGTTTGACTTTCAGAACATATATCTAACAAATCTAATCTTTCTGTTAGCTTAATAGAATACATTTTAATACCATATAGAAACAAATCTAATCATTCTGTTAGCTTAATAGAATACATTTTAATACCATATAGAAAGAATGCTAAATGAAAATAGCACAGACACATTAACTAATTGTAGACATTTTAGTATGACCAAACACTAATTATATTTTAACTTACTTATTCAAATTACTATTTTAACAATACCAGGAAATAGTTAGTTTGGAGATCTTCTGTATGAGTGTGTGTGTGTGTGTGTGTGTGTGTGTGTGTGTGTGAGTGTGTGTGTGTGTGTGTGGATGTGTATGTGTGTGTGAGTGTGTGACTATGTGTGTGTGAGTGTGTGTGTGTGGATGTGTATTCGAAAATGTGTGTGTGTGATTATGTGTGTGTGTCTGTCTGTGTCCCCTGGCCGTAAGCAGATAACACTTCATGGGCGCTTTGATCACTGTGTGTGTGTGTGGATGTGTATGTGTGTGTGTGAGTATGTGAGTGTCTGTGTGTGTGACAGGATACTCCAGCGAGATAACATGTCTAGGTGACCTTTTGTTCTTCGTTTGATCTTCCCCCTAAAGGGAAGGAGTCTTACCCCAGCTGCCACTTGTCACCCCAGGAGGGCATTTGCACAATCTGTCTATTTAACCACACACAGACAATCTATGACTTATTGTTTTGAGGCCCAAATATTTCTACACATTTAGTTAATCATGATATATATGTTTTGGATTTTACAACACTCTTAACCAACAAAACCTGCACAGACTACAATATATGACGTATATATCATGCCAGTTAGAGTACCTTTTGTATACTGCACCTTGTATATAATGTTTACTTTACTCTTTTATTAGCTTACTTTATGAGTAATCATAGTATATATTCAGATTCAAATAATTTATTGCCTATATTTATTGTAACATATAATATAACCAAGGCAGACCCTCATCTGCACATTTGTTTACACTGTTTATTTTGTCCTCATATTTTTATATTCAGATCAAATGTTATTGTCCTTCTACTATTACCCTGCCCAATACATGCCCCCCCCCCCCCCATGCTATGACGCCTGCATTTCCCCAAGAGGATCAATAAAGGAATATCTTATCTTATCTTATCTTATCGTATCTTATCCATACTAGATGAAGAGTGACATTTTCTGAATATATTGGACATTGTACAAATTGCGTTGTGTCAGCATGCAAACTATATCACTCCGTTTAGGGATCATAGCATCACAGGTGAGGGGGAGGGGAGGTACAGGCAGGGTAATAGAAATGACAATAACAATATGAGAATAAAAGGTAAAGAACAAGATAAAATATGAAATAAAAATAAAGGTGAGGGTCTGATCTACCGGACAGGTGAGACATATGTTACTCTATCAATAATAATAACACAATGACAGGTGAGACCCACTATACACAGACTTGGCCAATAGAAGGAGCACATTCAGTGTTAGACTCAGACTCCTAGATGCAGCACTGAACGTCACAGGAATTATTTTGTACCAACAACCATCAGATTGTACAATGCCTCACTGCCTTACTGAGCACAGAGTAAATCCCTGTATATCTTCCTGTACATTTACATTTTACTATAGTTATACCTTCCTGGACTTTTACATTTTCTTTACATTTTACTGTATATTTTAGAATGTATATCTCTGACTGTGTATTTTTATTTGTATTCTTATTCTTATTCCTATTCTTATTTTTGACTTTTGACTAACTGAATATTCATTGTGACCGATCTGTGGTGCTGAATTTCCCTCGGGATAAATAAAGTACTTATTCTATTCTATTCTATTCTATTCTATTCTTCTATTCCATTCTATTCTATTCTATTCTATACCATAGCAATAATAATAACACAATGACAGGTGAGGTGAGACATATTTTACGATATCAATAATAATAACACAATGACAGGTGAGACATATGTTATTTATCAATAATAATAACACTGACAGGTGAGACATATATACTTTATTGATAATAATAACACAATGACAGGAGAGACATAATGTGAGGATGGGGTTCTTGCGGAGCCCAATAGCAAAACACAGGAGGAGAGAATGGAGAGGTTTTAGGGTTCTTTAATTATTCTTCCCAACCAAGCAGAGTATAACAGGAATGTGAAACAGGAATGTGAACAACACGGAGGTTATAATGTTCTTGGGGGGGGAGAAGAATGAGAGCAGGTGCACTTCAGTGCAGCTGTCGGCAGTGAGAGAGAGAGGACACAGGTCTTGCGCTTGAGAGCGAGCAGGAGTCCTCTTTGCTTGGCTCGAGACGTCAGGGTGGAAGGGCGCTGGAGCGAAGTCCTGGGGCACAAGAAACAGAAGGTTAGGGAAAGCATAAACAGGGGTAGTTACAGCTGGTCTTCAGGTAGCGTCGTCGTACCTCGGTAGGCAGTTTAACACTGCGACGTCGGATGACGGGATCTGCCAGTTGAAGTAGGGAACGCTTGATGAGGTGATCTCTTGCAGCCGCGCTGATTGCTCCTCATCTGGCAGACTCGAGCTCCGATCGTGACACATAATGTTACTCTATATATTATAATAACACAATGACAGGGGAGACATATGTATGCTCTATCGATAATAATAACACAATGCTTATATGTACAGCCCCTCCTATATACAGATTCTATCTTCAAGTCAACCCCATACCCTTATCTAAGCAAAAGCTGTGTCTGAGCAATTGCCTTTTTGTTCTGCCACTGTTTAGCATGAGGTATCTAATGAAAATGATGGTCTTTTCCAGAAGCGTGTGACATAGTTTTCATGCTGACATGGCACAAGTAGACCTATATAGTGTTACAGTAATATTCTGAAAATGCCACTTTTCGTGTACTATAATGAGTGGCTATAAAAGCCAGCAATAATTGCTTGGACACAGCTTTTGCTTAGATAGAGGTATCTATCTAATGAAAGCTGTGGTCTTCCTGGACGGTGTGATATACGTTTCATGCTGACATGGCGCAAGTAGACAACAGTCTCCAATATTTATAACCTGTGCACCCCAATATAATAACAGTATAATAATAACAGTATTTATCCATTTTGGTACCGAGAAGTACTTTTTTTTTGGATCCACTTTTTCTCCCATTTTTTTTATATTTCTCCCATCCCAATTTCGTATCATCCAATTCAACCCTCCCCTGTCACGAACGCTGTTTCTTGCCTCCCACAAGCCGGCTGCAATGTGGACTAAGTCATACATAGCACAAGTCCCCTCCGGTACTTGAGGTAACAGCAGTCGCATCTTTTCACCTGCGCAGCTCGATCTCTCAGTGGCGAGGAGTAACGCGTGGGAGGCTCACGCTGCCCCCGACACTTCCTGATTCTACTGCGCAGGCGCACCAACCGACCTGTAGGAGTCGCTGTCCACAACGCCCGATCCCCACCCATCAGTTTCCCACCCCCTAATACGGCCAATGTGTATTAGTACGGACGACCAGCTAAACTGAAAGCAAATGTGGAGCGCTGGGCTCGAACAGGCAAGCCCAGCGTCTCCAGATTTCGTGGCGAGCGCCTTGCCCACTACGCCACGTAGCCGCCCCGGTACCGAGAAGTACTTTATGAAACCGTTTATAACCGTTATCATACTGTACAAACACTTAATTTGTATTGCATAGGTTCGTTTTATGGCTTAGTTGGTTATTTTTATGTGGAAAATATAGCTTTTGAATAACTTGTATGTGCTTTACCCCCTCCAAATGTACAGTCTCATCCCCACCGTATACATTCTCTCCCCACCGTATGTATATTTCTCTCCCACCCACCCACCCCCTCCTAATGTACAGTCCCCTCCCCATCATATGTATATACTCTGTCAGGATCTTTGGGTAACAGTACTATATATTTGAAGATCGTATATGTCACAAATGTAACAGTACTAAATACCTGTATGTCATGTATGTCCCTATGCCATTAATGTCATGTATGAACTCACGATGAATTGGAAATGGGGGACCCTGGTGTAAACAAGACGAAAGTCTTTCTCTGGTCTGCATCCCCTTAACAATTGTATGTATTGAGCTGTACTGCACTGTACCCATTCTGCAATCTGTTAATAAAGTTTTCATTCATTCATTCATTCATTCATTCATTCATTCATTCATTCATTCATTCATTCATTCATTCATTCATTCATTCATTCATGTTGTGTATGTCATAAATGTCACTATGAATTGAAAATGGGGGACCCTGATGTAAACAAGACAAACGTCTTTCTCTGGTCTGCATCCCCTTAATAATTGTGTGTATTGAGCCGTACTGTATTGTACCCATTCTGCAATCTGTTAAATAAAGTTTTCATTCATTCGTCATTCAATCTTTAGTTTAGACGGTATGTAGAATTTTATTTTGAAAACCCCCAACAGGAAGTGTTACTCCTGCTGCTGCTGCTGGCGGAACACAGGCCGATTCTCATTGGGAAACATGTCGGTATCTGAGAGAACGACAAAGGTAGCTAGCTGTTACCTGATTAAAGGCGTAAGAGATGGCATGCAATTTGAATGTACGGCTATTTTATCAACCATGTATGTACATTACAACAACAAGAACGCAGCACACAAATGGCAGCCTGCATCACGATGTAACTCGCTGTAATGAATGGTCGCTGTAGCTTGTTGACCGGTTAGCTAACGAGCTAGCTGTTAACTAGTAGCTAACCTTACTGCTTTGATGCTAAACGGCGGCCGAACAAAAAAAGGGAGACTTGCTTTGGTTCTCCCTGGGAAGTGAAAACGAGATCCCCCCAACTGCCTTATAGTCATCGTCAGATTAATAACACCCTAAGTGATGTGTTGCACACTTCTTGCATGAGCAGTTTGGTGATAGTTCCATGGTTTGCTGCAATGTCCTGACTGTGTTCTTGCAAGAAAGTGAACTGCAGTGACCATTCTCCTCCCTGCTCATTTTCAACCATATCCCCGTATACCACGGAGCCTTTACTTACTTGGGATGGGTGAATGTTTGACAGGTTTACTGATGCAGCCTGATAAATGTTTGTTATGTCTACCAGGAGCCACCCGAAGGAAAACTATTGGAAGTTGAGCCAGAATCAATAGCTGGCCCAAGTCAAGTGAAGGAAGGTATGTTTACAACTTATTAATAGAGTAGACTCCATACCATTTGACTGATTATTACTAAGGATGTATGGAGGTGGACTGAGTTGGATGCTGTCTCTTATGTGTAGTCGTGTATATGCATGTACGCCTGCCTGTCTGTGCGACTAGCTGCTCAATAATGATTGAGAGTTCCCACCATTTCCTAGGTAATGTTGGCTCCGCCGCATCCGTGATTTCCAAGGAGACGGAGCCCATGGGTGGGATGTTATCCTCCTCGCTCTTTCAACCGTCGGGGAAAGACTGCTCCAAAGTGGGAGAGGAGAGCGAGAGGCGGCCTGCCCCTTCCTCCCCGCCAGGCAAGGCTGTGGCAGGTAAGATTGTATCCCATTCAGTACCAGTTGATAGCCATATAAGGTCTGGTAGATGAATAGGTGGCCATCTAGATTCTAGAGTGTATGACTCTGTGTTTTATTCTCTATTCTCTCTCTCTCTCAAACATGGTCCTCATTTAATGCCTATGTCTCCCTCACAGGACACGCACCAAAGACTGTTGCATCGATGTGCTCTTCTTTGCTCTCTTCCTCCACCTCCTCCTCAGCGTCCTCTCCTGGCAGAGCCAAGATGAGTGTTTCAGGGCCTGGCAGCAGTAAATCTCTCCTGCCCCCTGCACCTCCCTCCTCCTCTTCATCTTCCTCCTCCTCTTCTTCAGCCACCCCCAATGCCCCACCAAAGATCCACCGGGCTCGTAAGACCATGAACCGACCACCTCCGATGCAGGTAGGGGTATAGATAAGATAAGATAACTCTATTATCCGGGGGGGGGGGGGGGGGTAATTCTATAGTTAGTTCTATGCTGAATTAGATATTTTCTAAAATAAAAAAGTATGATAGCACTTTTGGTAACCACAAGATTAAATAGTTCCTTCTGTATTATTACATTTGGAAACCCCAACATTGTATAGATTTGTAGATGAAATCAAATCCTATGGTTATTAGTTGACTAAGAATTTTTTTAGTTGAGTCGACTAAGAATTCTAATTAGTGTGGGTGACCTGGCGAAGCCAGGTTGCCACCCACACTATACATATCCATACTCTTTAGTGTGGGTGACCTGGCGAAGCCAGGTTGCCACCCACACTATACATATCCATACTCTTTTTATTAGTGTGGGTGACCTGGCGAAGCCAGGTTGCCACCCACACTATACATATCCATACTCTTTTTATTAGTGTGGGTGACCTGGCGAAGCCAGGTTGCCACCCACACTATACATATCCATACTCTTTTTATTAGTGTGGGTGACCTGGCGAAGCCAGGTTGCCACCCACACTATACATATCCATACTCTTTTTATTATTATTCTTTATTCCACCGATTTTGCAAACACTTTGCAACACGTAAGCGTTCGCGCCCCATACACGTGAAAGGTATCAAAACGAGCGGCTTGCCTATGGCAACACCGGTCTCCGATCTCGTAAAGTTTCACCGCACCGTCTGGCTACGAATCGACTTTAAACGGTAAAATATCGGTCCCATTGGGAATGCATTGCATTTTAGAGTGTAGCAGCTGAAATAATCTTTTTCCCCCTACCTTGGGTGAATTGCGAGTGTGATCTCAATTTTGGACGTAGAAATAAAACAAACACATCAAAACGATGACACGGCTGTCATCCCGCTCACAAAAGAAAAATAAATGGAATTGGACATTTCTATCTCAACTGACGACCATTTGTTTGAAGGTTCTCCTCCCCATTGACCGCCATGCAATCGCACTCTAGAAATCACATTTTTCACACTATTTTTTAGCCTTCTGTTCCGATCGCCGAAGGAGTGCCACAATATTGCACGAATGTCACAATATCGCGCACAACCCTTCGCCTACTCGTTGTAGTGCTCATGTGCGCGTCACAACGCTTCATCTCTTATAGTTTTCTTTTAATCAATGTGACAATGCAGTCATGCATCTGCCTCCATACAAATGCATTGGATAGAAAATATGCAAGTCATAGTGATTGCTTCACCTGTGTGGCTCATGGCTCACTCATGATTGGTTCAGCTGTGTGGCTCGTGGCTGAGCTGCCAATGACATCATCCACTTAACCCATCATTGGCCATCACTGTGTTGCAGTACTGAATTGCTGACAGCGCCCTCTGTCTTGTGGGTTGTGTCATTGTACTCAGTAGGGATATCCTCTTTCATTTTTCATTGGTCCATGTTGACCACCTTTCATTGGTCGATGTTGACCACTCCCCCGATCCTTAGACCACGCCCCCTTAGGCCACACCCCCTCAGTGTATCTCTTGAACCGTTTGTCGTAGAGACTTGCGGATTGTGCCATTGGTCGATGTTGACCACCTTTCATTGGTCGATGTTGACCACTCCCCCTGTTGACCACCTTTCATTGGTCGATGTTGACCACTCCCCCGATCCTTAGACCACGCCCCCTTAGGCCACACCCCCTCAGTGTATCTCTTGAACCGTTTGTCGTAGAGACTTGGGGATTGTGCCATTGGTCGATGTTGACCACCTTTCATTGGTCGATGTTGACCACTCCCCCGATCCTTAGACCACGCCCCCTTAGGCCACACCCCATCAGTGTATCTCTTGAACCGTTTGTCGTAGAGACTTGCGGATTGTGCCATTGTACTCGGTGTAATAGTGTAATAGTGTGTAATAGTGTAATAGTGTGTAATAGTGTAATAGTGTAATAGTGTGTAATAGTGCAATAGTGTGTAATAGTGTAATAGTGTGTAATAGTGTAATAGTGTGTAATAGTGTAATAGTGTGTAATAGTGTAATAGTGTAATAGTGTGTAATAGTGTAATAGTGTAATAGTGTGTAATAGTGTAATAGTGTGTAATAGTGTAATAGTGTGTAATAGTGTGTAATAGTGTAATAGTGTAATAGTGTGTAATAGTGTGTAATAGTGTAATAGTGTAATAGTGTGTAATAGTGTAATAGTGTGTAATAGTGTAATAGTGTGTAATAGTGTAATAGTGTGTAATAGTGTAATAGTGTGTAATAGTGTAATAAATAGTGTGTAATAGTGTGTAATAGTGTAATAGTGTAATAGTGTGTAATAGTGTAATAGTGTGTAATAGTGTAATAGTGTGTAATAGTGTAATAGTGTAATATTGTGTAATAGTGTAATAGTGTAATAGTGTGTAATAGTGTAATAGTGTGTAATAGTGTAATAGTGTAATAGTGTGTAATAGTGTGTAATAGTGTAATAGTGTAATAGTGTGTAATAGTGTAATAGTGTAATAGTGTAATAGTGTGTAATAGTGTAATAGTGTGTAATAGTGTAATATTGTGTAATAGTGTAATAGTGTGTAATAGTGTAATAGTGTGTAATAGTGTAATAGTGTGTAATAGTGTAATAGTGTAATAGTGTGTAATAGTGTAATAAATAGTGTGTAATAGTGTGTAATAGTGTAATAGTGTAATAGTGTGTAATAGTGTAATAGTGTGTAATAGTGTGTAATAGTGTAATTGTGTAATAGTGTAATAGTGTAATAGTGTGTAATAGTGTGTAATAGTGTAATATTGTGTAATAGTGTAATAGTGTGTAATAGTGTAATAGTGTGTAATAGTGTAATAATAGTGTAATAGTGTGTAATAGTGTAATACTGTGTAAGAGTGTGTAATAGTGTAATAGTGTGTAGTAGTGTAATAGTGTGTAATAGTGTAATAGTGTAATAGTGTGTAATAGTGTAATAGTGTAATAGTGTGTAATAGTGTAATAGTGTAATAGTGTAATAGTGTAATAGTGTGTAATAGTGTGTAATAGTGTAATAGTGTAATAGTGTGTAATAGTGTAATAGTGTGTAATAGTGTGTAATAGTGTAATAGTGTAATAGTGTGTAATAGTGTAATAGTGTGTAATAGTGTAATAGTGTGTAATAGTGTAATAGTGTGTAATAGTGTAATAGTGTAATAGTGTGTAATAGTGTAATAGTGTAATAGTGTGTAATAGTGTAATAGTGTGTAATAGTGTAATAGTGTGTAATAGTGTAATAGTGTAATAGTGTGTAATAGTGTAATAGTGTAATAGTGTGTAATAGTGTAATAGTGTGTAATAGTGTAATAGTGTAATAGTGTGTAATAGTGTAATAGTGTGTAATAGTGTAATAGTGTGTAATAGTGTAATAGTGTGTAATAGTGTGTAATAGTGTGTAATAGTGTGTAATAGTGTAATAGTGTGTAATAGTGTGTAATAGTGTAATAGTGTGTAATAGTGTGTAATAGTGTAATAGTGTAATAATGTGTAATAGTGTGTAATAGTGTGTAATAGTGTAATAGTGTGTAATAGTGTGTAATAGTGTAATAGTGTAATAGTGTGTAATAGTGTGTAATAGTGTAATAGTGTGTAATAGTGTGTAATAGTGTAATCGTGTGTAATAGTGTGTAATAGTGTGTAAGAGTGTGTAATAGTGTAATAGTGTGTAATAGTGTGTAATAGTGTAATAGTGTGTAATAGTGTGTAATAGTGTAATAGTGTGTAATAGTGTGTAATAGTGTAATATTGTGTAATAGTGTAATAGTGTAATAGTGTTGCGGGTTGTGTCATTGCACTCAGTAGGGATATCCTCTTTGATTGGTCTATGTTGACCACTCCCCTGATCCTTAAGCCGCGCCCCCTTTTTGTATCCTTTGAACCGTTTGTCATAGAGACTCGCGAGAGACCCTCTCCCCCGTTGGCCGGCGGTGCACAGGCGTCACCCACACTTTCACAATTTCCCCCGCGCGGAATTGTCTAGTTAGTGTGGGTGACCTGGCGAAGCCAGGTTGCCACCCACACTATACATATCCATACTCTTTTTATTTATTTATTATTCTTTATTCCACCGATTTTGCAAACACTTTGCAACACGTAAGCGTTCGCGCCCCATACACGTGAAAGGTATCAAAACGAGCGGCTTGCCTATGGCAACACCGGTCTCCGATCTCGTAAAGTTTCACCGCACCGTCTGGCTACGAATCGACTTTAAACGGTAAAATATCGGTCCCATTGGGAATGCATTGCATTTTAGAGTGTAGCAGCTGAAATAATCTTTTTCCCCCTACCTTGGGTGAATTGCGAGTGTGATCTCAATTTTGGACGTAGAAATAAAACAAACACATCAAAACGATGACACGGCTGTCATCCCGCTCACAAAAGAAAAATAAATGGAATTGGACATTTCTATCTCAACTGACGACCATTTGTTTGAAGGTTCTCCTCCCCATTGACCGCCATGCAATCGCACTCTAGAAATCACATTTTTCACACTATTTTTTAGCCTTCTGTTCCGATCGCCGAAGGAGTGCCACAATATTGCACGAATGTCACAATATCGCGCACAACCCTTCGCCTACTCGTTGTAGTGCTCATGTGCGCGTCACAACGCTTCATCTCTTATAGTTTTCTTTTAATCAATGTGACAATGCAGTCATGCATCTGCCTCCATACAAATGCATTGGATAGAAAATATGCAAGTCATAGTGATTGCTTCACCTGTGTGGCTCATGGCTCACTCATGATTGGTTCAGCTGTGTGGCTCGTGGCTGAGCTGCCAATGACATCATCCACTTAACCCATCATTGGCCATCACTGTGTTGCACTACTGAATTGCTGACAGCGCCCTCTGTCTTGTGGGTTGTGTCATTGTACTCAGTAGGGATATCCTCTTTCATTTTTCATTGGTCCATGTTGACCACCTTTCATTGGTCGATGTTGACCACTCCCCCGATCCTTAGACCACGCCCCCTTAGGCCACACCCCCTCAGTGTATCTCTTGAACCGTTTGTCGTAGAGACTTGCGGATTGTGCCATTGTACTCGGTGTAATAGTGTAATAGTGTGTAATAGTGTAATAGTGTGTAATAGTGTAATAGTGTAATAGTGTGTAATAGTGTAATAGTGTGTAATAGTGTGTAATAGTGTAATAGTGTGTAATAGTGTGTAATAGTGTAATAGTGTAATAGTGTGTAATAGTGTAATATTGTGTAATAGTGTAATAGTGTAATAGTGTGTAATAGTGTAATAGTGTGTAATAGTGTGTAATAGTGTAATATTGTGTAATAGTGTGTAATAGTGTAATAGTGTAATAGTGTGTAATAGTGTAATAGTGTCTAATAGTGTAATAGTGTGTAATAGTGTAATAGTGTAATAGTGTAATAGTGTGTAATAGTGTAATAGTGTGTAATAGTGTAATAGTGTAATAGTGTGTAATAGTGTAATAGTGTGTAATAGTGTAATATTGTAATAGTGTGTAATAGTGTAATAGTGTGTAATAGTGTAATAGTGTGTAATAGTGTAATAGTGTAATAGTGTGTAATAGTGTAATAGTGTAATAGTGTGTAATAGTGTAATAGTGTGTAATAGTGTAATAGTGTGTAATAGTGTACTAGTGTGTAATAGTGTAATAGTGTAATAGTGTGTAATAGTGTAATAGTGTGTAATAGTGTAATAGTGTGTAATAGTGTAATAGTGTGTAATAGTGTAGTGTGTAATAGTGTAATAGTGTAATAGTGTGTAATAGTGTAATAGTGTGTAATAGTGTAATAGTGTGTAATAGTGTAATAGTGTGTAATAGTGTAATAGTGTAATAGTGTGTAATAGTGTAATAGTGTAATAGTGTGTAATAGTGTAATAGTGTGTAATAGTGTAATAGTGTGTAATAGTGTAATAGTGTGTAATAGTGTAATAGTGTGTAATAGTGTAATAGTGTGTAATAGTGTAATAGTGTAATAGTGTGTAATAGTGTAATAGTGTCTAATAGTGTAATAGTGTGTAATAGTGTAATAGTGTAATAGTGTGTAATAGTGTAATAGTGTGTAATATTGTAATAGTGTAATAGTGTGTAATAGTGTAATAGTGTAATAGTGTGTAATAGTGTAATAGTGTGTAATAGTGTAATAGTGTGTAATAGTGTAATAGTGTAATAGTGTGTAATAGTGTAATAGTGTAATAGTGTAATAGTGTGTAATAGTGTAATAGTGTAATAGTGTGTAATAGTGTAATAGTGTGTAATAGTGTAATAGTGTAATAGTGTGTAATAGTGTAATAGTGTCTAATAGTGTAATAGTGTGTAATAGTGTGTAATAGTGTAATAGTGTAATAGTGTGTAATAGTGTAATAGTGTGTAATAGTGTAATAGTGTAATAGTGTGTAATAGTGTAATAGTGTGTAATAGTGTAATAGTGTGTAATAATGTGTAATAGTGTAATAGTGTAATAGTGTGTAATAGTGTAATAGTGTCTAATAGTGTAATAGTGTGTAATAGTGTAATAGTGTGTAATAGTGTAATAGTGTGTAATAGTGTAATAGTGTGTAATAGTGTAATAGTGTGTAATAGTGTGTAATAGTGTAATAGTGTGTAATAGTGTGTAATAGTGTAATAGTGTAATAGTGTGTAATAGTGTAATATTGTGTAATAGTGTAATAGTGTAATAGTGTGTAATAGTGTAATAGTGTGTAATAGTGTAATAGTGTAATAGTGTAATATTGTGTAATAGTGTGTAATAGTGTAATAGTGTAATAGTGTGTAATAGTGTAATAGTGTAATAGTGTAATAGTGTAATAGTGTAATAGTGTGTAATAGTGTAATAGTGTGTAATAGTGTAATAGTGTAATAGTGTGTAATAGTGTAATAGTGTGTAATAGTGTAATAGTGTGTAATAATGTGTAATAGTGTAATAGTGTAATAGTGTGTAATAGTGTAATAGTGTCTAATAGTGTAATAGTGTGTAATAGTGTAATAGTGTGTAATAGTGTAATAGTGTGTAATAGTGTAATAGTGTGTAATAGTGTAATAGTGTGTAATAGTGTGTAATAGTGTAATAGTGTGTAATAGTGTGTAATAGTGTAATAGTGTAATAGTGTGTAATAGTGTAATATTGTGTAATAGTGTAATAGTGTAATAGTGTGTAATAGTGTAATAGTGTGTAATAGTGTAATAGTGTAATAGTGTAATAGTGTAATAGTGTGTAATAGTGTAATAGTGTAATAGTGTGTAATAGTGTAATAGTGTCTAATAGTGTAATAGTGTAATAGTGTAATAGTGTAATAGTGTGTAATAGTGTAATAGTGTGTAATAGTGTAATAGTGTAATAGTGTAATAGTGTGTAATAGTGTAATAGTGTGTAATAGTGTAATATTGTAATAGTGTGTAATAGTGTAATAGTGTGATAGTGTAATAGTGTAATAGTGTGTAATAGTGTAATAGTGTGTAATAGTGTAATAGTGTGTAATAGTGTAATAGTGTGTAATAGTGTAATAGTGTGTAATAGTGTAATAGTGTAATAGTGTAGTGTGTAATAGTGTAATAGTGTAATAGTGTGTAATAGTGTAATAGTGTGTAATAGTGTAATAGTGTAATAGTGTGTAATAGTGTAATAGTGTAATAGTGTGTAATAGTGTAATAGTGTGTAATAGTGTAATAGTGTGTAATAGTGTAATAGTGTAATAGTGTGTAATAGTGTAATAGTGTGTAATAGTGTAATAGTGTGTAATAGTGTAATAGTGTAATAGTGTGTAATAGTGTAATAGTGTGTAATAGTGTAATAGTGTAATAGTGTGTAATAGTGTAATAGTGTCTAATAGTGTAATAGTGTGTAATAGTGTAATAGTGTGTAATAGTGTAATAGTGTGTAATAGTGTAATAGTGTGTAATAGTGTAATAGTGTGTAATAGTGTAATAGTGTAATAGTGTGTAATAGTGTAATAGTGTGTAATAGTGTAATAGTGTGTAATAGTGTAATAGTGTAATAGTGTGTAATAGTGTAATAGTGTAATAGTGTGTAATAGTGTAATAGTGTAATAGTGTAATAGTGTGTAATAGTGTAATAGTGTGTAATAGTGTAATAGTGTAATAGTGTGTAATAGTGTAATAGTGTGTAATAGTGTAATAGTGTGTAATAGTGTGTAATAGTGTAATAGTGTAATAGTGTGTAATAGTGTGTAATAGTGTAATAGTGTAATAGTGTGTAATAGTGTAATAGTGTGTAATAGTGTAATAGTGTGTAATAATGTGTAATAGTGTAATAGTGTAATAGTGTGTAATAGTGTAATAGTGTCTAATAGTGTAATAGTGTGTAATAGTGTAATAGTGTGTAATAGTGTAATAGTGTGTAATAGTGTAATAGTGTGTAATAATGTGTAATAGTGTAATAGTGTAATAGTGTGTAATAGTGTAATAGTGTCTAATAGTGTAATAGTGTGTAATAGTGTAATAGTGTGTAATAGTGTAATAGTGTGTAATAGTGTAATAGTGTAATAGTGTGTAATATTGTGTAATAGTGTAATAGTGTTGCGGGTTGTGTCATTGCACTCAGTAGGGATATCCTCTTTGATTGGTCTATGTTGACCACTCCCCCGATCCTTAGGCCACGCCCCCTTTTTGTATCCTTTGAACCGTTTGTCATAGAGACTCGCGAGAGACACTCTCCCCCGTTGGCCGGCGGTGCACAGGCGTCACCCACACTTTCACAATTTCC
This sequence comes from Notolepis coatsorum, assembly GCF_963971535.1. Taxonomy (NCBI): domain Eukaryota; kingdom Metazoa; phylum Chordata; class Actinopteri; order Aulopiformes; family Paralepididae; genus Notolepis; species Notolepis coatsorum. The sequence goes on from NC_140168.1 coordinate 50,090,022, forward strand.
CCCGCGCGGAATTGTCTAGTTATTATTATTCTTTATTCCACCGATTTTGCAAACACTTTGCAACACGTAAGCGTTCGCGCCCCATACACGTGAAAGGTATCAAAACGAGCGGCTTGCCTATGGCAACACCGGTCTCCGAACTCGTAAAGTTTCACCGCACCGTCTGGCTACGAATCGACTTTAAACGGTAAAATTTCCGTCCCATTGGGAATGCATTGCAATTTAGAGTGTAGCAGCTGAAATAATCTTTTTTCCCCTACCTTGGGTGAATTGCGAGTGTGATCTCAATTTTGGACGTAGAAATAAAACAAACACATCAAAACGATGACACGGCTGTCAACCCGCTCACAAAAGAAAAATAAATGGAATTGGACATTTCTATCTCAACTGACGACCATTTGTTTGAAGGTTCTCCTCCCCATTGACCGCCATGCAATCGCACTCTAGAAATCACATTTTTCACACTATTTTTTAGCCTTCTGTTCCGATCGCCGAAGGAGTGCCACAATATCGCACGAATGTCACAATATCGCGCACAACCCTTCGCCTACTCGTTGTAGTGCTCATGTGCGCGTCACAACGCTTCATCTCTTATAGTTTTCTTTTAATCAATGTGACAATGCAGTCATGCATCTGCCTCCATAGAAATGCATTGGATAGAAAATATGCAAGTCATAGTGATTGCTTCACCTGTGTGGCTCATGGCTCACTCATGATTGGTTCAGCTGTGTGGCTCGTGGCTGAGCTGCCAATGACATCATCCACTTAACCCATCATTGGCCATCACTGTGTTGCAGTACTGAATTGCTGACAGCGCCCTCTGTCTTGTGGGTTGTGTCATTGTACTCAGTAGGGATATCCTCTTTCATTTTTCATTGGTCCATGTTGACCACCTTTCATTGGTCGATGTTGACCACTCCCCCGATCCTTAGACCACGCCCCCTTAGGCCACACCCCCTCAGTGTATATCTTGAACCGTTTGTCGTAGAGACTTGCGGATTGTGCCATTGGTCGATGTTGACCACCTTTCATTGGTCGATGTTGACCACTCCCCCTGTTGACCACCTTTCATTGGTCGATGTTGACCACTCCCCCGATCCTTAGACCACGCCCCCTTAGGCCACACCCCCTCAGTGTAACTCTTGAACCGTTTGTCGTAGAGACTTGGGGATTGTGCCATTGGTCGATGTTGACCACCTTTCATTGGTCGATGTTGACCACTCCCCCGATCCTTAGACCACGCCCCCTTAGGCCACACCCCCTCAGTGTATCTCTTGAACCGTTTGTCGTAGAGACTTGCGGATTGTGCCATTGTACTCGGTGTAATAGTGTAATAGTGTGTAATAGTGTAATAGTGTGTAATAGTGTAATAGTGTAATAGTGTGTAATAGTGTAATAGTGTGTAATAGTGTAATAGTGTGTAATAGTGTGTAATAGTGTAATAGTGTAATAGTGTGTAATAGTGTAATATTGTGTAATAGTGTAATAGTGTGTAATAGTGTAATAGTGTGTAATAGTGTAATAGTGTAATAGTATGTAATAGTGTAATAGTGTGTAATAGTGTGTAATAGTGTAATAGTGTAATAGTGTGTAATAGTGTAATAGTGTCTAATAGTGTAATAGTGTGTAATAGTGTAATAGTGTAATAGTGTGTAATAGTGTAATAGTGTAATAGTGTGTAATAGTGTAATAGTGTGTAATAGTGTAATAGTGTGTAATAGTGTAATAGTGTAATAGTGTGTAATAGTGTAATAGTGTGTAATAGTGTAATAGTGTGTAATAGTGTAATAGTGTGTAATAGTGTAATAGTGTAATAGTGTGTAATAGTGTAATAGTGTAATAGTGTGTAATAGTGTAATAGTGTGTAATAGTGTAATAGTGTAATAGTGTGTAATAGTGTAATAGTGTGTAATAGTGTAATAGTGTGTAATAGTGTAATAGTGTGTAATAGTGTAATAGTGTAATAGTGTGTAATAGTGTAATAGTGTGTAATAGTGTAATAGTGTGTAATAGTGTAATAGTGTGTAATAGTGTAATAGTGTGTAATAGTGTAATCGTGTAATAGTGTGTAATAGTGTAATAGTGTAATAGTGTGTAATAGTGTAATAGTGTAATAGTGTGTAATAGTGTAATAGTGTGTAATAGTGTAATAGTGTGTAATAGTGTGTAATAGTGTAATAGTGTAATAGTGTGTAATAGTGTAATAGTGTGTAATAGTGTAATAGTGTGTAATAGTGTGTAATAGTGTAATAGTGTGTAATAGTGTGTAATAGTGTGTAATAGTGTGTAATAGTGTGTAATAGTGTAATAGTGTGTAATAGTGTGTAATAGTGTAATAGTGTGTAATAGTGTAATAGTGTGTAATAGTGTGTAATAGTGTGTAATAGTGTAATAGTGTGTAATAGTGTGTAATAGTGTAATAGTGTGTAATAGTGTAATAGTGTGTAATAGTGTGTAATAGTGTGTAATAGTGTGTAATAGTGTGTAATAGTGTGTAATAGTGTAATAGTGTGTAATAGTGTAATAGTGTGTAATAGTGTAATAGTGTGTAATAGTGTAATAGTGTGTAATAGTGTAATAGTGTGTAATAGTGTGTAATAGTGTGTAATAGTGTGTAATAGTGTAATAGTGTAATAGTGTAATAGTGTGTAATAGTGTAATAGTGTAATAGTGTAATAGTGTGTAATAGTGTAAAATGTAATAGTGTGTAATAGTGTAATAGTGTGTAATAGTGTAATAGTGTGTAATAGTGTAATAGTGTGTAATAGTGTGTAATAGTGTAATAGTGTAATAGTGTGTAATAGTGTAATAGTGTGTAATAGTGTAATAGTGTGTAATAGTGTAATAGTGTGTAATAGTGTGTAATAGTGTGTAATAGTGTGTAATAGTGTAATATTGTGTAATAGTGTAATAGTGTTGCGGGTTGTGTCGTTGCACTCAGTAGGGATATCCTCTTTGATTGGTCTATGTTGACCACTCCCCCGATCCTTAGGCCACGCCCCCTTTTTGTATCCTTTGAACCGTTTGTCATAGAGACTCGCGAGAGACCCTCTCCCCCGTTGGCCGGCGGTGCACAGGCGTCACCCACACTTTCACAATTTCCCCCGCGCGGAATTGTCTAGTTATTTATTTATTCTTTATTCCACCGATTTTGCAAACACTTTGCAACACGTAAGCGTTCGCGCCCCATACACGTGAAAGGTATCAAAACGAGCGGCTTGCCTATGGCAACACCGGTCTCCGAACTCGTAAAGTTTCACCGCACCGTCTGGCTACGAATCGACTTTAAACGGTAAAATATCGGTCCCATTGGGAATGCATTGCATTTTAGAGTGTAGCAGCTGAAATAATCTTTTTCCCCCTACCTTGGGTGAATTGCGAGTGTGATCTCAATTTTGGACGTAGAAATAAAACAAACACATCAAAACGATGACACGGCTGTCAACCCGCTCACAAAAGAAAAATAAATGGAATTGGACATTTCTATCTCAACTGACGACCATTTGTTTGAAGGTTCTCCTCCCCATTGACCGCCATGCAATCGCACTCTAGAAATCACATTTTTCACACTATTTTTTAGCCTTCTGTTCCGATCGCCGAAGGAGTGCCACAATATCGCACGAATGTCACAATATCGCGCACAACCCTTCGCCTACTCGTTGTAGTGCTCATGTGCGCGTCACAACGCTTCATCTCTTATAGTTTTCTTTTAATCAATGTGACAATGCAGTCATGCATCTGCCTCCATAGAAATGCATTGGATAGAAAATATGCAAGTCATAGTGATTGCTTCACCTGTGTGGCTCATGGCTCACTCATGATTGGTTCAGCTGTGTGGCTCGTGGCTGAGCTGCCAATGACATCATCCACTTAACCCATCATTGGCCATCACTGTGTTGCACTACTGAATTGCTGACAGCGCCCTCTGTCTTGTGGGTTGTGTCATTGTACTCAGTAGGGATATCCTCTTTCATTTTTCATTGGTCCATGTTGACCCCCTTTCATTGGTCGATGTTGACCACTCCCCCGATCCTTAGACCACGCCCCCTTAGGCCACACCCCCTCAGTGTATCTCTTGAACCGTTTGTCGTAGAGACTTGCGGATTGTGCCATTGGTCGATGTTGACCACCTTTCATTGGTCGATGTTGACCACTCCCCCTGTTGACCACCTTTCATTGGTCGATGTTGACCACTCCCCCGATCCTTAGACCACGCCCCCTTAGGCCACACCCCCTCAGTGTATCTCTTGAACCGTTTGTCGTAGAGACTTGGGGATTGTGCCATTGGTCGATGTTGACCACCTTTCATTGGTCGATGTTGACCACTCCCCCGATCCTTAGACCACGCCCCCTTAGGCCACACCCCCTCAGTGTATCTCTTGAACCGTTTGTCGTAGAGACTTGCGGATTGTGCCATTGGTCGATGTTGATCGGAAAAATCCGAAAACTCGAAAAAATCCCAAAACTCGGAAAAATCTAAAATCCGAAAAAGTTCAAAAACTCGGAAAAATCCCAAAACCCGAAAACTCGGAAAAATCCCAAAACTCGGAAAAATCGAAAAAGTTCCAAAACTCCGAAAAATCCCAAAACTCGGAAAAATCCGAAAACTCGGAAACATCAAAAATCCGAAAAAGTTCAAAAACTCGGAAAAGTCAGAAAATCCGAAAACTCGGAAAAATCCAAAAACTCGGAAAATTCCGAAAACCCGGAAACATCAAAAATCCGAAAAAGTTCAAAAACTCTGAAAAGTCCGAAAACCCAAAAACTCGGAAAAATCCAAAAACTCGGAAACATCAAAAATCCGAAAAAGTTCAAAAACTCTGAAAAGTCCGAAAACCCAAAAACTCGGAAAAATCCGAAAACTCGGAAACATCAAAAATCCGAAAAAGTTCAAAAACTCGGAAAAGTCCGAAAACCCGAACACCCGAAAAAATCCAAAAACTCTGTAATAGTGTGTAATAGTGTAATAGTGTAATAGTGTGTAATAGTGTAATAGTGTGTAATAGTGTAATAGTGTGTAATAGTGTAATAGTGTGTAATAGTGTAATAGTGTAATAGTGTAATAGTGTGTAATAGTGTAATAGTGTGTAATAGTGTAATAGTGTGTAATAGTGTAATAGTGTGTAATAGTGTAATAGTGTGTAATAGTGTGTAATAGTGTAATAGTGTTGCGGGTTGTGTCATTGCACTCAGTAGGGATATCCTCTTTGATTGGTCTATGTTGACCACTCCCCCGATCCTTAGGCCGGGCCCCCTTTTTGTATCCTTTGAACCGTTTGTCATAGAGACTCGCGAGAGACCCTCTCCCCCGTTGGCCGGCGGTGCACAGGCGTCACCCACACTTTCACAATTTCCCCCGCGCGGAATTGTCTAGTTTTATTTATTATTCTTTATTCCACCGATTTTGCAAACACTTTGCAACACGTAAGCGTTCGCGCCCCATACACGTGAAAGGTATCAAAACGAGCGGCTTGCCTATGGCAACACCGGTCTCCGAACTCGTAAAGTTTCACCGCACCGTCTGGCTACGAATCGACTTTAAACGGTAAAATATCGGTCCCATTGGGAATGCATTGCATTTTAGAGTGTAGCAGCTGAAATAATCTTTTTCCCCCTACCTTGGGTGAATTGCGAGTGTGATCTCAATTTTGGACGTAGAAATAAAACAAACACATCAAAACGATGACACGGCTGTCAACCCGCTCACAAAAGAAAAATAAATGGAATTGGACATTTCTATCTCAACTGACGACCATTTGTTTGAAGGTTCTCCTCCCCATTGACCGCCATGCAATCGCACTCTAGAAATCACATTTTTCACACTATTTTTTAGCCTTCTGTTCCGATCGCCGAAGGAGTGCCACAATATCGCACGAATGTCACAATATCGCGCACAACCCTTCGCCTACTCGTTGTAGTGCTCATGTGCGCGTCACAACGCTTCATCTCTTATAGTTTTCTTTTAATCAATGTGACAATGCAGTCATGCATCTGCCTCCATAAAATGCATTGGATAGAAAATATGCAAGTCATAGTGATTGCTTCACCTGTGTGGCTCATGGCTCACTCATGATTGGTTCAGCTGTGTGGCTCGTGGCTGAGCTGCCAATGACATCATCCACTTAACCCATCATTGGCCATCACTGTGTTGCAGTACTGAATTGCTGACAGCACCCTCTGTCTTGTGGGTTGTGTCATTGTACTCAGTAGGGATATCCTCTTTCATTTTTCATTGGTCCATGTTGACCACCTTTCATTGGTCGATGTTGACCACTCCCCCGATCCTTAGACCACGCCCCCTTAGGCCACACCCCCTCAGTGTATCTCTTGAACCGTTTGTCGTAGAGACTTGCGGATTGTGCCATTGGTCGATGTTGACCACCTTTCATTGGTCGATGTTGACCACTCCCCCTGTTGACCACCTTTCATTGGTCGATGTTGACCACTCCCCCGATCCTTAGACCACGCCCCCTTAGGCCACACCCCCTCAGTGTATCTCTTGAACCGTTTGTCGTAGAGACTTGGGGATTGTGCCATTGGTCGATGTTGACCACCTTTCATTGGTCGATGTTGACCACTCCCCCGATCCTTAGACCACGCCCCCTTAGGCCACACCCCCTCAGTGTATCTCTTGAACCGTTTGTCGTAGAGACTTGCGGATTGTGCCATTGGTCGATGTTGACCACCTTTCATTGGTCGATGTTGACCACTCCCCCTGTTGACCACCTTTCATTGGTCGATGTTGACCACTCCCCCGATCCTTAGACCACGCCCCCTTAGGCCACACCCCCTCAGTGTATCTCTTGAACCGTTTGTCGTAGAGACTTGGGGATTGTGCCATTGGTCGATGTTGACCACCTTTCATTGGTCGATGTTGACCACTCCCCCGATCCTTAGACCACGCCCCCTTAGGCCACACCCCCTCAGTGTATCTCTTGAACCGTTTGTCGTAGAGACTTGCGGATTGTGCCATTGTACTCGGTGTAATAGTGTAATAGTGTGTAATAGTGTAATAGTGTAATAGTGTAATAGTGTGTAATAGTGTAATCGTGTGTAATAGTGTAATAGTGTGTAATAGTGTGTAATAGTGTAATAGTGTAATAGTGTGTAATAGTGTAATAGTGTGTAATAGTGTGTAATAGTGTAATAGTGTGTAATAGTGTAATAGTGTGTAATAGTGTAATAGTGTGTAATAGTGTAATAGTGTAATAGTGTGTAATAGTGTAATAGTGTAATAGTGTGTAATAGTGTGTAATAGTGTAATAGTGTGTAATAGTGTAATAGTGTGTAATAGTGTAATAGTGTGTAATAGTGTGTAATAGTGTAATAGTGTGTAATAGTGTAATAGTGTAATAGTGTGTAATAGTGTAATAGTGTGTAATAGTGTAATAGTGTGTAATAGTGTAATAGTGTAATAGTGTGTAATAGTGTAATAGTGTGTAATAGTGTAATATTGTGTAATAGTGTAATAGTGTGTAATAGTGTAATAGTGTGTAATAGTGTAATAGTGTGTAATAGTGTGTAATAGTGTAATAGTGTAATAGTGTGTAATAGTGTAATAGTGTGTAATAGTGTAATAGTGTAATAGTGTGTAATAGTGTAATAGTGTAATAGTGTAATTGTGTAATAGTGTAATAGAGTGTAAGTGTGTAATAGTGTAATAGTGTGTAATAGTGTGTAATAGTGTAATAGTGTGTAATAGTGTGTAATAGTGTAATAGTGTAATAGTGTGTAATAGTGTAATAGTGTAATAGTGTAATAGTGTGTAATATTGTGTAATAGTGTAATATTGTGTAATAGTGTGTAATAGTGTGTAATAGTGTAATAGTGTGTAATAGTGTAATAGTGTGTAATAGTGTGTAATAGTGTGTAATAGTGTGTAATAGTGTGTAATAGTGTAATAGTGTGTAATAGTGTAATAGTGTGTAATAGTGTAATAGTGTAATAGTGTGTAATAGTGTGTAATAGTGTAATATTGTGTAATATTGTGTAATAGTGTAATAGTGTGTAATAGTGTAATAGTGTAATAGTGTGTAATAGTGTGTAATAGTGTGTAATAGTGTGTAATAGTGTAATAGTGTAATAGTGTGTAATAGTGTAATAGTGTGTAATAGTGTAATAGTGTGTAATAGTGTAATAGTGTAATAGTGTGTAATAGTGTAATAGTGTAATAGTGTAATAGTGTGTAATAGTGTATAATAGTGTGTAATAGTGTAATAGTGTATAATAGTGTGTAATAGTGTAATAGTGTGTAATAGTGTAATAGTGTAATAGTGTGTAATAGTGTGTAATAGTGTAATAGTGTAATAGTGTGTAATAGTGTGTAATAGTGTGTAATAGTGTAATAGAGTGTAATAGTGTAATAGTGTGTAATAGTGTAATAGTGTAATAGTGTGTAATAGTGTAATAGTGTGTAATAGTGTGTAATAGTGTAATAGTGTGTAATAGTGTGTAATAGTGTGTAATAGTGTAATAGTGTGTAATAGTGTGTAATAGTGTAATAGTGTGTAATAGTGTAATAGTGTGTAATAGTGTAATAGTGTAATAGTGTGTAATAGTGTAATAGTGTAATAGTGTGTAATAGTGTAATAGTGTGTAATAGTGTAATAGTGTGTAATAGTGTAATAGTGTGTAATAGTGTAATATTGTGTAATAGTGTAATAGTGTAATAGTGTGTAATAGTGTGTAATAGTGTAATAGTGTGTAATAGTGTAATAGTGTAATAGTGTGTAATAGTGTGTAATAGTGTAATAGTGTGTAATAGTGTAATAGTGTAATAGTGTGTAATAGTGTAATAGTGTGTAATAGTGTAATAGTGTGTAATAGTGTATAATAGTGTAATCGTGTAATAGTGTGTAATAGTGTGTAATAGTGTAATAGTGTGTAATAGTGTAATAGTGTGTAATAGTGTAATAGTGTGTAATAGTGTAATAGTGTATAATAGTGTATAATAGTGTAATAGTGTGTAATAGTGTAATAGTGTATAATAGTGTATAATAGTGTAATAGTGTAATAGTGTAATAGTGTAATAGTGTGTAATAGTGTAATAGTGTGTAATAGTGTAATAGTGTGTAATAGTGTAATAGTGTGTAATAGTGTAATAGTGTGTAATAGTGTAATAGTGTATAATAGTGTGTAATAGTGTAATAGTGTGTAATAGTGTAATAGTGTAATAGTGTGTAATAGTGTAATAGTGTAATAGTGTAATAGTGTGTAATAGTGTGTAATAGTGTAATATTGTGTAATAGTGTAATAGTGTGTAATAGTGTAATAGTGTGTAATAGTGTGTAATAGTGTGTAATAGTGTGTAATAGTGTAATAGTGTGTAATAGTGTAATAGTGTAATAGTGTGTAATAGTGTAATAGTGTGTAATAGTGTAATAGTGTAATAGTGTGTAATAGTGTAATAGTGTGTAATAGTGTAATAGTGTGTAATAGTGTAATATTGTGTAATAGTGTAATAGTGTAATAGTGTGTAATAGTGTAATAGTGTGTAATAGTGTGTAATAGTGTAATAGTGTGTAATAGTGTAATAGTGTGTAATAGTGTAATAGTGTGTAATAGTGTGTAATAGTGTGTAATAGTGTGTAATAGTGTAATAGTGTGTAATAGTGTAATAGTGTAATAGTGTGTAATAGTGTAATAGTGTGTAATAAATAGTGTGTAAGTGTGTAATAGTGTAATAGTGTGTAATAGTGTAATAGTGTGTAATAGTGTAATAGTGTAATAGTGTGTAATAGTGTAATAGTGTGTAATAGTGTAATAGTGTAATAGTGTGTAATAGTGTAATAGTGTAATAGTGTAATAGTGTGTAATAGTGTAATAGTGTGTAATAGTGTGTAATAGTGTAATAGTGTGTAATAGTGTAATAGTGTGTAATAGTGTAATAGTGTAATAGTGTAATAGTGTAATAGTGTGTAATAGTGTAATAGTGTGTACTCGGTGTAATAGTGTAATAGTGTAATAGTGTGTAATAGTGTAATAGTGTAATAGTGTGTAATAGTGTAATAGTGTGTAATAGTGTAATAGTGTAATAGTGTGTAATAGTGTAATAGTGTGTAATAGTGTAATAGTGTGTAATAGTGTAATAGTGTGTAATAGTGTAATAGTGTAATAGTGTGTAATAGTGTAATAGTGTGTAATAGTGTAATAGTGTGTAATATTGTGTAATAGTGTGTAATAGTGTAATAGTGTAATAGAGTGTAATAGTGTATAATAGTGTGTAATAGTGTAATAGTGTGTAATAGTGTAATAGTGTAATAGTGTGTAATAGTGTAATAGTGTGTAATAGTGTAATAGTGTGTAATAGTGTGATAGTGTGTAATAGTGTAATAGTGTAATAGTGTGTAATAGTGTAATAGTGTAATAGTGTGTAATAGTGTAATAGTGTGTAATAGTGTAATAGTGTAATAGTGTGTAATAGTGTAATAGTGTGTAATAGTGTAATAGTGTGTAATAGTGTAATAGTGTGTAATAGTGTAATAGTGTGTAATAGTGCAATAGTGTGTAATAGTGTAATAGTGTAATAGTGTTATAGTGTGTAATAGTGTAATAGTGTAATAGTGTGTAATAGTGTAATAGTGTGTAATAGTGTAATAGTGTGTAATAGTGTGTAATAGTGTGTAATAGTGTGTAATAGTGTAATATTGTGTAATAGTGTAATAGTGTTGCGGGTTGTGTCATTGCACTCAGTAGGGATATCCTCTTTGATTGGTCTATGTTGACCACTCCCCCGATCCTTAGGCCGCGCCCCCTTTTTGTATCCTTTGAACCGTTTGTCATAGAGACTCGCGAGAGACCCTCTCCCCCGTTGGCCGGCGGTGCACAGGCGTCACCCACACTTTCACAATTTCCCCCGCGCGGAATTGTCTAGTTATCATTCTTATCCCATTGACAACAGCACTCAACAGTAATTTGTGTGAGTCCAATCGCAACCATTGCTTTCCTTTGAGGGATTTCACTCTTATTTTGAAATTATACTTATAATGATCTAGTCTAGTACGTTGGTGTGTTTGGTCTTTTTGTGGCTGCATGATTCACTTGACTCTTTGCTTGACCGATAACTTGACTCTTTGCTTGACCGATAACTTGACTCTTTGCCTGATGGATAACTTGACTCTTTACCTGATGGATAACTTGACTCTTTGCTTGACAGATAACTTGACTCTTTGCCTGATGGATAACTAATGACTCCTTGCCTGATGGATATCTTGACTCTTTGCCTGATGGATAACTTGACTCTTTGCCTGATGGATAACTTGACTCTTTGCTTGACAGATAACTTGACTCTTTGCTTGACAGATAACTTGACTCTTTGCTTGACAGATAACTTGACTCTTTGCTTGACAGATAACTTGACTCTTTGCCTGATGGATAACTAATGACTCCTTGCCTGATGGATATCTTGACTCTTTGCCTGATGGATAACTTGACTCTTTGCCTGATGGATAACTTGACTCTTTGCTTGACAGATAACTTGACTCTTTGCTTGACAGATAACTTGACTCTTTGCTTGACGGATAACTTGACTCTTTGCTTGACAGATAACTTGACTCTTTGCTTGACAGATAACTTGACTCTTTGCCTGATGGATAACTTGACTCTTTGCCTGATGGATAACTTGACTCTTTGCTTGACAGATAACTTGACTCTTTCCTTGACAGATAACTCGCGTCGAGGCACCGATTGTACCCGTTATCCCCTCAGGACCCTCCGCCTGCCTCTCCTCGGACAGCGAAACTGGTTAGTGAAAATGTAGTCCACATATTTACCATAATCTCTAATATCTAGCCGTATTGATATAGTTAACATAGTAGGACATTGTGAGGCCAATGTAAGACATTGGCCTACATAAGATGAGCAAAAGAGAGGGAGAGAAAGAGAGAATTTTTTTTGGATCCACTTTTTCTCCTTTTTAAAATTTTCTCCCATCCCCTGTATTGAACGTTGCTCGCATATGCCCCCCACTGGCCGGTTGTAGGGAGGATAGAAGCCTTGCATCACATGTCTCCTCCGATACATGTGGAGGCAGCCTGTCACATCTTTTCACCTGCCAGAGCGGACTCTCATTTGGCGAGGTGTAACGTATGGGAGGCTCACACTACCCCCGCCATTTTCCTGTCTCTGCTGTGCAGGCGTCCCCCAACCGACCTGTAGCAGTCGCTGTCCACAACGTCCAGATTACCACCCATCGACTTCCACCCGCTAACTCTGCCAATTGAGTTAGTATGACGGCCGGCCCAAGCCGGAGGCAACGCAGACAGCCGGAGTCGAACCCGGTGTCTCATGCATTGGTGACGAGCGCAATGTCCACTGTGCCACCCAGTCGCCTAGAGAGAGATAATTTTGTTATTTATTGTTGTAACACACCCAGGGCTGTACGCTAAGCTTTTTCACTAGGGGCACACTTCCCCCTAAATGAGAAATTTAGGGGCACAGAATATTTTTTAGGGGCCCATTTTTAAATAACAATTTTACCATTATATTATAGTGCAAAAAAATATGTTCCTCCTGCCTCATTACTGTGGTCCTTTTATTTAACATTTAAGTGCGTTTGTTTTCAGGTTTGTATCTTTTATAATGAACCAACTGAGAAAGTGTAAATCACTAATAGAACAAAAACAACAAACTGTGTGTGTGCGCGCGCTTGTAGTGCTCCTTGAATGAGATCACCACAACACACACACCATTGCATTAATCAGGAGGACAAGAAACTCTGCATACCTTTGTTTCACAATGAAAAGTGCTTTATAAATTAAATTAATTATTATTATTGTAAATAACCCCATGAAAGGTTTATTATTTTTATGGGTAATTACCCGCTTCATATTTGTGATGTTACTGGTTTCAGGGTGTGACTAAAGTGATCAATGTGTTGGGCCGTTTATAGAGATCTATGCCAATTAATGTTTATGTATATCCGGGACTTTTTTTTATAAGAATTGAGAGGCCTACTACGGTATGTGTATATGTGACCTTTATTTTGAAAACTGTGTTGCGACGCAACCTTGTTTAAGTTTGCGCTTTTGACAGTGAAATGTTCAGTCCAACTTAGCTCGAAGGAAAGACTCTAATCAAAAAGCTTTAATGGACCCGTATGAGGCCATAGCTCTTACGGTGGGACTTTATAGAAGAGGAATGTAATACTATGCAAAACGAGAAATAAACAGTGATTTTACCAGCAGTAAGTTGCAAGCCACTTTCATACGTGGAACCGTGACAATTATTAGTATTATCTTATTTGCATATTGTCTCATTATTAGATAGATAGGTTGATACTTTATTCATCCCCGGAGGGAAATTTAAGTAGACAGTATTATTGAAAAACGTCCTAATAGTGGGCGACTCACCTAATGCATGGCTGAATGTTAGAAGTGTGTCCCTGACTCCCCGTCAATCATCACTGCCAGATCCAACTTAATTTAATCGGCTATGGTCTCTTATCATCTCTCGTGGTAGAAAAGGGTAACCACTGCGCTCAGACAGGTGCGTAGTCCAATATTAATTATGCAAAAAAGGGAGGTAGGGACCGCACTCTGAATATCGTTGTTTTTTATTTTCAAAGGACACAAAACGTTTTCAGCCATCCGGCCTGAACACACTGATGAAGGCCGGATGGCTGAAAACGTTTTGTGTCCTTTGAAAATAAAAAACAACGATATTCAGAGTGCGGTCCCTACCTCCCTTTTTTGCTCTTATCATCTCTCCACATCGGACGTGGTTCTCATAAGATGGACTGATATCTGCTCCGTTGTTCTTGCAGAGCAAAATTAGCGGCTTAAACTTATTGAAAGGAAGTTCTTCTTTGGCGATGCAATAGCCCACATTCAGTTTCGTTTAGATGGTTTCGCTAGGAACTATGGGATTTGGTGTTGGTGTATGGATTCTACGCAGGCGGGACATGGTATTTAATCGCACGATAGACTACAACTACCAAGTTGCGTGGCCCAGATTCACTTCACACGCAAATCTTTTCTTCACACAGGCTATGGCATTAAGTTCATTCATTGCCGACAGATTTTTTCATAGCACCGCAACATTATGTCGCACTGTACAGCCCTGGTTGTAGGCTAATGTTTTACTATTTTTTTTATCCAATTTGTATGGATTAATTTAAGAGTGAAATGCAAATGAAGGGTTGAAATCACTACTCGCAAGGTTGCCCCCAAATATTATTTTCCACTCGCACGGGCCAAATTAAGGGGCAATTTGCGATAATCTCGTCGCAGTGTACAGCCCTGAACACACCACACAAAATAAATCGCATGATTATGTATTATGTTTTTAAATGTTTAAAGGGGACATGCATTATAAATGGCTTTTTTCTGTTTAGTATCAATGGGTCTGTGTCTCTAATTACCATATTGACTCATCAGTCTAGTCTAGTGTTGTCACGATACTGGAATTTCGAACTTCGATACGATACCTTGAAAAGTATCGATATTCTATACCATTTTCGATACCACAGGGAAAAAGGTTCAATCTTAAAATGTAAATTATTATTATTATTATTATTTTTATTTTTATAAATGTTGCTTTTGTTGCTGGTTGATTCTCCTCAGCTTCTCTCTGATACTATAAGAGAAGATAAATATAACACCTTTAAAACCCTTTGTTTATCTTTAGATCACACATTTAAAAATAACTGTTCATCTCACTTCAATAACTTTTATTGCAGAACATGGTATTTTTTCAAGCAGACAGATGTAAACACTGTGTTGCATGTACCTGACAAACTGAACTGTTTGTATTAGTCATATTCCGAATTAACTGATAGCACATGTGTGTGTGTGTGGACTACTGTACTATTACAGGTATTGCAATGAACAATGCAACTTCCTTATACAATTTTTTTTATGAATAATTAAATATCGATATTTCGGGAAATGAGTATTGAAACCGTTTTAAATATTCAGAATCGATATGTATCGATTTTTCGATATTTTTGACAACACTAGTCTAGTCTCGAGTTCACGAGATCCTCCCTCACTCAACTAAGCTGTTCTGATTTGACAGTTTTGCTGACGTTAATATAGCACTGATTTGCATAACTAACGCCCCCTCTATGGTTGACAGCGACAGCAGAGCGAGTGGAAAATCTTCACTTCCTCAAACAGAGCGAGGCAGATAGTGTAACCCGACACTTCCTCAAACGAGAAAGTGCTCGACTGCGACTCTGCGAGGGAGAGAGATAGAGAGGGAGAGATAGAGAGGGGGACCCGTCTTCTCCCACACATGCAGCGTTTGTTTACACAGTGCTCTGTGTGTCCCTCTCTCTCTCTCTCCCTCGCAGTCGAGCACCAGCATATCACTGTAATATCTTTGCGCATGCTCCCACGCGCACGCCCGTATTCCGATCCGTACAATAATAATCACAGGGGTATATATTGTCATTTGAAACAAGTTACCAATGCATTGTCCCATGGGATTATGCCCCCCCGCGGCGAAATTAATTAGTGTCCCCCTCAGTCTCTCTCTATCTCTCTCTGTGCCAGTCACAGACTGTGTGGATGACTGTCACTCAAAGTGCTTATGGGCGGAGCCAGGCCAACACAGCCTGAAATCCAAAGTGAGGGGGCTTTCTCACTAGCCATTCGGGGTCGAATCAGCTCCGCTCCGCCCTCGTTCCGTCCTTGGGTGCGAACTTCCCTCCTCCCTCTCCCCCCTCTAGTTTGCGTACACACTGCAGTCTTGGTGTGCTCCGGGTTTTGTTTACGGTTTGCGTTTTGAGCGTGTAGAGCTGCCGTAGGCGATGATGTCACACTCTAACGTCAACACAGGAAGAGTTTAACATACGGTGGTGGAAACTGGATGCTGATATAAAGAAAGAAATAACCAATAAATATGAAGTTATATTTGAACCTCTGTTGTCAAGCCTTGTCAATATAACCCACCCCCTTTTCTCACGAATGGAACTGGTGTCGTGGAGTCCGCTTTGAGCGTTTTCCAGGGTTAGCGGCTAACGCTAGTTAGCTTAGCCTATTTATTACTAGTTAGCAGCTAACGTTAGCCCATTGCTCGCGTCAATTATATTGCATGTCATTGATCTACCGGTCAATCACGGCCGACTGGTTGGGCACCACTGGTCTATAGAAATAAATGCATTCGAACAAGAAACCAATGTATAGTAGACATAGCAATGGCAAATAAATTGCCACGCCTAATGCGAGCCAGGGAAGTCTTGTGCTTGTAACGTGGCTTCATCTCGAAGTTTTCATCCACTGAGCCGTGAGGCTCAACATGCTTGTTTGGTTGAGGTCTGAACTCGCCAAATTGCCCATAAATATCGTATTGTCCAGTTGTTGCTGTATGTTTTGATCTGCCCAAAATTCAAGCAAGCATGAAAGCATTACAGTAAGCTTGCACACCACGCCCCGCTCCGTCGTCGGGGACGCTGGTTCGCACCCGAGACCACATATTCCAGCGGTCCAGGTTTGGAGCGAATCAGCGTCCCCGGGGACGGGGACGGGGGGAAGCGTTCTCATCACACGATATCCTGGTGCGATCGCGCTCTGATTTGACCCCGATGGCTAGTGTGAAAGCCCCCTGAGAAAAATGTGGCTTTTGAGTACTTGATTAGAAATATAAAACAATGAATTCTTTTGAATAAAAGCTTACAGATGTGTTCAATAGACTCACAGGAATTGTGTAAAGTTGCCCAAATAGGAATAGCAATGCATGTCCCCTTTAAATATCAACATTATAGGGCCATCCATTATCAAACTCCTCTGACCTCGTCTGGTCTTTCCAAAGACCCAAGAGATGGGACTGTAATATATATGTATAGTTGTGGAAAAGTCTCTCACTCTTATACTAAACATGTAAAGGTTTGGTACCGATTGATCTAGCGTGAATCATTATTCTGTAGTACCGATGTAATTCGGTTGGTACCACTAAAAGTACTGAGTTCGGTAGTAGGTACCCAACCCTAGTAGTGTGTAGATAGATATGTCTGGCAGTGATGTGGTTGTGTGTGTGTGTGTGTGTGTGTGTGTGTGTGTGTGTGTGTGATAGTAAGAGAGAGAGAGGGGGAGATGGTGTGTTTGTGCATGTGTGTGTTAGAAAGAGAGAGATGGAGAGAAGTGTGTTGGTACATTTCCCTATCCCCTTGTTTTGTCATTCTGACACCCTCTCAATTTCCCCCAACAGCAGCAAAGAGGAGGAAGCTGGGCCTGTTGCCCGACGGCACGCCGGAGAAGATGGAGAGCGCTCTGGACAAAGCACACAAGGTAACACCTCCTTTTGCTACCTGCCGAGGAACAGTGTCAGGGAGGCAAATTGCTCCATCTTTGTCGGTACACAAGGAGGCTTAGAATATTAATTGTTTTTGTCTTTGACTAGCTTACAATGGGTTCAGTATTTGTTCCCTTTGTTATTCTTCTAAAATGCAGACAGAAAGTATGTTCCATAAGGAGGTTGAGTCTGTTACCAAGACCACACCGCTGAAGCGCAGTAGTTGGCTAGAGGACTTGGAAGAGGGGGCAGCAGAACACTTTCATATCTTCAACCCTTATGCCAGAGATTCAGACAACAAGGTTGGAGGCTTTGATTATCAATGTCCCATTGAATCCGCTGGCTGTTATCCAACAAACGGCACACTGTTGTTTGATTCAGAGAGGAATGCCGTCCACTGTGTTCTTCCTGTTGCCCCGGGACGGTTCAGTCAGTATTTGTGAACACACGCCACTCTCCTAAAGCTACAGATCGCAGATCCAATCGGTGATGCCGCTGGGGTGTCAAATCTGGGGCTGCTCCATAGACAATGAATGGGGCTCTGGCTTTATGAGGCCATAACGTTTGCGTGAGCTCTTGCACCCAAATGAGGTTTTAGTTCTGGTTCAGACCTTCTGGCAATGTTAGAATATAAACCGAATTTGGGTGTAAGGGCTCACTAGGGATGGGTACCTTTCACATTTGAACCGATACCGGTACCTGTGAATCGATACCGGTACCCAACGGTACCTTTTTTCGGTACTTTAGTCTCAAGAAATGTAATTTACCTACCTCAGTCGTAAAAAAAAAATCCAAACTTCAAATAACTACAATTTCGACAGTTTTCAACTTGTCATTGCTCCGACTGCTTTGTTGTTGAATCAAGTAAAATCCTAGGTAAGCATATATTGTGCTGTGAACGTTGACATGAAAAGAAAAAAGTAATCAAGTTTCTCACTTGATTCGATACTCGGTAGTACCGACGTGTTTCGGTTCGGTACCTCAAAAGTACCGAATTCGGTACCCATCCCTAGGGCTCACACAGACATTTTATGGCCTCATAAGATGGCACAAGGCAAGATATTCCTTTATTGAAATTTGGGCGTCATAGCAGCATTGGGGGGGGGGGGGGGGGGGGGGCGGTTACAGGTATGGGCAGGGTAATAGAAATACATAAATATAGGAAATATAATTAACTCTGAATATAAAAATATGAGAAAAATAAACAGTGTGAACAATGGTGCATAAAGTCAGCCCCATTCATTGTCTATGGAGCAGCCCCAGATTTTACATCCCAGTGACATCACTGATTGGAGGGTCCTCTTTGCAATATCTAGCTTTAGGAGAGAGAGGTGCATGTTCTATTGAGGATTTGCCTCGATGCTAAAAAAATTTATTTACCTATTGAGTGAACTGTACTGAGGCACAGGAAGAACATAATGTGAATTCATAAAATGGGGGACATTCCTCTTCAATGATTGTTTCATAAGCGATAGCTTTTCATTATGTTCTGTTATGGGCATGATGTTAGTTATGCCTGAATCTCTGGCATTTATTTTCCTCAATGTCATCTTTTTAGTCTGAAGACGGGGGTGTAGAAGCACGGTTACACGCCAGAGATACAGAAGAATCGGAGGACATATCAGACCATGTGAGTTGTTTGGATTAATCCTATCTGGTACCTTTGTGTCTGTAATTGACCCATCTCAAACCCTGTCCTCTTTTCTCGATCCTCTCATCACAACTGTCGCCTCCCTCCAGGGAAGTGACAGTTGTGATTGGAGGATCAATGAAAGGGGGCATGGTTTCAGATGGGTCAATTGGAGAACAGTAGGATTATAGATGAACTCTTCTCCTTAACTCTTTAAACTCTGTCAGTTTTAGGTATAGATATCGATGCAATTTCCGTAGCCTGGCTTTGCTCACATGCATTTTATTTAGTTGCATCTTTCCCTCGCAGAGTTCAGGGTCTGATGCGCAGAGGCGCGGTCAGAGTAAAAACGGGACCACAGAGTTTCCATGGACACAACCGGGACGGGGCAAAGGGAGAGAGAGAGCGGACGGAGCGGAGACGGCAGGAGGTGAGTGACCCAAAAGATCCCAAACGTTTTAAAACCCCAATCAGTGATTTTCGCGGGTGCATAGTGGGAGATGTAGTTTATGGTCAATAGACCACCAAAACACTTCCGGTATTCTGAAATCATGGGGGAGAGAGCGGGGGGGGGGGGGGGGGGGGGCGGGGGAGAAAATGGATGAATGTGGATGAGAGCCTTGACATTAAGTGGTTGTAGCTACGGCTGTGGGGGTGCGGGAGACATGATCCAATATACTTTTATACGCCTGAGTCTCCTGAACATGGAGAGACCAATCCCAAGTCGATCGGCACTTTCTCTGCCGAGCTATAGTCACTTTGAGTTTGACACATATGTACTAGAGACTGAAAACAATGTCTCCGTTCTTATTTTTGGTGGTGGGGCGACCCGTATGTTTACGTTTTGATCACTGAATGGGCCTTTAGCGGTTTTCCCAGAACAATGTAATTCCACTATGGATACTGTTACTATTTTATATCGTGTCACCAAGTGACATTCCACGTAGATAGACTTGTGTCTTTCTTTAACCTCTTAACTGGCGCCCAGAAAAGTGGCCATTTTTAAACTTGAACTTGAGGACTGCTTACTTTTTTTGAAAAGCGTATCTTTATACTTTATACTTATAGCACATGCATAAGCTTGGTCTCTTTCGAAAGATAACATTCTGAAGTTTCTGATACAATAATTATAAAGAAAGATCACTTTTAGTGCTAATGAAATAGTAGAGTAACATAGGTCTGAACTTGAGTTGTAGAAAAACTTGTTACTCACGTTTTTCTGTAGTAGTTGCAATATCCAAATATAGTATTTCCAAAAACACAATGGGTCTATAGCCTGAAGTCTTATGTAGTACAAATATCCAAATATCATAAATCTGTTCAGAAATGAGTGATTAGGAGCGATTTTGGTAAACTGTAAAAAAGAATTAAAAAGAAAAAGCTTTCAGGTAAACCTTTTCCTCATTGACTTCAATTCATTCTGCGGTTTTTTCTCGTCCTGTTTTCGCTTGGGACTTTTCACCTAGATCCCTGATTCGCAGATCCCCACATCGGGTATCATTGGAAAGCTACACTCATTGGCTACAACCCTGTCCAATAATGTTCGAGATCCCCAAAAGATTGACGGAGCTAGAGCCCCGGGAGTCTGCCGTGTACTTCGGCACACGCCTCACATATCAGCATGTAACTCGAGAACCGCTGAGCGGATTTTTCCGCCTGAAAGGGCAATCGACAAATAGGGCTTTACTTCTATATATACAGTATATTGTATTTAAAAAAAATGCAGACCCGAGCCGCTAGATGTCGGCAAAGTGACGCGCCGCGCCGGTGGGCAAATCGTCCTCAAGAGGGGCCGGGCCGTTGCCAGTTAAGTGGTTAACCAATGATATCATCCTACAGTACCTAATTCATGGTCGAGGATTATAATGTATTTCTCATGTTCTCTGGTCTCAGCAGTCGTGGCAGCAGCTGTTATACCCAGGTCCAGTGAGTACACAGAGGTTCCTTTGGGTGCCCTGGATATCGTGGCGGCAGACAGTCTAACCCTGTCACCCCAACACGGTATGTTTACTCTGCTATGTTATCGGTCGCCTCCACAGGTCAAACGCTTCCATCTTAAATCTGCAGTGCAGAGCTTTCACGTATAGATTAAACGCTTGTTGCGCTTAAGCCCTTGCCAAAAAAGTTTACACATTGTTTGTGCCCATCGCTGCCCAGGGGGACGCTCTCTGTATTTCTCAGTATGGTAGTGTCTGTGTAGTCATTCCCACACTGGCGCACCGGTAGTGATGTGTTTTTATTTTTTATTTACTTCAACCAGCAAGGATTGGTTAGTTTGCCAAAGGGGAAGAGAAGAGAAGAGAAGAGGGAAAGGACAGTAGCAACGGAGTGAAATGCCGTACAAACGTAAGAGGTGTCCAAGAAAAGTTTGTGGAGTGGATAAAAAAGATGTGTTCAAAGGAAAGAATAAAGTTAAAAAAAAAAAAGCGAAGAGAGTGTAATTATTCTCACTGCCAGTAGATGGAGACATTACTTTAAGCTGTTAAGAAAATAATTTGTGTATGTCAATAAGAGAGTTATAAAATAGTTATAAGAAGAGGGTGGGTCACCGTCGGTGTTGTAGAAATGTTTGAAAATGTTACCATGGAGACCCCCAGTGCTGAATAACATGTCATGAGGATGTTAGGGCCCGGGCCGTGACCCTGTCCTCTTACTAGAAATCTTGGCCCAAACCAGGAAACATTATGTGGTTATTTCTGGGCGAGTGTCCCTGTGAGAGAGGCGCTGATGTGTCTCTTCCCTGTGAGAGAGGCTCTGAGGTGTCTCCCCTGTGAGAGAGGCTCTGATGTGTCTCTACTCTCTTCCCTGTGAGAGAGGTGCTGACTGAGGTGTCTCCCCTGTGAGAGAGGTGCTGAGGTGTCTCCCCTGTGAGAGAGGCTCTGATGTGTCTCCCCTGTGAGATAGTCTCTGAGGTGTGTCTCCCCTGTGTCCCTGTGAGAGAGGCTCTGGTGTGTCTCTCCCCTGTGTCCCTGTGAGAGAGGCTCTGAGGTGTGTCTCCCCTGTGTCCCTGTGAGAGAGGCTCTGAGGTGTGTCTCCCCTGTGTCCCTGTGAGAGAGGCTCTGAGGTGTGTCTCCCCTGTGTCCCTGTGAGAGAGGCTCTGATGTGTCTCCCCTGTGTCCCTGTGAGAGAGGCTCTGATGTGTCTCCCCTGTGTCCCTGTGAGAGAGGCTCTGATGTGTCTCCCCTGTGTCCCTGTGAGAGAGGCTCTGATGTGTGTCTCCCCTGTGTCCCTGTGAGAGGCTCTGATGTGTCTCCCCTGTGTCCCTGTGAGAGAGGCTCTGATGTGTCTCCCCTGTGTCCCTGTGAGAGAGGCTCTGATGTGTCTCCCCTGTGTCCCTGTGAGAGAGGCTCTGGTGTGTCTCCCCTGTGTCCCTGTGAGAGAGGCTCTGATGTGTCTCCCCTGTGTCCTCGTAGAAGGCAGTGATGCCGGGGAGACGGAGCGCCTGGAGGAGCTGCCCCTGTGTAGCTGCAGGATGGAGGCCCCTCGCGTCGACAGCACCAGCCAGCGGATCAGCAGGAAGTGTATGGCCACCGAGAGCACCAATGGAGAGGTGTGTTTGTGTGTGTGTGTGTTCGCCTTTGTGTTTATTTGTTTGTTGTTTGACAGTTTTATGTATTGGGTGGTCCCAGTGGAAATTGAACCCTTAACCCTGGCAGTGTTAGTGCCTTGCTCTACCCACACAGGTTGGTAAACAGCAGGGCATCATCACAAACAAAATACATAAATGTGTGTATATATATATATATATATATATATATATATATATATTTGAAACACCCCTCATTTTGTGTAATGTTCTCTGTCCCGCCAGCTGAGGGGCTGTACCAACACCACTGTGAAAGGGGAGACCATGCGGCCGTCAAGTCGCGTGTCCCTCATGGTGCTTTGCGACAGCCACCGCTCACACATGGTCAAACACCACTGCTGCCCCGGATGTGGATACTTCTGCATAGCGGTGAGTCTACACTACCTGCCCACAGCGTTAAAACACACAACTCTAAATAAGAGTTTGCTCCATCAAACACTGTTTAAAAGGCAGAAAGTATTTCAGGGAAGACAGAAGAGTATATTTCTCACACATTGTCTTCTTATTCTGCTGTCAAAGCTCAGATTTCCCCCCTGTTTCCCATGTCGCTTGAATGCGAACCCTCTTCTGTAATCATAATAATCTTAACTAACCACCTCACTATAGTCTACCCATATACTCTCTGTATGATAGCATTTACAACAGTGCTGTATATACCAGATATATATATATACAGTATATCTATCCACCTGACTGTACATACCTGCACATAAACCTTTTACATATCTGTAGACTAGATACTATATCTGTACATATCCCTTACCTACTCTTACTAGTTACGCTGCTGGCCAGTATGACTAGTACGACCATACTGTCTTTATACCTGTATCACTGTACATACATCTGATACGTTACATTACGTTACATTACACTCAGTAGTACTCATTTACATATTTTATACCCAGTTTAATCACATTTGATATACTATTGCACTTTACTGTTTCATTTGCACTCTGGTTGGATGCCAAACCTCTTTTGGTTGTACTGTACTCGTGCTGCATAATGACAATACATTAGAACCTAATCTAATGTAACTCCTCTCGGTCCTCCAACCTCCTCTTCCTCTCCCCCTCCCCAGGGCACGTTCCTGGAGTGCTGCCCGGACCAGCGCATCGCCCACCGCTTCCACCGCGGCTGCGTGACGGTGCTCGGTGGCGGGCGTGGCCGGGGAAACGGCGGGGGGGGGATGCTCTTCTGTCCCCACTGCGGCGAGGACGCCTCCGAGGCCCAGGAGGTCACCATCGCGTCCTCCTCGGCCGCCACCGTCGTCACCATGTCGGCCTCGTCCACCACGACCCCATCCCTCCCGCCCCCCATGCTGCTGGCGCCCTCCCTCGCCGCCTCCACCGGGGGCACAAGGAACGGGAAGAAGCCAGAGGGGCCCGTCAGGTAAAGACAGGCTGGAGAGGTGAAGGGGTGGAAGGGTGTAGAGATGGATACTGTCTGTGAAAATGTTGTTTCCATGGTGGTATATTCCCTTTTAAATAAATGGTAAATGGCTGCATTTATATAGCGCTTTTATCCAAAGCGCTTTACAATTTATTCCTCACATTCAAGGTGCCAACCTGCTCATCGGGAGCAGTTAGGGGTTAAGTGTCTTGCTCAAGGTCACTTCGACACGCTGCCCGGGAGGAGCGGGAATCGAACCGGGAACCTCTGGATTACCAAACGACTGCTCTACCTTACCGAGCCAGCCTCGATGCTAACACAATTTATTAAAGGAACACTCCCTCTCCCTTGCTCCTCCTCCTCCCTCAGTGCTCGTATGCGTGGTCACGGGGTGCTGAAGAGGGACGTAGAGCAGCAGCCGCCCCCCCAGCCCACGGCGACAGTGGGGCCGATGGACACCGTCCCCCCAGCCGAGGGGGGAGTGGACAGCGTAGGGCCCTCCCTCTGCCTGCCCAACGGCAAGCCCATCTGCCCCGGTGCGCTTCCCCCGGGACCCAGCAGGGCGGCGCTGCAGAAGGCCATTCTCACCCAGGACACTGAGAGGTTAGGACTTTG
This sequence comes from Notolepis coatsorum, assembly GCF_963971535.1. Classification (NCBI taxonomy): domain Eukaryota; kingdom Metazoa; phylum Chordata; class Actinopteri; order Aulopiformes; family Paralepididae; genus Notolepis; species Notolepis coatsorum. The sequence goes on from NC_140168.1 coordinate 50,114,474, forward strand.
TTTCTGGAAAACATTGGAAACGGAACAGAAATATTCCATCGACCTACGGGTCAAACGTAAAATATATGGGATCATTGGTTATTTTTTCCCCCTGACCACTCTAGGTCGGTCACATATTGAGTTTCAAACTAACATATTTTTAGAGAAGTTTGATCTTTCTTTTCGATTCTTGTTTGTGATTGGCCAGGAGGAAGAAACTGAGGTTCCATCCCCGCCAGCTCTATCCTGCCGCCAAGGGGGGCGAGGTCCAGAGAGTTCTGCTCATGCTCAGTAGGTGTCTTAAAAGACTTGATCATATACTATGTTTGTATTATGCGTAGGTATTGTACTATGTCTATGTATATGAATTTGTTTTATGATTGAGTGGTTGGACCTGCTCATGCTTGGTGATTGTCAGGGTCTGGTTTCTACAATGTGTGACACGGTCATGGTTAGGGATGGGTACCGAATTCGGTACTTTTAAAGGTACTTACTGAAACACGTCGGTACTACCGAGTATCGATTCACGTGAGATACCTTTGTCGGTACTGTAAAAAAAAATCTTTTATTATTATTATTATTTTTTTTAATTAGTTCTTTTCATGTCAACGTTCACACGCACAATATACGCTTACCTAGGATTTGACTTGATTCAACAACAAAGCAGTCGGGGCAATGGCAAGCCGAAAACGGTCGAAAGTGAGGTTATTTGAAGTTTGGATATTTTTTTCACAACTGAGGTAGGTAGATTACATTTTTAGAGACTAAAGTACAGAAAAAAAGGTACCGTTGGGTACCGGTATCGATTCACAGGTACCGGTACCGTATCGGTTTAAATGTGAACGGTACCCATCCGATATTTAGAAAGCAGGCGGCGCGGTGGTGTAGTGGTTAACACTGCCGCCTCACAGCTAGAAGGTCCAGGGTTCGATTCCTGCTTGGGGACCAGGTTTCCGCGTTGCCAGGTACCCAGGTGGGGTATCTCCCAGGCCTTTCTGTGTGGAGTTTGCATGTTCTCCCCGTGCTCGCAAGGGTTTCCCCCCCGATAAGAGAAACCCAATGGAAAAACATGCACAACAGATCGCTAACGCTGTCGCGTCCCTGACGAAGACGGACAGGAGCACTTGGATATGTCCCCGGGCCGCTGCCCCACGTCGCAGCCCCTATCTGCTCCCCGCTGCCCTTGGGGGGAATGACGACGGGATGGGTCAAGTGCAGAGACTCAATCGCATCGGCGACCCAACTAACTGCATGTGTGTGTGTTCCTGTGTGTGTGCCTCCCATCGCATGTGTGTCACTGCATGCCAAATAAAGACTTCTCCAAAGTCCAGTTATTATTATAATATTATTATTAATGCCGATATAATAATTAATATTAACAAAAGGGACACGAAGAAAGTCTCTTCTTTTCTTTAGTAGATCTGCACTCCACTTGTTATTTTAATCAACAAATGTTTTCTTTGTATATAAATCAATTGACTTGACTTGTATATGAAACTGTGTGTGTGTGTGTGCGTGCTTCAGTGGAAGGCATAGACCCGACCTATCAGCCGGAATCCCAGAATAGGCGTTCTGCTCTTCACGCTGCGGCCCAGAGAGGCCTGCTAGAGGCCTGCTACATGCTGGTACAGGTGAGACGTCCTCATAAACTACCTTCATTACCGTTAGAGCAGCGGTTCTCAAACTACGGGTCGCGACCCAAAGTGGGGTCACGGGTAGGTGATGCATTGGCAAGTAAAAAAATTATAATAATGATAAGCAATACGAAAAATTATGTTCTGGCAACATATTTTGGCTAAAGATGCCTTGTTTTATAAATGTGAATTGATAATATAATGCTGTAATAAAATGTTCTAATAAATATGCATGATCAAGTTTAACAACGTGTGCTTTTATTTTGATATTCCTTAATTCCACGTTGAAATTACGCGATACATTAACACATTGAGTGCCACGCCCCTTCCGGGAAGTGCATCTGGCCTTGCCGTCCATTAACCCCATGTAAATGTAGTTGTAGTTTGTAGAGCTAAACCTATATTTTATATTATAGCTATGGGTCTAATAACGCTGTCGATTGTCAGTGAGTTGCTTCCAGTCAACGTGCAAAAAACAGATACTTTTTTTCATACGTACATTTCCGTTTTATACCATTTTGAATATGAATATAGTTTGGGTGCTTCTGAGTAATTCCAGGAAAAAGACGCGATAATAGCGTTTTTGTGTAATTCACTTATCACATTGTAATTTTTCGCCTGATCATCGAATCTTCCTGAAATCAATGCTAGATTATCATTATTATCCTTCCTCATGCACGCATGAAATGTGGTTTAGACCGCCCCTCCCCTCTTGCCACCAACGGTAAACCGCACACACACAGCTTCAATCGCGGTAGAAAAAAATATCAGATCAACGCAAGATTGGATATATAGTCCTTACCTGGTCTCTGATGTAATGCAAAAAAAATTATCCAATTATCTGATCGCCATTCCAGTTATCCACAGCGATCCTGTCTCCGACGTTATTGGGCATTGCACATGAACGGGCGGGCGAGGTCAGTTGGCCAAGCCATCCCTACATGCGTGTGTTTTGCCAGTGTTTAGGACCCGCCCCCACGCCGCAGCTCGGTAGAGAAAAGAAACTACACCGTTTCTAATAGAGTGTAATAGCGGCCGAAGGCGTTAGAGGGTGGTATAAGACCGTCTGCCACTCAGACACACTCAGAACAGTATGCACAAGGTGCCCGGCTGAATTATGAATGGCAATAGCGAATAAAATAAATACCGTGAGAAAAACGTTGTTCTACGTTTCCGGCACTCAACCATCAGGCGGCAGAAACGTAGAACTACGTGAACGGCACCCAAAGGGTTATGTGTGGGGTCTCCAAAAAATTTCCTAAATTAAATGGAGTCGCGGTATGAAAAAGTTTGAGAACCCCTGCGTTAGAGGACAGTGGGCGCTGACTTCAGTATTATATTAGCTTTTCAGGCGGCTAATAGCTAGAAAAACTCTTTCAGGCAATTCCAAAGACCACGGATACACTCGCATGATCTATCTTTCATGATGTTAACCTCTCAAGCCCGATTGGCCGGTACCGTCATTGATGTCATATTTTCTTTTTCAAATGTAGCTAAGAGTAAAGACCCTAACCCTATCAAAATGGCAGTCAAAGCACTACGCACTATTTTCAGCACTACGTTTGTTTCCCAGTGATTTTAAGTGTTATTAGCGGAATTTCATGAAACTAAACTACCCAGCTGCAGCCGCTTGACGTGAAAAATAAAAAATATATTTTTTTTTAATCCACTTTTCTCTTTATTTCTATTTTTCTCCCATCCCGATTTCATATAGCCAATTCTCCCCTCCCCTGTCTTGAATGTTGCTAGACTATGCCTCCCACTGGTCGGTCGTAGGGATGATGGAAGCCTTGCATCACGTGTCCCCTCCGGTACACGAGGAGGCAGCCTGTTGCATCTTTTCACCAGACAGCGCGGACTCTCAGTGGCGAGGAGTAACGCGTGGCCCCGATACTTCCTGTCTCTGCTGTACAGGCGTCACCCAACCGACCTGTAGGAGTCGCTGTCCACAACGTCCAACCCATCGACTTTTCACCCGCTACCTCTGCCAATTGAGATAGTATGACGACTGGCCCAAGCCGGAGGCAACACTGACTCGGGAAGTCGAGACCGGAGTCTCTTGCATTGGTGACCCGCTACGCCACCCAGCCGCCTTCATGAAAAAAAAAATATTGACGCGAAAATCGTGATTATATCTCACGGGTCGAACAAACCTCAATGTTATTGCCATAACATACAATGTATATTGTTTCTTTACCTTTCTGTGAAAGTCTAGACATTTTTTTATTGGTTATTTCCTCAAGAAAACACACCACTTATAACTCTATAATCAATTCAATATGTTCAATATCTAGTCATAATTAGTCTGTGCTGAATTTGTCCGTAACATTCTTTAGAACTCTTTTTCTCTAGTCTCTCTCTCTTAGTAGTGTTTTGCACGAGAGTTAACCAAAAGATTGCATTTTGACATGTTTTGGGTACTTTTCAGGCAGGCGCTAAAGTGGACGCTCAAGACAAGGCCCAGAGGACCCCTCTTTTAGATGCCATCGTCAACAACCACGTGGAGGTGGCTCGCTACCTGGTCCAGAGCGGCGCCTCAGTTTATCATACTGTGAGTGTCTGTGAGACAAATATGTTCAGATGTAATAATTATATATCCATATAAGACATGAAGTATTATGTTCAAATTCCATTACAAGATTAGAATTGTATTATAGTATTTGAAGAAATTACTCTTGTCAGTGGAGGATGATTTGCTGCAGTACATATTGTATATTATATAATTGTAATTCATGAAGATACATGTATTGGGGATGGGCAGGAGTAATGTTTCCCCAGATTTAGTACTCATGAATTACTCGAATTAATCTATTTTTAGAATGCAGCTTAAATCAGTAATAACACGATATTACGCAGAAACACACACACTTTTTATTATGTCTGTCTCCGCGGACATAACAATGCACCTGATGCTTAATGCGTTGTCAAAACAGTCAGTTACCATTTGTAATAATGACCTCCACTGTCTGCAGCAGGCCTCTCCACTCATGGAACGGCATGTCCATATCAATAGTCTATGAACGCTACACAAAGTGGGCTACATGTTGATGGTTGAATTTTGGAATGCATAAACACAAACCGCTGTTTTTATGTTTTGGATAACGCTAAGCTAATAAACCTTTAGTGGTAATGTGTGTACTATCCATACTCCACAGCTTACAGCTTCCTGCAACAAACTCACACCTTGCGGCATTTCAGAGCGAGATTTCTGTTTCATTGGCACAAACAGGCACTTTTGGTGGTAACCAAAAATATATAAAATCTTTTTTTTTTTTTTTTTATTGCAGTTTTTTCAAGCACCCTCAAAAACCACTCGAGTTCAGTTGAAATGGCGAGTACTCGAGTAGTGGATTACTCATGCCAATCCCTAATATGTATGTCTGGTCTTGAAGGAGTGTTGCACTTCTCGTATCACCAAATCTTAAAGTGACTTAACATGTTTTGTCCTCAGCGACATCTTAAGTGCATCTACACTTAAGCAACGCCCACTGCTGCCCCTGTTGTCTGTTGTCAACACCACCCTTCCTCCCGGTTGACCGGCTCCCGGTTTGTAGTTTGTTTGTACCTCAGAAGTATGATGTTTAAACTATGCCCCCAAAATTAGTGGAAGTGATTAGGGGAGCCCGACAACCAGGAGCAACAGCAGCGTTGCCGTTGGACAGCAGACCCAGCAGTGGTCGCTAGCTTACTTGTAGAAACACTAAGATGGAGGTAAGACTGCTGAAAAACAAAGGTCTACAAAAGTGAAACGCCACGTTAAGACGCTATCAGTGACGTTGAAATGAAAATGAGAGCTGGGAGGTCTAGCGAATATGAAGGTATTAGATTCAAATGTATTGTCATTATACAGCACAAGAACACTACAATGAAAATAAGTTTGGCATCCAACCAGAGTGCAAATGTAGCAGTAAAGTGCAATATACAATGTAAATATAATATAAATATAAACTGGGTACAAAATATACAAATGAGTACTACTGAGTGTAGTGCTAATCAGATGTATGTACAGAGTTGTAGTATAATATGTACAGTGATACAGGTATAAGGACAGTATGGTCGTAGTCATAATAATGGTCAGCAGCGTAACTAGTAAGAGTAGGATATGTACAGATATAGATCCATGCATGTATGCAAGTATGTGTTTTTACTATACCAATGTCTACAATATATATATATATATATATATATATATATATATATATAAAACATCCAGCATTCAAAAAGAAAATGGACAATTTTGAATGAAATGGCACCTTTACAGTTGCATTACAAGTACATTGTAATTTGTCCCGTCAAATTTGATGTTATACCATCAAAACAATTATACATTACATTATACACCCCTTTACCTACTACTGTCTCTCTTCTCTGACCCCAGGAGGATGATGGTTATACGGGCCTCCACCATGCTGCCAAGCTGGGGAATCTGGAGATAGTCAACATGCTGCTGGAGACGGGTCAGGTTGATATAAACGCCCAGGTAAGATTTGATTATTGATATTATTATTTTAAATCAACAAATGTATCTAACAAAATAAACTGATTTTATTTTATTTATTATTATTATTATTATTTTATTATTATTATTATTATTATTATTATTATTATTATTATTATTATTATTATTATTATTATTATTATTATTATTATTATTATTATTATTATTATTATCTACTATCAAACAAATAAAATCTGTATCAGCCCCAGGACCAAAACTTTATGGCTGGACGGTATGGTCTAAAATTTATATGACGGTATAATTTGAAGCATAGACGGTAACGGTATATATCACGGTATATTAATTTATCTTAAAATGTCTATATAAATGCTTCTGAAGGGGTAAAACACTGGCAGCTATTACTGTACTCTTGTATTACTAGGACATATTTCACATAGTACAGAGGTATTTTAAGAACATTTATTGTGCAAAACTGCAATAGAAAAATGCAAAACCTTTTCTGAAGTTACTTCCATCTCTAAAAAACACCTTTTTCATGAAATACAATAAAATCAAGCGGCACAAAGTGAAAATAAAAACTACTGCAGGACAGGAGGTTTCTTTCCCTCAAACAACTCAAACACAATAAAACTCCAACATAACTTAACTTTAGTGTACATGTTTGACAACGTAGAGAGAGAGTGTGATGTAATAGGTTTGAGTTTGAGGTTTGAGCGTCCTAAGTTGCCGTAGTTGATGATGTCACACCAGGATGTCATTGTCAACACACAGAGTTGGAAACGAGAGCAGCCCGATGGATAAAGCGATATAAAGAAACGAATAGCCAATAAATGTGAAGTTATCTTTGAACCTCTGTTGTCAAGCCTCGTTAATATAACGTTAGCCCGTTGCTGCGCTAAACCAAGTCTCCTCTCAGCCTCCTTAGCCAAATTGAAAGGCCCAAACTATATGGCAAGGTCCGTGAGCAAGTGGAGAAAAACTCAGTACAATTAAACACTAGCAACGACAACTGCAAACGTTGAGTGAATCGTCAAGTAACGTTAACGTCATTGCTACTGCTGTGACTAGCTGCTCTAGTCTACCGGTCACAAGGTATGAAGGTATAGTCAAAATCCATACCGTAGCGCAAATTCATACTGTTTATACCGTATACCGTTTATACCGTCCACCCCTAAGAGAAAGTCTTAATCTGGAACCCAGGCATCGTTAAAACATATTCTGCCAGCTTGCTACTATCTGTGTTGTAGCCACGGCTAAATCCCCAAATCATGGGACACTGAAATAGTAATATAAAAATAGGGAAACAATGTCCAGGCACGCACTCCAGGTTTTTCCAAATTTATTGGCAGCCTGAAATCATATCATGACGTTTTGGTGTGAACACACCTTCTTCAGAATGGCTTGCCAATAAATTTGGAAAAACCTGGAGTGCGTGCCTGGACATTGTTTCCCTATTTTTATGTATGATATCAGAGGTTACAGCACCCAGTGTCAAGTCTAGTGAGGTGAGCGTGTTCTACTACTTTTCTTACACTGAAATAGTAACCCACTGATACTAATGATCATCAATATGGGATATAGTGTTAGTTCAATATATATTCTGCAGAGGCGTTACTCTAAAAGTAGCTAAATAGTATGAGTTTTATGACCATTTTCACAGACATAAATTCATTAAAGTGAACTTTGTAAATTCGTAAGTTTCAAGTTCTAGACTAGGCCGAATCATATCGGTGTGCCAAGGAAAGACTGGGGTGGCGGGGTACTGGGGTCTAATTGTTTTCCGTGGTGTCCCCTGTCCCAGGACACTGGTGGCTGGACGCCCATCATCTGGGCCGCGGAGCACAAACACTTAGAGATCATCAGAGCATTGCTGAACAGAGGAGCTGATGTTACCATCAAGGACAAGGTCAGTTACCCCAAAGTTCCATGTTGAAATATTGGTAACTTCCTTTTAATTCTGTCATTGCTTGAAAGATCTCAAATCTGGATTGGAATTATGATAAAAAAAGATACAAAAAAGTCTTCCACGTGACTCGATACTTCTTATCCATCTAATATCCCTTCATCTCTCCTCTCTCTCCCCTCTTTTCTCTCCTTCTCTTCTCTCTCTAGGAGATGAATGTGTGTATCCACTGGGCGTCGTTTGCAGGGTGTGCAAATATAGCTGAGCTGGTGTTGAACGCCGGCTGCTCCCTCGCCTCAGTGAATGTGCACGGAGACACGCCCCTTCACATCGCCGCCAGAGAGGGCTTCCAAGAGTGTGTCACGTGAGTGGTTCCTTCAACGTGTCAAGGGTCATGTGATGTCACATGATGCACCGTGACTCTGCAGTCCGTTTTGGGTTTTGGTTTAATTCAATTCATCCAAAATAGTTGCAGTTATTCAAAATAGGTGAGCTTTTGGTCCATAGATTAATTTCTCATCACTCGTATTGATTTGAACTGGTCATTTGATCGACGTCTCTGTCAATACTCTTCGCGCACACTCTCATATTCTACTGTATTTCCTAGATCTCTGTGTTCTGGCACCCCTGCTCCAGTGCTTTACATGTCTGTTTATATCGTTTTCTCCCAACACCTGAGCTGGATATGTCACAAAATTTTACTTGGTTTAATGTGGTCGGATAAGAAAGACCTTTTCGTTGTCAACAGTACCATATGGCGATGAATATGGCGGAAATATAGAAAAAACGGATGATCCGCTGTGGCGACCCCTGACGGGAAAAGCCGAAAGAAAAAGAAGAAGAAGATTTATATAGCGATTCTCAATGACCCGAAGTCGCTGACAGTAGTTATAGTAAAAACAAAGAAACAAAAAAGGAACATGAGACCATGGGGGAAACAGGGGGAAAACAGCATGAGATAACACACAAAAAAGACTGAGCGACAGGAACAGACATCAATCGGTTGGAGGGGGGGGTTATGGGTGGGGGGGGGGGGGGGGGGGGGGGGGGGTTGAAGGCAAGGGACTGCATATAACTGATATATGGCTGTGGCGAGGACAAAGGTTCCCGGTGAGATTCTGGCTCCTCCTGACATCACATCGAAGTGTCCTCGAGCAAGTACACTTAACAAGCACATAGTTTATTATTATTATTATATATTTTTTTATAACTTTATTTTTGAACTGCATAGTTAATTTTTTACCCAGGGACAGTGCACATTAACACATTGAGTGCCACGGACGCTTTTTGTCGTTAGTTCATGCCGACCTTTGAGTGCCCCTGACGCTATATAGCGTTTGTTTGCCTTTTTTTTTTTATTGGCGATTTGAATTCATATTTCATCAATCGAGCCTCGGGTTAGTGCTGCAGAGTCTCTCTGAGCTCAATTGGGAAGATACCGCCCCCTATCGTCTCTCCCTGTGTAACTGCACCCCATTACTTTAGACTGATGCAGAGGGAGTGGTCAGTTTGCTCATTTAACTTTTCCGTCAAGCCAACTGAAGAGACCAAGTGATCGCCGGCCATCAGAACAGCGTGGATTATGTATTTACAGTACCAACACTGTAATCAATAAGCGTGATCGATATTTGGAATGGCGATCAGGAATTGGAATAATCTTTTTGGATAACATCTGATCTCAGGTAAGGAATTTATTTTACCAGTCTTAGGATAATCAGAGCTATTTTCACATAGATATAAGCTTTTGCCCTATGCATGTGTGTGTGTGTGCGGTGATTCCTGATGAGGAAATGAGAGAATCGATTTTTCAGCCCGCCTCTATAGCGTGCATAAGTACACATATACTATCTATAATCTAGCGTTTATTTGAAAACGATTCATAAATAGGTCGAAAAATGACGTTTTTGTGTATGCTAGAATATTCCAGTAAATGCCGCTTATCACGGAATCTATATATTTTCCTTGAAAACAAGGGCTTTTCAAAGCGCTATAAAACAGAAATGAACCGATAAAAAAACAATCCGTTTCGACAATGTTGACTGCAAACAAGTCATTGATAAACGACAGGCAGATTAGACACATAATAATTTAAGAGAGAGATTATGCGTTCACAACGCTATCATTGAAGTGGGTGCTGGCATTCAACAGGGTTTCCAATGTTAATGGCTGGCACTCAAACTGTTAATCAACATCTTCAGTTTCCACATCAATGTAAATGTGCCAGAATTAGCTAATGAGCTAGTTTTCATCTGTAGTCCCTGCCTAACATGCATGTATTTATGGTGTGGGAGGAAACTGGAGTACCCAGAGGAAACCCACGCAAACACAGGGAGAACATGCAAACTCCACACAGAAAGGCCCCCTGCTGGGGTTCGAACCCAGGACCTTCTTGCTGTGAGGCAGCAGTGCTAACCACTGTGCCACCATGCCGCCCTAACTGCTCCGACGAGCTGGTTGGCGCCTCGCTAGGGATGCAACGATCCCACTTTTTCAGTCCCGATACCGATACCTGGCTTTGGGTATCGGTCGATACCGAGTACCAATCCGATACCATTATCTGAAATAATAAAAAATAATCTAACTAACCTTACTGTCATGCACTGTCTAATATACTAACCAACACTTTGATGAACATTGTTACTCAGCTGATAGAGTTGTACCCTTCCTGATGACTTGTCATACAGAACTTGTCGCTTTGGATAAAAGCGTCAGCTAAATGACTAAATGTGAATACCCATTGTTCAATTAATAAACTGTATGCCTCACTGACTGTGTGGAAGAGACTGGGATCATTCTTTTGTGCAAGGCAACATCAGGCTTGACCTAAAACATTACTTTCCTAACTTGGTGAAACTAAATGTAACAAATTAACACAGATATAAATGTACTGAATTGTTATTTATTATTTTATTTATTATTATATTATAAAAAAATTACAAATAAACGATATATATATATTTTTTCAATACCCGATCCAGCTATTTTAGTGATATCGGGGCCGATATCCGATATCAATATCGGATCAGTGCATCACTACACCTCGCCATGGCTGCCAGACTCTACAAAAGATCTACATGAATGCGGTCCATTCACCATTCATATGACTTGCATATGTGCTTCACTGTGTGCCTCTGCTCAGTGTAGTAGTGTCTGGGCGACACACGCTGACGGCCCCTTTATGCCACCACCCGATACACAGGCTGTTCCTCTCCAGAGGGGCCGACGTCGACGTCATGAACAGAGAGGGAGACACGCCCCTCACCCTGGCGCGAGCCGACACACCGGTCTGGGTGGCGCTCCAGATCAACAGGAAGCTGCGTCGGGGACTGGCCAATCGCATGCTTCGGACAGAGAGAATCATCTGCAGGTCGGTATATACACCACGTATGCTGCGGTGACATGCTTCTAGGGATGGGAATGACCAGAGGCCTCACGATACGATATTATCACGATACTTAAGTCAAGATACGATGGTATTGTGATTGAAAATATATTGCGATATGCTGAGTATTGCAATATTAATATTGCGATATATTGCGATTTATAAAAAAATTTCAACTGCAAAGTAACACTTTGTCAACATGTTTTATCTAATAAAATAAAGTTTTCAGTCTGTTCATCTCAACACTAATCATGTAGCTGACAAACTGAACTGTTTGTATTAGTCATATTCCAACTTAACTGAATGTGTGTGTGTGTGTGTGTGTGTGGACTACTGTACTATTACAGGTATTGAAATGAACAATGCAACTTGTTATACACATTTAATTTTTTTCCATAATAAAATATCGATACTTGCCGTCCTTGTATCGATACAGTATCGCCACGCAAAGTATCACGATACTATACTGTATCGATATTTTCCCCCCACCACTACATGCTTCCCCAACCAGACCTTTGTGTTCACGCTTCTTCCGGTCTGTATGTTTTAGATGTGAAGCACCTCATATAGACTGGCAATGTCACCTACTCACGCTGTCACTCACACGTTCAGTCATTCACTCACGGTTAGCCACTCTGCCCCTAGTGGTGGCTCACGGGCATAGTACCTTCCCCCCCCCCTCTTGTTTTTGGACTGAACATTCTGGAACCCTCTCCCCCTGCTCTCCCAGTGATGTAGCGCAGGGCTACGAGAACGTGCCCATCCCCTGTGTGAACGCGGTGGACGACGAGGGCTGCTCCTCAGACTACAAGTACGTGTCGGAGAACTGCGAGACCTCTGCCATGAACATAGACCGCAACATCACACACCTCCAGGTAAAACACACACCCGTCTCTGTCGGTCGGTCTGTCGCCTGCTCTGCCCCTCTTCTCACACACTGGCCGTGTCTGGAAAGTCCTCAGTACCGACACAATCAGACAGAAGCTACTACATTTTACATTTTGTAATTTAGTTCTGTACGACAAGTCAGCAGGAAGGGTACAACTCTTACAGCCGAGTAACAATGTTCATCAAACAGTGCTGGAACTTGGGTGCTGCAGTGTCTTCATTTCAGATATTTATTGAAGAAGTGTGTTTTTAGTCGACGGTTTTCGGCTGTCCTAACTGTGGTTGGAAGTTCGTTACACCATGCGAGGACCGAGAATAGGCGGCTTCTCTTTGATGACTCTCCCAGAGCTCCCTACTGCCCTCAGTACCGACACAATCAGACAGAAGCTACTAACCCTACTGCCCTCAGTACCGACACAATCAGACAGAAGCTACTAACCCTACTACCCTCAGTAATGACAGTCAGACAGAAGCTACTAACCCTACTACCCTCAGTAATGACAGTCAGACAGAAGCTACTAACCATACTACCCTCAGTAATGACAGTCATACAGAAGCTACTAACCGTACTACCCTCAGTAACGACACAATCAGACAGAAGCTACTAACCCTACTACCCTCAGTAATGACAGTCAGACAGAAGCTACTAACCGTACTACCCACACTCTTTGCTTTTAGTTGCTTTTAGAAACTACTGTGCAGTAGGGAAGTTCTGTTTTTATCACGCCTGTGTCATGGAAAAATATCATGTTTTTGATGTCAACGGTAGCAATATGCAACATCTAACTTCATTGGTTGTTGCATCATTTGTGATGAACAGACAAAAGTAAACAGTTAATCTACTTGTTAATACATTGTTCAAGTGGCCACTTCCATGATTGTTTTTGTTGTAGAGTTCGTCAGTGAAGTCATGCCATTTATTGTCATTTTTGGGAGTCAAATATGAATCCACTCCCTGAAAGAAACCATGCTAATCATACTCACTCACTAGAACCCGTAAGTGTAGACATCCGGCAATTCTAAGGGTACTGCAGGGGTCAAAGTTTAAACTACCGAATCTCCATACTAAAAAGACAGTACTTCTGGGCTTTTCAGACATGGCATCTCTCTCTTTCTCTCTCTCTTGCTCTCTCTCTGTGACTCATTCACAGTAGTAGACACTGATATATTGTAGAGCTGTGAATCTTCACTGGCCTCACGATTCGATTATGATGCAGCTCAATAATATATTACATCCTCAATTTTACAAGCAGTCAGATAAATTAACTTTTATTTAGAAAGTTCTTAAATCAGAATGTCAAAATAAATGTCTTTACTAGTGTTGCATGATACAGATACTAGAAAGGTATCTCGATACCCAGCTGTTAAAAACGGTTCAATACTCTTTTTATTAATATTAGTATCAATACTTTTAGAATAGCCTGATGCTGTATTTTCTATGAGTGGATGCATGACCAGAGCACTAGCTTTAATAATACAATAAATAATAATATATTTCATTTGTAGGGCGCTTTATAGTTGTGGAACAAATCCCAAAGCGCTACATTGTAAAATAACATAAAAGAGAGTAAAAGAAAACATTTATTTTAATAATCGATTATGTTCTGTCACTGCATTGATGCTGAATCGTCCACGTCCGCATCACGATGCATCTTAAGTGGTCCGCACACGGCGGGCGATTTTTGCCAGGCGACAGATTTTTTTTAAGCGAGGCGACCGACAGAATTCTATCGCCTCCATTGTTATGAATGAGACAACCCACACTGCAGGAGATTTTGAAGCGACGGTCGCGCATCAATTTCTGTCGCCTGGCAAAAAATCGCCTCGATCCTATTTTTTGAGGCGACGGCAGGCAACACAGGAAGGACAATGAGGAAATTACATGACTTCTACAGTAGAAGTAGTACAGAAGTTCTACTGGTGTATCATTTGTACACCATTAATGTATCAATACATTCATTGATCAATAACCTATGTATTATTACCATGCTACTTATGTTAATTATTATTAACAGGAACAATTTAAATAAATAACGTTAGTTGGAGAAGCTATAGTGGCCGCTTGTCATTAACTAATAAATTAACAATGCGCCACGATGCACCTACTAGTGTTTTTATACTCGGGTAACAAAAGAAGTTGTGGGACCGTGTTGACAGAGTTTAATGTCCAGGCTGCAGCTGATGTAGTTTATAAGGTTTATTGTCCAAAGAAATGATGGTTGAGAACAGAACAGTTAGCGTCTTCAGTGAAAAAACATCCTCTCTCAGCAGGTGCATAATACTTGTCCAATTGGTGCCTAGTGAACGTATTGTAGCGATCAGGCATGCAGTAATGTCAGGAAGAATGAGGAGAGGTTGTATTCGTATATGGTGGTTTAATTCCAGCTCAATATGGGTTTTACAGGTTAATATTCCCTCGTAATGCACAACACAGCTACCTGCTAATACGCTCGCTTCACGACAACCTAACATCCGGTCCGTCCTCCTATATCTCCCTCCGGGGGGAAACAAGTAACCACACCCCCAGCTAGACAGAGCGACACATATAGCTTAATATACCTGAACGGTCGGCTCTGGTGTGGGGGGCCAGGCGATTGTCGTTGAGCGACAGACGATCGCATCGCCAGGCGACGTCGATCGCTCGCCGTGTGCGGACCACTTAGAATCGATACATTTGGGTGCGGCTGGGTAGCGCAGTGGAGAATGCACTCGCCTACCACCACAGAGACTGGGATCGAATCCAGCTGTCAGCGGTACCTCCGGTTTGGTCAGTCGTCCCTACTAACACAATTGGCAGTGTTAGCGGGTGGGAAGCCGGCGGGGTATGTGTCCTGGTCGTTTTAAACTGCGCTTCCTAGAAGTTCCTACTGGTCGGCCTGTTCAGCAGGGAGGGGATCGGGGGGAAATAGCATGAACCTCCACACGCGTTACGTTTTCCCAGTGAAACTCCTCGCTGTCGGTGAAAAGAAGCGGCTGGCTGACTCCACATGTATCGGAGGAGGCGTGTGGTAGTTCTACACCCTCCCTAGGCCGACAGTGGGACAATGCGCGCAACGACCAGGAAGGGAATTGGCATAACGACTAAATTTGGATGGGAACAAAAGTACATAAAAAGTGAGAACAAAATTTATTTAAAAAAATATATATATATTGTCTGTCGTGTGATATAATGACTCATACACAATAGTAGAGACTATGATATATTGTCTGTTGTGTGATAAAAATCCATTTACTAACTTCCCTCAGCACTGCAGCTGCACAGACGACTGCTCTTCCAGTAACTGTCTGTGTGGACAGCTCAGCATCCGCTGTTGGTATGACAAGGTAAATGAAAGAGTTGTTTTCCAAGCCACATTATGTTAGTAAACTGATGGTTTTTAGAATTTCCTCCAGAAATCAGATTTTTAGCCCAGGCTACTAAGAAAGTGAAGTTATAGCCCAAAAGTCTCAATTACCTTTTACTGAAGTCACAATTACCTTTTGCTGAAGTCTCAATTACCTTAATTACTAGAGTCTCAATTATCTTGAGGTCTGCCCCTCTTAGTAAATTGAGTCAACTAATCAGTTGTTAGGGTTTCAGTCAACTAATATTTTTTGTCAATTATTTGTTTTTTATGCATCTTTTTATTCATGCTGGATGAGTTACTCATCATTAGTAATTACTGGACAATTATAAGCACATCACAATAATAATTCATAAATACGACATGACTGTAGAGGGATGACTGCGTTCATCCACAGAAGGACAGTAAATGAGGGAAACACAATTGACCTATCTCAAACACTGCCCTTTTTTATCTCGATCCTCCTATCACAACTGTCGCACAGTTTGTCTGAGGGAAGCAATGGTTGTCATTGGAGGATGAAGAAAACGGCATGGTTTGAGATCAAATTTGACAGATTTGTTGATTAAACCAACTAATAATTGATCTTAACACATTCTGCGCCACGCAGTATGCCCATCTTATACCACTCTCTGCCAGTGCTGTAACCCTATGGAGTGGCTCACCTTTTTTGCAGGGCTATAACTTTTAAAATATTATTGCTATATCGACATTACTATGGCCCATTCAACATCGGTTATCTATCGTTCCAGATGTGGGAACGTTATATTTTTCCATTGATACATTGTCGTGTTAGTACCGTCGTGATTAATATAAGTATGTTTTTAGAGTGTATAGCAGTAATTCCTAGAACGCGCGTTATAGGCCCCGGCGCGTATTATACATAATCGATTGGCGTTTCGTTCCTATACACGCTATATTAAAAAATTCAAATGCATATGATCGCTATACATTATGCTCCATCATGCATGAAGAAAAAGGGGGGGGGGGTCGTTTATGATTCCTTGATTGTCACTAACGGCTTTCTTTAGTACGACACCATACGTTGATTGGATAGATTGCAATGAAATAAATGGACAATCGAGCTGGAATTAACGTTGGATTTCTCTTACCTGTGGCCAATGCGTCTGGAGAAAAATAATTCAAATTATTTGACGTCGATCTGCTAGATCCATTTTCCGTTTGTATGACGCAATAAACGGCGAAAGCATATTGATTCTTGCGTCTCGAAAGCGATCAAATGCACTCGAGTGTTTGGCTTGATCCACGTAACAAGATATCTCTGCCGGAGGATTTTCCCCGATGCACAGAGTGCCACATCCGGTTTAGAGTGGAGTGCAACTCGCCCGAAATCCACCAGGCGGCGGTATTGAGGCGTTGAAATATCAGACGGGGTCCAGCTGGCTCCCGGAGCCTTCCTGGATGAATTATGAATGCCAATAGCGAATAAAGGAAATAACTATCATAAAAACAAGTAAACTCGTTGTTGGCGTTATTCGATTGGCGGGCAATAACAAGTAAACTCGTTTTTGGCGCAAGATGTGTTAAGATGGTATGACCACTAGTGGACTAAGGATGCCTCCACTCCAGCCCTACTTACCATTTGTGTTACTTCTGTCACCAGGACCAGAGGTTGTTGCAGGAATTCAACAAGATTGAACCTCCCCTCATATTTGAATGTAACCTGGCGTGTGGCTGCTACCGGACATGCAAGAACAGAGTTGTGCAGGCGGGCATCAAGTAAGAAGTACAATATCTATTACAACCTACTGAAGGCACTGCTGTCGAAATATGCTTAACCCTTTCACTACCACACTACAGAAGGTTAACCTTTCACTACCACACTACAGACGGTTAACCGGTAGTGAAAGGGTTAACTGTCTGTAGTGTCAAGTCAAGAGTTTTATTTGTCACGGCATACAAGTATACAGTGAAATGCGGGGGGTCTTGCCCGCAACGATTGTGCATAATACAATAATAATAATAATAATATAATAAGACTCCAATAGAACGACATTGTGCAATAATACAAGTAATCAAAGTAGGGCATATCGGTATATGTACATGAGTTTTTACAGAGCATGGTAAGACATGCTAGGTCCTGTGATAGTGCAATACACTGTTAGCTACGGATGAGGCACTGGGTCTTTATGTACACTATTATACAATCTCAAGTTATACTATACTATTTTTAAAGTGACCTTTCCTTTTGTGAAGTGACCATAAGTGTGAGCGTGTGCAGCATGAGTGTGTGTGTGCTCATGTTAAAGTGGCTGCTAGTGTGTGAGTGTGTACAGTGTGTGTGTTGTGTGTGTGCTCATGTGTGCTTGTGTGTGGAGAGTTCAGTGTTCAAGGCTCTGATGGCCTGGGGGAAGAAGCTGAGCCGAAGTCTCTCTGTCCTAGTTACTGGTGTTCGCAGGCGTTTGCCTGACCGCAGCAGCTTGAACAGGCTGTTGTTGGGGTGGTGAGGGTCTTTCATTATTCTGCAGGCTCTGGATTTGCACCTCTTGTTATATAGGACCTGCAGGGGTGGTAGTGCAATACCCGTAGTACGCTCGGCTGAGCGTACCACTCTCTGTAGGGCCTTCTTGTCCTGTGCCGTGCTGTTTCCATACCAGGCAGTGATGTTTCCAGTCAAGATGCTCTCTACAGCTCCGGAGTAGAAGGACTGGAGTATCTTCGCCGATACTCTGAACTTCCTTAACTGTCTCAGGTGGTAGAGGCGCTGCTTCGCCTTTTTTACGACTGAGTGTGGTAGTGAAATGGTTAACCTTCTGTAGTGTGGTTGTGAAAGGGTTAACCCTTTGTCGTGTGGCAGTGAAAGGGTTAACCTTCTGTATTGTCGCAGTGAAATGGTTAACAATTTGGTAGTGTGGCAGCGAAAGGGTTAGTCCAAATCGCAGCATTGACAGATGGGCCATGTCTTTCATAATAAATGTTAAAAAAAAAAATCGATAGACCTATACTCTTAACCACCAGGTATCGATTTGCTTCTTGCAGTTTTTTTTCAAATACTTTTATATACTTTTCTCTCTTCTGCCCTACAGAGTCCGTCTCCAGCTGTACAGAACAGAGAAGATGGGTTGGGGCGTACGGGCCCTACAGGACATTCCCCAAGGCAGCTTTATCTGCGAGTGTGTGTCTATATGTGTCTATATGTCTGTACATCTGTCTGCATGTCTGTCTCATCTTGCTGCTTATTAAAGGAAGGTGTCGCACTGTCGCCACAAACAATTTATATGTAATTTAGTAGCACCTTGGGGTGAATATGGATGTGTCAGTAGAGCTGACTGGGAATAGCAACACTGCTCGTATTCACAACATACAAATTATATTATCAATCCCAGGCCAATTCTTTTTAAACTGAAAATGGTTTGAGGATGGCTCTGTTTTGGCTGCCGGCTGACTACGTGCAGAGTTGCTGTTGCCAATAAGTAATACTGACACGTTTGCTCCAAAGGCTCTACTAAATTAAGTATTTTGTTTTGAGGGGTTTCCTTTCTGTTATCTTTTGATATAATTTATATTTTTACAGTTATATTTGACAGTCGTTTGTGAAGTCTGAGTTCCCTCTCTCTCTGCAGATATGTAGGAGAGCTAATCTCTGACGCAGAAGCGGATGTCAGAGAAGACGACTCCTACCTCTTTGACCTGGACAACAAGGTGAACTCTTACGCTTCTCCTCTCAATAATTTCTCAATTTCTCAAGCCATAGACGGATTAAAGAATCAAGAATCAAGAGGTTTATTTGTCACATACATACCAGGGCATACAGTGAAATGCGGGTGGTCATGCCTGCATCGATTGTGCAATAATACAATAATAAAATAGACAGAAAAAAAACAGGTAAGACATAAGATCTGCATGATAAAAATAGACATGCTAAATTCCTGAGAAGGCACTGGTTCCTATGTACAATACAATATACAATTTTAACTCTGTCATTATGTTATGCTTACTATATCTATTCTAAACTATACTATACAAGAACCACATCTGTTCTTTCCTTAAAGTGACTTTTATATTCCTCATTCCTTTCAAGTGACTTTTCCATTTAGTTTAAAGTGACATTTTGTTTAAAGTGATTGTTTAGAGCGGTGGCAGCATGTGTGTGTGTGTGTCCTCATGTGTACTTGTGAGTGGAGAGTTCAGTGTTCACTGTTCAGTGTAAAACCCGTCAGGATGAGGAATTAACACAAATATAGGTATTACATAAGTTATGATGGCTGCTAGAACAGGCTACCACTAGGGTATCGACATCTTGAAAGAATACTGAGCACCAGCGAGACACTGTGCTCTTGTCTAACCACCCGGCTCTTTCTCTGCCTCAAGGACGGGGAAGTGTACTGTATAGACGCCCGTTACTACGGTAACATCAGCCGGTTCATCAACCACCTGTGTGACCCCAACCTCATCCCTGTGCGTGTATTCATGCTGCACCAGGACCTGCGGTTCCCCCGCATCGCCTTCTTCAGCTCCCGGGACATCTTCACGGGACAGGAGCTAGGGTGAGTTGGCGCCTCGATGAAGCTTTCCTTTCCCCCGGACCTTCTATGTATATTTTCTTGCGAGTGCACTCTTTGTACGGAGATCAGCCCCGCCGGTTCCACTAATGTTAGTTCCTGTCTCCACCCCCATTTAACGGGGCCGCGTTTTTGTTACAGTAGCATGCGTGACCACAGTGGCCGTTTCTGTCAGACAGTCGGACACAACACATTGGCAGCTGACATTGGCAGCATGGGGGTTTAAAATCGGGCCGCTTCCTTGGTTGTTTTGTAGAGTATATCGGTGAAGTCACGCCCATTTCTTGTAAAGTATAAAGTATAATAAGTAAAGTATAAATCTACTTTTTTAAAGAAACCATGCTAAGCATACTCAATAAACCCTTGAAAGTCGGTAGACATCCGGCAATCTTAACTCATTCAGCGTCAATCACGAGAAAAGTCGGGTTTTAATCGTTATTTCTTTTATTAGCTATATCCATACATTTTTCATCCATCCAGCCTGATGTTATCATTGGGAATGGGTCTGAGCTCGCAAAGGGCAAATACCACCGCCTACGCCATCCAGCCGGTATTGCACTCCATTTGAAACAATGTAGTTTGTTTTCTGGGACGAGCTGAGCCGTGCGGGCGGGGTTTAAATACTCCGGCAGGACGAGCTTTTACAACGATACATCTACGAGGCTGCCCCCCCCTCGTTCATATGCAATGCCGGACAACGTGGGACAAACCTCCGCGACCAGTATTTGGAATGGCGATCAGATAATTGGATTATTTTTTTTGCATTACATCAGAGACAAGGTAAGAACACTATATATCAAATCTTGCATTGATCTGATTTTTTTTTCTCCCGCGATCGAAGCTGTCTGTGTGGACTGTTGTGCTGTTTCCCGTTGGTGGCATTCTTGCATGAGGAAGGATATAGGAATAACGATAATCTAGCGTTGATTTCAGGAAGATTCCATAATCAGGCGAAAAATGACAACGTGATAAGTGGATTTCACTAAAGGGCTATTAGCGCGTCTTTTCCTGGGATTACTAAGAATCACCCAAACTATAATCATATTCAAAACGGTATAAAACGGAAATGTACAGATGAAAAAACAATCTGTTTTTTGCATGTTGACCAGAAGCAACTCACTGACAATCGACGGTGTTATTAGATCCATAGCTATAATATAAAATATATTTTAAGCACTCGCAAGTTTCGCAGTCTCCCCATTGACTTACAGCGATGGCGTTCTACCCAGAAGGTAGACAGCGACCCCTGGCGCTGAATGAGTTAAGGGTACTGAAGGGGTACCCAAAAGATTCCTATTCAAGCATCATAAATTTAAGATTTACTGAACCTCCGTACTGGAATGACTGTTCTCCTAGGCTTTTTGAGACCCGGCAAGTGAAGTTGACTTTCTAACCCTGAATCTTGTCAGTATTAGTGCCATGCTTTACCCATAGAAGACCATATTTGCATTATTCCTTCCTTTCTCCGCTCCCTCCTTCCTTACGGTATGCATAGAACTACATTACTTCAGTGGACTATGACTGTATGCTCAGTATGTTATTATTTCTTTGTTTCATCAGGTTTGACTACGGAGATCGCTTCTGGGACATCAAGAGCAAATATTTTACCTGTCAGTGTGGATCAGAGAAATGCAAACACTCGGCTGAGGCCATCGCCTTGGAGCAGAGCAGGCTGGCTCGGCTGGAAGCTTGTCCAGAATCAGGAACTGAACTTGGAATGACCATGATGGGAAACTCCTAGGCCTCACCATCAGGCCTGTGGCAGTGACCTCATTGGTTCCACATGGACTATGTCACTCTAGAGTTTGTGTAGTCGTGGTTTTTATTACAGCATACCTGCCTTACACTGGGGCTTCATGGGGTACGTACGTGGTGAGACACAGAAGCAGGTCGGAGCACATAGGGGATTTTCTTTTTTTTTTACCAGCTACACCTGTTGCATGCAAGCAGCGTTGTTGTAGAGCAACAGGCATACACTTTTCAATGGTAATTTCATATTTTGTCAGAGCTTATCAACATCTGTCTGAGCTTATCCTAGTTTTCAATATCCTAACAATGATACCATCTCTTGGGTTTGCATCCATTTTCAAAGCTCGGTTGTATAAGGATGTATAGTTTTCATTGTGGATACAGGGGCTTGGCTCCATATTATGAAGAAAAATTATGACGTGCATAATGTGTTGCCTGGTACAATGAAGCCGGGAGCGTTTTCATTTAATGAATTTAAAGGTGCTGTAAGTGATATTGGCATTTTGGCTAATTTCCTGTAAAACTTAGTTGCAGATCAAATATGAATTAAGATCTGGTCTTTCTTCCAGCATGGCCTGTGACATAGCCACCATTGTTTTGTACATGCCAATGGAAGAGACAACAGTTGCTATGTGTTGATATGAGAAATATATCAACAAAAACATAATTTATTACTGGATATTGTAAACGAGTCCAATGTTTTGCTTACTCTACCACTGCACAGAAATTAGGCATTTTCTTTTGAAAGTGGTTCCCAGTTTTTACAGGCAGCCGTACAGGGATAAAGAACTACATAAACATTCCGTGCAAGGTCTTTATTACATATCCTATTTCTCACCTAAATGTTAGTATTTTTAGTGAACCGTTTAGGTGGAAAAAGAGAATGTTTACGAGTGCAAGATACCCTATACCACACAGCAGTTGTCGCGCCTTGCTCACAAAATTCAGATCAAACTGTCAAAACTGTAATTCAAAACGATGCGAATATGAATTAAAGATCCAGCAATTGCATGTCCTATTTCTCGCCTAAAATGTTGTCCGAACCATATTTAGTGAACCGTTGAAGTGGAAAAATAAGGTTTACGAGCAAGCTGTCATGTTTTTCCTGCTAATCACATCCCACTTTGTGGAGTTCTCTCCTGATTGGATAATGTGGGAATGGGATCCCAAAAGATAGATTTTCTGCTTACTGCAGAGCGGAGGGACCGGGAGACCCATGTTACTCACCAAACACCACCAAACTATCAGTGATGGCTGTCGGAATATAGAGCTACTTAACACTTATTTTGACAAAAAAATACATAGCACTTACAGCACCTTTTTTTAAATATGTTTTTTTAATACTGTTTTGAATGCATTTCTATGTAGTTTTAACTAGGTTGTCATGCGTAGAGGAAAAATAGACCACTCGCGCATAATTAGAGATCAGCCGCTGGAAGCTTTCATGACCGGTGTAGCTACTTCCATCCATTGTAATGGAAGTATTCTCTTAACTTCACTCTATAAGTAGATGTGTCGCACCGCGAACATGCTCCATGTAGCTTCGGCCTTACACCTTTCCAGATTGTGGTATATGAATAGCTTAGGGGTGGGGGTCCTATAGTATGCTTCTAAGATCCTTCATACAGTATGTTTACTGTAAAATAATGCTCTTTCGCAACGTGACATGAGTGAAGTTGTGCACTGTAGAGAGTGTGCTATGGAACAGCGGTTGTATTCCTCCACGGACGTGCCGCGCACGGGAGTACATTTCAACTCCATAATGGTAAACTACAAGACGATGCAAGTGTCTATAATGGACCTGAGGGTAGCGTTCATATCAACTATGTCAGTCTTGTTTGTTTTTAGGTTTTTTTTGTTTTTGTTTGTCCTTTTTATACCTTTTTCTTTTGGTGGATTTATGTGTAGCATGTTCAGTTTAATAAATTTGTTAACGAGTTGATCTTTGGCCCCAGTGATTCTTGAATGGATGAATTGAATGGTATTACAGATCAGAATTTCATACTTGGATCTGGTAAACGTCATGGAACCACCGATTCCCTAAAGCTCAGCTTCTCCCATACTACAGTATCAGTTGTAACTATGCAAGTTCAAGTTTGCTTTTATTTGTCACGTATAAAGTACATTACAGTGAAATGCTTGGTTCTGTATGAGCCCCTGAGAATGTGCCTCATACAGTAAAAATAAAAGAAAAAGAGGAATAAAGTCCCAACACTACAATATACAACTAAAATACAATGTACAATGAAGTAAAAATACAGGCAATGAGGTACAAAAATGCAAACTTAAAAAAAATGCTAATTGACTATGCCCCTCTGTCCCATTTAATAGTGCATGCCCTATTCTGTTCCATTTACCGTACTTTTCGGACTATAAGCCGCGGCTTTTCCCCCCATTTTTCGACCCTGCGGCTTATATAACGGTGCGGCTTATATGTGACTCGACGTGACCAAACCCGAAAATGTAAAAATCTAAATATTGCTTTTTTGACTGCATTGAAATGTTATTTATCTGTTCCCTTATTTGCTAAACTTAATACAACTTGTAAATGAGTTAATTCTTGTTATTTGTGCGACAGTATTGTGTCCCAATGCTAATTACATATGGTAATTAAACATTAAAACACCTGCGGCTTATAGTCCAGTGCGGCTTATATATGTACACATCATTCAATTTAGCTGCTGCGGCTTATAGTCAGGTGCGGCTTATAGTGCGAAAAGTACGGTAACTCATTGGACGCCAGAGATCGCTGTGGGCGTATGGCCGTGTGTGCCAGCGCTGTAATGAAATGGGGGTACATGCCGGTGTTTGTAGTACTAAAACTATATTAAATATTATAGCTATGGATCTAATAATATAGTCGATTGTCATTGAGTTTCTTCCGGTCAATATGCAAAAAACATAATTTTTTCATCAATACATTCCCGATTTATACCGTGGTGAATATGAGTATAGTTTTAGAGTGATCCTGTGTAATCCCAGGAAACTCCGCCAAACAGCGTTTTACTGCATTTCACTATAAATCGTGCCATTCCTCGCCTGCACATTTGTACTCATCCTTCCCAAAGGAAATCGTGTGCTGTATCCAGGTCTTTGGTCTCCATCACTGGCTGGAAAAAGAGAGAGAGAGAGAGAGAAGAGTGGGAGGGAAAGAAAACACTAAGTGCAGACGTTTGAGCTGGGCTCCTAGCTACAGCATGTTCAAATTTGTACTCATCCTTCCCAAAGGAAATCTTGTGCTGTATCCAGGTCTTTGGTCTCCCATCACGGGCTGGAAAAAGATAGAGAGAGAAGAGTGGGAGAGAAAGAAAACACTAAGTGCAGACGTTTGAGCTGGGCTCTAGCCCCTTTCGTGACTGCGATGCAAGCCAGGGGCTTTAATACGCAGTCACTTATTCGACCGTAGTAGCCAGGTTAATGTGCACCATCAAGCACTGCTTAAAAGCGAGCAGTGGGTCCAAAATATATCAGATATAAATTTCAAAGGTACCCACCGTTGCATTAGGGTTTCACACACACGCGGCGGGTTTGAAAGCTCGGCGTTGCTAATAAACATTTTAAATAATTTTTATAAACTGGTCAACTGCATTATTTCCGGCGTTGGGTGCATGATGCGCATGCAGTGTGATCACAGCGCAGGCGCACCAGGCAGCCAAATATGGAAATACAGCAGTTTTGAGCAGTGTTGACCAGTTTATAAAAAATATTTTTAAATGTTTATTAGCAACGGCGAGCTTTCAAACCCCGCCGCGTGTGTGTGTGAAACCCTAATGCAACGGTGAGTACCTTTGACATTTATATCTGATATATTTTGGACCCACCGCTCGCTTTTAAGCAGTGCTTGATGGTGCACATTAACCTGGCTACTACGGTCGAATAAGTGACTGCGTATTAAAGCCCCTGGCTTGCATCGCAGTCACGAAAGGGGCTAAGCTGGGCTCCTACCTACAGCATGTTCAAATTTGTACTCATCCTTCCCAAAGGAAATCTTGTGCTGTATCCAGGTCTTTGGTCTCCATCACGGGCTGGAAAAAGAGAGAGAGAGAAGAGTGGGAGGGAAAGAAAACACTAAGTGCAGACGTTTGAGCTGGGCTCCTAGCTACAGCATGTTCAAATTTGTACTCATCCTTCCCAAAGGAAATCTTGTATTGTATCCAGGTCTTTGGTCTCCATCAAGTCAAGTCAAGAGTTTTATTTGTCACGGCATACAAGTATACAGTGAAATGCAGGGTTTTTTGCCTGCAACGATTGTGCATAATACAATAATAAGAATCTGATAGGATGAGAATGCGACATTTGTGCAATAATACAAGTAATAAGAGTAAGACATCAGGTATATGTACATGAGTTTTACAAAAGCATGGTAAGACATGCTAGGTCATGTGATAGTGCAATACACTGTTAGCTACGGATGAGGCACTGGGTCTTATGTACACTGCTATACAATGCTATACTATACAATCTCTAGTTATACTATGCGTCCTTATGCTAGCTTGCTATCCATCTATTTACTATACAAGAACCACTCCCGTTCTTGTTTTTAAAGTGACCTTTCATTGTGTAAAGTGACCATAAGTGTGAGCGTGTGCAGCATGTGTGTGTGTGTGTTCATGTTAAAGTGGCTGCTAGTGTGTGAGCGTGTACAGTGTCTGTGTTGTGTGTGTGCTCATGTGTGCTTGTGTGTGGAGAGTTCAGTGTTCAAGACTCTGATGGCCTGGGGGAAGAAGCTGAGCCGAAGTCTCTCTGTCCTAGTTGCTGGTGTTCGCAGGCGTTTGCCTGACCGCAGCAGCTTGAACAGGCTGTTGTTGGGGTGGTGAGGGTCTTTCATTATTCTGCAGGCTCTGGATTTGCACCTCTTGTTATATAGGACCTGCAGGGGTGGTAGTGCAATACCCGTAGTACGCTCAGCTGAGCATACCACTCTCTCTGTAGGGCCTTCTTGTCCTGTGCCGTGCTGTTTCCATACCAGGCAGTGATGTTCCTCTGAGATATGGACACCCAGGTACTTGAAGCTGCTCACCCTGTCCACGGTAGCCCCGTTTATCCTCAGTGGTGTGTGTGTCCCCTGCTGTGTTCTCCTAAAATCCACAATCAGCTCCTTGGTTTTACCAATGTTCAGGAGCAGGCTGTTGTCCTGGCACCAGCGTTCCAGTACCTCAACCTCCTCCCGGTAGGCCTTCTCCTAGTTGTCAGAGATCAGCCCCACCACCACTGTGTCGTCCGCAACAACAGCCTGTTCCAGCTGCTGCGGTCAGGCAAACGCCTGCGAACACCAGCAACTAGGACAGAGAGACTTCGGCTCAGCTTCTTCCCCCAGGCCATCAGAGTCTTGAACACTGAACTCTCCACACACAAGCACACATGAGCACACACACAACACACACACTGTACACGCTCGCACACTAGCAGCCACTTTAACATGAGCAAGCACACACTCATGCTGCACACGCCCACACTTATGGCCACAAAGGAAAGGTCACTTTAAAAATAGTATAGCAACAGTAACTGTGTATTGCACTACCAAAGGACCTAGCATGTCCTCCATGCTCTGTAAATAACTTATGTACAAATACCGAGATGCCCCACTATGTTACCTGTTTATTGCACAATGTTGTTTTATTGGATTCTATTATATGTTGTACTACTGTATTGCACATCATTGCGGGCAAGACCACCCGCATTTCATTGTATACTTGTATGCCGTGACAAATAAAACTCTTGACTTGACTTGAACTTCACTATGGAGTTGGAGCTGAACTTGGCCACACAATTATGTGTGTATAGTGAATACAGCAGGGGGCTCAGGACACAGCCCTGGGGGGACCCGATGCTCAGGGTTTTGATTGATTGATTGAAAAGTTTATTAACAGATTGCAGAATGGGTACAGTACAGTACAGCTCAATACATACAATTGTTAAGGGGATGCAGACCAGAGAAAGACTTTCGACTTGTTTACATCAGGGTCCCCCATTTTCAATTCATCATAACATATATGACATACATGACATACAGATAGACAGTACTGCTACATCTATACATTTATGACATATCAGATTTGCAAATACAGTACTGTTTGTGATACAAAAGTGTCCAGAAAAGGAGTGTATATACATTTGGCATAGAAACTGTACATTGGAGGAGGTTGGTTGGGTGGGTTGGGTGAGGGCTGTACATTGGAGGTGGGGGGGGGTTGGGAAGGGGACACACACACATTTTACACTGTACATTTGAATATTGACAAAGCCTTACTTGGTCATTTACTGTACAACTAGGTTAGGACATTTGTAGGGGCCAGTTTCGAATTGCAGTCTCACGTAGGTGTTTTTTGAGAGTGTTTTTGAAGGTGGGTAGTGATTCACATTCCTTTACAGCTTTAGGCAGGGCGTTCCACATTGATGTGGCATAATTGCGAAACGTGTTTAGTCCCTTGTTTGATCCGAATCTGGGTTTTACATGATTTGTGGAGCTCCCTCTGGTGTTGTGATCGTGGTATTCACTGACCTTTGGGAAGTATTTTGACATGTACATGGGTACCTTGGTCGCGTAGTGTATCTTGTAGACCAGGCCCATTGCAAGTTGCTGTACTCTGTCGTCTACTCTAAGCCATCCTAGGTTGTCAAAGTGGGCAGGGGTGAGGTGGGTTCTAGGGGTCAGGTCAAGTAGTAGTCTGACTAGCTTGTTTTGAGATGTTTGTAATTTGTTTTTTAGTGCCTTTGAGGTGCTTTGGTACCATGAGGTGCAAGCATAGTCGTAGTACCCTTGAATGAGTGCTCCTGCTAGAGTCTTCAGGGTATTCTTGTTTACCAGAGAGGAGATCCGGTACAAGAATCGCGTTCGTTGGTTGACTTTTTTTATTACATTGGATGCCATTTTGTCACAGGAAAGATTAGCCTCTAGGATGGAACCCAGGTAGGTAATTTCATCTTTCCTTGTGATAATATTGTCACCCACTGTAACCGAGAAGCCGTCGGTCTTGCTGAGTTTGTTATTTGAACCGAAGAGAATGGACTCTGTTTTGCCCATGTGTAATGATAGTTTGTTGTCGGCGAGCCATATGCAGATTTTGCCTAGTTCCGAGCTGAGGGCTTTTTCAACCTGTAACTTGTTCTTGTCAGAGACCAGCAGGGCTGAGTCGTCCGCAAACAGGAACAAGTTGCAGTCACAAGCTGACGACATGTCATTTGCATAAATTAGGAATAGTAGCGGTCCTAGTATGCTTCCTTGTGGAACACCACAGCTCACTGTGAGGGGGGGGGATAGTGTACCGTTTACTTCCACCATCTGTTCCCTCCCCTCCAGGTAGGATTGTATCCAGCTCACTGATAAACTATCAAAACCAATTGCTTTTAGCTTGTCAATCAGAATGGTGTGATTGACAGTGTCGAAGGCCTTTTGTAGGTCCAGCATGACCATGCCGCAGTATTTGCCCGCGTCCACCTCTTGTTTGATGTGGTCGTTCAAGTAGAGAAGGCATGTGTCAGTGGAGTGGGTGGTGATGGTGTTGGAGGTCTGACCCCCCACCCTGACCGCCTGGGGCCTTTCACTCAGACAGTCCAGCGCTGGAAAAAGAGATAGAGAGAGAGAGAAGAGTGGGAGGGAAAGAAAACACTAAGTGCAGACGTTTGAGCTGGGCTCCTAGCTACAGCATGTTCATATTTGTACTCATCCTTCCCAAAGGAAATCTTGCCCGTATCCAGGTATTTGGTCTCCATCACGGGCTGGAAAAAGAGATAGAGAGAGAAGAGTGGGAGGGAAAGAAAACTATCTATTTTTCCAGCCCGTGATGGAGACCAAATACCTGGATACAGCACAAGATTTCCTTTGGGAAGCGGAGCTGATTTGTGGTCTGAATCAAACCCATGCGATGGCGTCGCATCTCCAGCAGGACGTCGCGGATAATACATCCCCTCCAAATTCCTCAGAGACTCAGCAGCCGCCATCACCCCAGTCATCACACACATAATAAACCTCTCCATAAAACAGGGACACGTCTCCAAGGACTTCAAAATTGCGAGAGTGACCCCTCTGCACAAAAAAGGCAGTAAATTAGACCCAGGCAACTACCGCCCTGTTTCTATCCTTACCTCCATCTCGAAAGTCATGGAAAAAATTGTATACGAACAGGTCGAAAAATACCTTGCGGAAAAAAATCTAATCTACGAATTCCAATCTGGCTTCAGGACATCCCACTCCACTGACACATGCCTTCTCTATTTAAACGACCACATCAAACAAGAGGTGGACGCGGGCAAATACTGCGGCATGGTCCTGCTGGACCTACAAAAGGCCTTCGACACTGTCAATCACACCATTCTGATTGACAAGCTAAAAGCAATTGGTTTTGATAGTCTATCAGTGAGCTGGATGCAATCCTACCTGGAGGGGAGAGAGCAGATGGTGGAGGTAAACGGTACCCTATCCCCCCCTCACAGTAAGCTGTGGTGTTCCACAAGGAAGCATACTAGGTCCGCTACTGTTCCTAATTTATGCAAATGACATGTCGTCAGCTTGTGACTGCAACTTGTTCCTGTTTGCGGACGACTCAGCCCTGCTGGTCTCTGACAAGAACAAGTTACAGGTTGAAAAAACCCTCAGCTCAGAACTAGGCAAAATCTGCATATGGCTCGCTGATAACAAACTATCATTACACATGGGCAAAACAGAGTCCATTCTCTTCGGTTCAAATAACAAACTCAGCAAGACCGACGGCTTCTCAGTTACAGTGGGTGACAATATTGTCACAAGGAAAGAAGATATTACCTACTTGGGTTCCATCCTAGAGGCAAATCTTTCCTGTGACAAAATGGCATCCAATGTAATAAAAAAAGTCAACCAACGAACTCGATTCTTGTACCGGATCTCCGCACTGGTAAACAAGAATACCCTGAAGACTCTGGCAGGAGCACTCATTCAAGGGTACTACGACTATGCTTGCACCTCATGGTACCAAAGCACCTCAAAGGCACTAAAAACAAAATTACAAACATCTCAAAACAAACTGGTCAGACTACTGCTTGACCTTACTCCTAGAACCCACCTCACCCCTGCCCACTTTGACAACCTACGATGGCTTAGAGTAGACGACAGAGTACAGCAACTTGCAATGGGCCTGGTCTACAAGATACACTACACGACCAAGGTACCCATGTACATGTCAAAATACTTCCCAAAGGTCAGTGAATACCACGATCACAACACCAGAGGGAGCTCCACAAATCATGTTAAACCCAGATTTGGCTCAAACAAGGGACTAAACACGTTTAGCAATTATGCCACATCAATGTGGAACGCCCTACCCAAAGCTGTAAAGGAATGTGAATCACTACCCACTTTCAAAAACACTCTCAAAAAACACCTACGGGAGACTGCAATTCGAAACTGGCCCCTGTAAATGTCCTAACACAACCCCCTCCAATGTACAGTAAATTACCATATATGGTCTTGTCAATATTCCAATGTACAGTTTTGTTTGTATAGTTGTACAGTGTCCCCCACCCACCCCTCCTACCCAACCCCCCCCCCCCCCCCCCCCCCCCCCCACTCACCCAACCACCTACAATGTACAGTCCCCCCCCCCCCCCCCACCCAGGGGCGTAGCTGGGGGGGGGGGGGGGGGGGTAGCTTAGGATGATTCCAAGGGCCCAGCACTGGGGGGGGGGGGCCAATTTTTTTTTTTTCTTTTTTTAACTAGACATCACTCAGGTGTATTATTGATGCTCTCATTGATACTATGTTTGTTTCTGAAGTGTGTGTGTGTGTGAGTGTGAGTGTGTGTGTGTGTGTGTGTGTGTGTATGTGAGTGTGAGATATATAGAGAGAGAGGGGGGGCTTTGGTAGACTATTGCATTGGTCCATAATTCATTGAAGATGAACGCAATGCGACATTCTTTACTAGGCTCACCCACCAACAGTGCAGGTGCTGAACTGAGCTGTTCATCAATAAAAAAAATTGCCAAAAAAAAATCCGCTCGCGCGCTTACACGCGCTCGCATTCACTGGGGGCCTACAAATACATTCTTTCATGGGGCCCAGAATCTGGAGCTATACCCCTGCCCACCTACCCAATCCAATGTACAGTTTCTACGCCAAATGTATATACTCTTTTTTTCTGGACTCTTTGTATCACAAACAGTACTGTATTTGCAAATCTGGTATGTCATAAATGTATAGATGTAGCAGTACTGTCTATCTGTATGTCATGTATATGTTACGATGAATTGAAAATGGGGGACCCTGATGTAAACAAGACGAAAGTCTTTCTCTGGTCTGCATCCCCTTAACAATTGTATGTATTGAGCTGTACTGTACTGTACCCATTCTGCAATCTGTTAATAAAGTTTTCAATCAATCAATCAATCAATGCACAGACGACGGATCCTTCCGGGTGGCGTGTATATTTTCCCTAACGCACTTTCACTTCCGCGTTCGGGTTCCGCAATCTGATTGGCCACTGACGTTTCTCTCAGCGCCAATCGCGTTACGCCTAGTTCTATCACTGGTTAAGCTTGGCGACTCTTTCGAAGTTGGTTAAGGTTAGAGTTTGGTTTAGAGCAGGGCGATAGACCACCAGCCCTGATTCCAAACTCTAACCTTAACCAACTTCGAAAGAGTCGCCAAGCTTAACCAGTGATAGAACTAGGCGTTAGCTAGCTAGCAGGTTGTTAGAGGCATAACTAGGCGTAACGCGTTTGGCGCTGAGAGAAACGTCAGTGGCCAATCATATCGCGGAACCCGGAACGCGGAAGTGAAAGTGCGTTAGGGAAAATATACATGCTTCCGGGTGGACATCTGAAGACCGCAAGAGACAAAATACATCTCATTATATGTGACACTATATCGGTACTTTCTCGGCCGAGCTATAGTCACTTTTCCGCACCTACTCCCGAACTCTGCATGCGCAGATTGCCCACAGAGTCTCTCTGGATTATTAATCTGCGCATGCAGAGTTTGGGAGTAGGTGCGGAAAAGTGATGTGATGGGAAAATATTATCATGTGTGTTAAAATACATATTCTATGTGGATAGCCTCAACTAGTTAAGATAGGTTAACTAGCTACAGCTCAAAGACACTAAGCGACAGTCTTAATCTCTTCTCACTAGGGCATTTTTGTTTACCTTTCTTGTCATATCTGGGCATCTTATGTACGTCATGTCAAACTATGTATTTATTGTAAGTCTGACCAGAGCTCTGTCTCACTTTCTGGTCAGACGTTCGTGTGTCTGATTGTAAACTGAGCTCTGTGGCCACAGAAATAAACTATGTTCTATATTTTTATATACAAATAGACTCGTCTGGATTTCTACAGTTTCACTGTTTGGCTCATATGAAATATTCCACAACAGTGATTATAGCTCAGTCGAGAAAGTGCCGATATAGTGATCGACTTGGGACTGGTCTCTCCATATTCAGGAGACTCAGGTCTCAGGTGTATAAAAGTCAATTGGATCATGTCTCCTGCACCCCCACAGCCGTAGCTACAACCACTTAATGCCAAGGCTCTCATCCACATTCATTAATTTTCTCCTCCATAGACCACTACACTTCCGCGTTACATTGAAATCGGGGAGGAGATTGCAAATGAATGAATGTGGACGAGAGCCTTGACATTAAGTGATTGCAGATACGGCTGTGGGGGTGCTAGAGACATGATCGAATAGACTTGTATGCGCCTGAATCTCCTGAACACGGCGCGAGACATTCCTAATCGATCAGAACTAAATTGGCAGCGAAAAAGACAGTTTTTAAGCATCGATTCCCCATGCACATGCGCAGATTGGCCACGGAGTGTGACGCAACATCCACCCTGGAATGTTCCATTAGAGGGGGTGTTGTGTTGTGAGAATGATAAGATAGAATTAAATATACAGTAAAAGGAATACAGTACAAATATACAGAAGTCTACAGTAAGTGTAATATTGCACAGTGTTGCGCATTTATAATCAGTAGCTTACATAGTAGGCTAATGACAGCCTATTCTAGTCTAGCAGGTGCTGGTATAGACGTATTATATATGACATATATGAAATTTTTTGCCTAGGCAAAAAATTTCATAGATGACTGAAAATCAACATTACTAGTCTATACCAGCACCTGCTAGACTAGAATAGGCTGTCATTAGCCTACTATGTAGCCTAAGCTACTGATTATAAATGCACAACACTGTGCAATATTA
Organism: Notolepis coatsorum; assembly: GCF_963971535.1. NCBI lineage: Eukaryota > Metazoa > Chordata > Actinopteri > Aulopiformes > Paralepididae > Notolepis > Notolepis coatsorum. Next base: position 50,148,508 of record NC_140168.1, read on the forward strand.
CACTTACTGTAGACTTCTGTATATTTGTACTGTATTCCTTTTACTGTATATTTAATTCTATCTTATCATTCTCACAACACAACACCCCCTCTAATGGAACATTCCAGGGTGGATGTGCGTTGCGTCACACTCCTTGGCCAATCTGCGCATGTGCATGGGGAATCGATGCTTAAAAACGGTCTTTTTCGCTGCCAATTTAGTTCTGATCGATTAGGAATGTCTCGCGCCGTGTTCAGGAGATTCGGGCGCATACAAGTCTATTCGGTCATGTCTCTAGCACCCCCACAGCCGTATCTGCAATCACTTAATGTCAAGGCTCTCATCCACATTCATTAATTTGCCCCCCCGCAATCTCCTCCCCGATTTCAGAATCCCGGAAGTGTTGCGGTGGTCTATGAGCTCAATGTAACGTGGAAGTGAACTACTTTACCCAAGGGTCATTGCAATACACATAACCCCTCCCCCACATAACCCCTCCCCCACCTAACACCTTCCAGGTGAGCTGCAGTCATGGGGCTTTGTTATTATGAGATGATGTGAGAGACAGACTAGAAGTCATACTTTTATTTTATACATTATTATAAAATCTTTTGTGGATTTCATAATTTTTCTTGGATTTTTTATATTTTCTTCAATTTAAAACATATTTCTCACTAAATGACATTTAGTGACCTACTACCATATGTCTTTATTTACATTTACATTTAGTCATTTAGCTGACGCTTTTATCCAAAGCGACTTACAAGTTCTGTACGACAAGACAGCAAGAAGGGTACAACTCTATCAGCTGAGTAACAATGTTTATCAAAGTGTTGCGTGTTACAGTGTATAGTTAGTTTATTAGGACAAGTGCATGACAGTAAGGTTAGTCACGGTTAGATTTTTTTTTTTTATCATTTCAGATAATGGTTGAAGAAGTGAGTCTTTAGTCGACGGTGAAAGATTGGACGGGATTCGGCTGTCCTAACTGGGATCGGTGGTTCATTTCACCATTGTGGGGCAAGGACTGAGAATAGGCGGCTTCTCTTTGATGACCCTCCGGGAGCTTGGATAGGAGTAGGTCTGAGGCGGCCAGAAGATGCAGAGCGTAGGGGTCTTGAGGGTGTGTAGTTAGAGACCATTGACCGGAGGTAGGCGGGAGCGGTTCCCTTTGCCACACGCTAGGTCGAGGGCCTTGAAGCGGATACGTGCAGCAATGGGGAGCCAGTGCAGGTCTCTTAAGAAGTGGGGTGACATGGGCCGACTTCGGTAGGTTTGAGATCAGGCGGGCCGCTGCGTTTTGAATGAGTTGAAGAGGCTTGGTGGCAGTGGCCGGGAGGCCAGCTAGCAGTGCGTTGCAGTAGTCGAGGCGGGAGATGACTGTTGATTGGACGAGGAGTTGGGTGGCTTCTTTTGTCAGGAAGGGGCGTATCCGAGGGCGGTCAGGTGGCGTAACGGAGATTGCGTTCGTCACCAAACCCCGGAGCGGCTGGGGTTGTCACCAGCTTGGCTGGCCGTTCACACTAATACAATTGGCTGTATTAGAGGGTGGGAGAAGCTGGCGGGGTGCACAGGCATCACCCACACTTTCACAATTTCCCGCGCGGAATTGTCTAGTTTTTTATTATTATTTATTTTCAATTTATGTTCGAAATAAATAAACGCGTTCATTCAAGATATCTGGCCTCGCGCGGATCTCACAGCTGTGCCCGCACAGTGCAATACTCCAATTCAGCCATTGGGTGGGTGGCGCTGCTGAGCGGCCCTCAAAGCGCCGCTGGCTCTGCGGCTCTGCAGCTGCATACTATTGAGTATAGGTAAGGTGCACCTGTATCGCCCATAGACACCAGTGTATGACAGATTTCCGAAGTTGTATCTCGTGTCCGCCCAGGGACAGGATAGCTCCATAGAAACCGCATTTCAGCTATTTGTTTTGAAATATAATTAAAGGTCAATTCGTTCACAAGTTATTGGATATTAGAAGAAACGACAGGAAGGTGGAGGAGGGAATTAATTAAGCGACAGAATGGGTAAAAAAAATGACAGGATCGAGTCGGAGAACAGCAACGGCTCCGAGCATGGTGAGTTTACGTCACACTCCCGTTAATTATTGTTTGGCATCAAATCTGTTGTAGGTGTCGAAGCGTTCATCAGTTTGTATGGCCTTTTGTTCTTCTGCATTTATCTCACAACGAGAATTGGGAGGAAACGTGAGAGTCCGATTTCAAAATCTTGAGTCGCTTTTTTAACATCTGTGCTTTTTAAAAATGTGTATATATTTTTTTAACTAACGTTAAATGTGTACATGTCGAATGCAGAATGGATTTGCTGAAAGAATACTCAGCAAAGTATCATGCGATTGCTTTATTGTAGACTATTAGTATCCCTGAGGAGGATTCAAAGAAGAAATCGCATGATACTTTGCTGAGTATTCTTTCATTTCACCCATCCTCATCACTCGATTTGTAATCAAGAATAGGTGCAATTTCTATTTGTTTTTCCCTGAAGGGAGATGCTTATTTATGGTTTATTTGAAGCCTATTGAATGCTGTCCATAAATCAACCACAATTACTGTGCTCAACTATTCTGCTGGTGTTAACCCTTACATCCTAAAATCTCATTAATATGCATTCATAGTATTCTCTGAATACGGACATGTCATACAGTTCCCTACCATTATGGCTCATTATGGATCCACACATATGACGAGGCTTATGATTCAAAATTAGCTACAGCATTGCATTTGCAGTAGCTATTCTTCCTGGGCTCCACAAAAACTATTTGACAGTTATTGAGAGTTAAGAATTTGCATATGGCTTCAAGGTGAATTAATTACAGCTCAATGAAATGATGTTGATGAAAGAATAAGAGATAAGATTGCTATTTTTTCCATCTAGAATCAATGGGTCTCATTCACCAAGGACTTACGACAAAAAGGGGTTTCTCTTAGGGCCATTTGAGACCTTTCCGGGCCGATTTTGGGATTCACCAACCGTCCCAATAAAACATATATAATTAATAGTATATTATAATATATTGTCTATATTCATGTCTTGCCCGAAAAGGTCTCAAATGGCCCTAAGAGAAAGCCCTTTTTGTCGTAAGTCCGTTGGAGAATGAGACCCATTGACCGTAATTTTACACAACACAAGGATTATGTGTCCTCTGATGACACCACAGGTGGCCTTATTCAAAATCATTAATTGTCAAACTAAAATGTGCGAAACAATTTATTGCCATGGGATATGTGTGCGATTATATAAATAAACCAGTGCTTTTCAGTGAATTGCCCCTTTAACTCATTCAGCGCTGGAACTTAATCCGTGAGATGGCGCTAGTACGCACCGCTGTAAGTCAATGGGGGGACTGCGAGATTTGCGAGTCCTTAAAATATATCTTAAATTATAGCTATGGGTCTAATACACCCGTCGATTATCAGTGAGTTGCTTCCAGTCAACATGTACAAAACGGATTGTTTTTTCATCGGTACATTTCCGTTTTATACCGTTTTGAATATTGAGTATAGTTTGGGTGCTTAAGTTCTGAGTAATTCCAGAGAAAGACGTGATAATAGCGCTTTAGTGGAATACTAAACATGTAATTTTTCGCCTGATTATTGAATCTTCCTGAAATCAATGCTAGATCATCATTATTATCCTTCCTCATGCAAAAATGAAAAGAGCCCTGGACCGCGGGGCTCCGCCGCCGCCTCCTCCCACCCAACGGCACACAGCCACACACACACAGAGACAGCGTCGATCGGGGTAGAAATAAATATCAGATCAACGATCAAATTTATATATAGTGTTCTTACCTTGTATCTGATGTAATGCAAAAGAAATAATCCAATTATCTGATCGCCATTCCAAATACTGCTCGTGGAGGTCCGTACCACATTACCGACCGTTACATATGGGCGGGCGGGCGGGCGGGCGGGGTTACTGTTCAATGCCATCGTTGTATAGACCTACCTCGCCTGAGTATTTAAACCCCGCCCGCATGGCTCGGATCGTCCCAGAAAAGAAACTACACCATTCCCAGTGGAGTGCAATACCAGCTGGAAGGCGTAGGCGGCGGTATTTGCCCTTTTGCGAGCTCAGACCCATTCCCAACGATAACATCAGGCTGGATGGATGAAAATGAATGGATATCACTAATAAAAGAAATTACGATTAAAACCCGACTATACTCGTGATTGGCGCTCAAGCGATGGCGAGTTAACCCGACTATCATCGTGACTGGCGCTGAATGAGTTAATGATAATCACCTGTTATTTGATTACAATAAAATGTTTGACTACCAAGGTGTCTGCAGTGATGATGTAGTGGAATACTCTGAATTGAAGGAACCTGGCCTTAGCGCTGTTAGCAAGAAAATAAAAAGTATACAGTATATCTACAGCTGCAGTAGAAGGGAAACAATTATAACATTTTCATACCAAAGTAGGTCCACAGCATATTGTGTTTGCATTTTCCAAAGATTTCATGTTCTCATTAGGCTGACTTAATTTTAATTGTTATAAATGCAGAAGAAACAATGTTTTGGCTAGTGTTCAGTGTGTGCTGCACGCTCTTTTTTGAGTGCCAACCATGTATTTTATTTTGCCACACATGGTAATGAGTAGTGTAGCTCGTTCCATCTTGACAGTCTGGTTTTAAAGGGATAGTTCCGATTTTTAGACATTAAGTGGTATGGAATACCTGCTAGTATTGTAGATGATACGATGCTATTAGTTTACTCACGAGTCCTGTGGTCGGAGTTCTGGCCCGCCACCTGTTTCAGAGTGACCCGGGAAGCGCCAGACAAGCAAAAAATTGGGTCACAAACTAGGGCTGGGTATCGCCACTGATTTCCCAAAACGATTCGATTCCGATTCACAAGGTCCCGATTCAATCCGATTCATTGTTACAAATATCAATGTTTATACTCAATTCACTCTCAAGCAGTTACATGAAAGGTACTTTTTATTGGAACATTGATTGGCTTTTGCATATGTCACGTCTGGGTGATGTCTCAGTAAGTGGTTTTGTAGATTTGTTCTATATCCACAATCATATGTCTGTCACTATAGCCAATGGAAATGCTAGAAATGGTCACGTGGGCTGGGAGAACCAATGGAAAATTCCTATCCCCAGGCCAAACTTAATTGCCGACCCCTGGTCTACACCCTCCCCAGACCGACAGTGGGGCAATGCGAGCAACAACCAGGAAGGGAATTGTCATATGACTAAATTGGGGGATATGATTTTTTAAGATCGATTTCTTGGGATTATGAATCGATAATCGCTAATTTAAATGAAGATCGATTCAGAATCGGGAAATGTTTTTTTTTATCCACTTTTTTTCTCCTCTTTTTCTATTTTTCTCCCATCCCAATTACCCGCTGTGCCAATTCTCCCCTCCCCTGTCTTGAACGTTGCTCGCATATGCCCCCCACTGGCCGGTTGTAGGGAGGATAGAAGCCTTGCATCACGTGTCCCCTCCGATACACGAGGAGGCAGCCTGTCACATCTTTTCACCTGCCAACGCGGACTCATTGGCGAGGTGTAACGTGTGGGAGGCTCACACTACCCCCGCCATTTCCTGTCTCTGCTGTGCAGGCGTCCCCAACCGACCTGTAGGAGTAGCTGTCCACAACGTCTAGATGACCACCCATCGACTTCCACCTGCTAACTGCCAATTGAGTTAGTATGACGACTGGCCCAAGCCGGAGGCAACGCCGACAGCTGGAGTCGAACCGGAAATCGATTTTTTTAACCCAGCCCTACAACTCGCAAGGCAAAGTGTTAATCCACACCTTAAGATGCAGGCAAAAGCTTCTATCACCGGAAAACTAAAATCTGCGGTTGTCTAGTATTTCCATACTTGATTCATGTTGGTACACCAGCTGTGTGAGTGAGCTCGGCAGTGTTCATACCACTTGATTGAGTTGCAATCGGCCACCCATCTCCCTCTTGATTCCTTTCAGTATACTTTTATACAGCACAAAAAGGAGGCTTCAAGCTGGCTGGTCTCAAGATGGCGTATTGCTGGTTTAAAAAAATACTCATACAGAACACAAGCCAACAAGGTGGCTTCAAGCTGACCTGTTCCCCTATGGGTGAGGCCTGTCTTTGTTATTCGATGTAAATGGTTTTGCATGAAATGGGGACACTGGAGGAAGTTGAAGTGTTTTCTCTTTTAACAGAATGAGTGGCAGGCATTTTGCTTTGTTGTTCCAACTGAAACGTTATATGTCTGCCCTAGATTACTGCTTTTGCATTACAGGTCAGTCAATGTAATGAGTATCTTATCATTGTGTGTCCAGGTTCCTGTTTAGTAGTGACTAGTGAGTAAAGATGATATCATTGTGGATCCTGGATGGTACCTGTTTAGTAGTGAGTAAAGATGATATCATTGTGGATCCTGGATGGTACCTGTTTAGTAGTGAGTAAAGAGGATATCATTGTGGTTCCTGGCTGGTACCGGTCTGCCTGTTACCTCTCTGTTGACAGTCTGGGAGGTCTTTTTAGTTTATATCTTGTGTAAACATGACCGTTTTGGCAGAGCAGGACCTTGTCACAGAGGAACATGGAGGTATGTCTTGTCAGTATGTCTGAAGGAGGAGAGGAGAAATGCAATGGCAGTAGAGATGTTGACCTTGTATTCACCTCATAAAAAAATTATAAATGATAAATGCTGACAGCCTATATTGGGCTAATATCTGCCTTTTATTAAATATTGGATATGGGCCTGTGAATAGGGTCCACCTGAAAGGACATTCTGATGAGAGCTACTTGGTCCCCCACGATTCAAATAGACAGTAGATCTCTGCCACTGTTATTTTGTATTTGCCAATTGCTTTTTTTTTAATGTTTGGAACCACACACCCCTCCCAATTTAAAGACACTGGGTCTCATTCACCAACGGATTTAAGACAAAAGATCGGACAACATTTTGTCCTAGCTCCACTTAAGACATTTTCGGGGCCAATTTTGGGATTCACGAACGGTCCCTTCTCGGGGGGTTTGCTCTTAACTAAGAGCAGGATTTAGGAGCGCTGAAGAGCAGTCGTAACAAGTCGGACAGACTGGTGTGCGCCGTGTTCTTAAGGGCTTTATTTGGGAGGAATCATGGTGATTGCGTTCATGTCGACTCTACACACATCCTTGGAATTAAATAATCATAATAATAAATGCGACTATTTGTATGATTAAAAAATTACGTTTTACATTTCACGCCTCAAGAGACATTGTGATGTCCGAAAATAAATAAAAGCACTACACCTACACCACCACTGCAAATTACAGTGGATAAATAAATAAGAACCCTAATTGCGTGGATATAGCTATAGTCGAATAGACTATTAATATTCCATATTTATACCGTCAAGTTGCACGTCCTGGCCACCTGTTCAGCGCACACACACGATGCGCACTGTTTAGCCTACGTGTGTAATGAATGAACAGTAGGCTTATATTATTCAAATTACTTGTTTCATTAGGCGATTGCACGCATGTGCGCACTGTGGCAGGTGGCCAGGAGCGCGCAACAAGACGGTATAAATATGGAATATTAATACAGTATATTCCACTATCACTATAGTGTGCTGTATGATGACAATACATTTGAATATAATCTAATTTTGATCCGTAGCAAAGCACACACTACCTGTTTAATACGGGGCAATGCTGACCCTTGTTTTGCGCACTGCCCCTCGCATTATAATGAGCTGGAGGGGCGTGTCTGTATGCAAATTAAGTATACAAGAACGTGCTCCCCAGTTTGTGAATGGGTGATGTACAATCATTCAGGGGTCCGCAGCTGCGATCATTTGGCAAGTTAAAATAACCTCTCCACGCGTGGTGAATCCGGGGGTAATTATCGTCGGCTTTCTCTTACGACCTTCCAAGGAGGTTGTCGTAAGAGAAAACATAAGACAATATTGGTGAATGAGGTCCATTGAATGAATATAGGCACAAAGTATCACCTGTTGGCAGCTTCATTACAAAAAGATCTACTGCATGTTTGAACCCTAGTTACAACGTGGGTTTGCTCAGTAAGGTTAGACCTGTTTGGCTGTAATCAGATCCATTTGTTTTACTACTGTTCACTACTATTTCCTGGTCAGTGCTGCTATTCACTGTCAGCAGAGCAGTTGTGAGATGTACTCTCCAGAAATAATGGCTGGAAGGTTGATTGCGTCAAGAAACTGACCTGCTGCTAACTAATCATTAACCAGCAGTGTTAGGGGGCTAGGCTAATTGAGTGTGAAAGACTAGAAAATTGTCTTCTAAAGGTTTCTTACTTTCTGTAGAATGCAGAGGTGTAGAATCTTGGAGGAAATGGATCTTGCTTCTGAAGTTCTCAACAAACTGGCTTTCCCAGTTTGAACCAAACTAAGAGTTCTATAATCAGTTCTGAACAGATCAAAGAGACAACATGCATCTCCCATGCTCATCACACGCTACCTTTTTGATGCAATTTTACAGGCTACCAGTATTGCGGTCAATGCATAGGTCACACATTAACCACGCTTGCTCTTCAGAACTGAGTTGAGGTGTTATTAGGGGCCTTTAGTTTTAACCTTTTGTTCTAAATCATGCTGTTCTTAAGATGTTCTAGAGGTAGAAGAGGGTGCGTCGTGAACCTTTTTTAAAACCACAAGTCCAGGGTTTATCATTCATCTGTTGAATGGTATCTGTAAAAGTGTTTCCTTATTGACCATCTTATTGACAGGGGAAGGATTTAACAAGTGTGCTCATGTTTTGAGATCTTTTATCGTCGCCTACAAGTGACGCACGTCTCCATACAGTAATTCACAGCTAAGCATTGATTTTGGATTCCTTATTTCCGTGTCAACTTTGGCCTTGACCGTCAAACTAAAAATAGGTAACTGTCACTCCTTCAACCGAGGTCAAATGACTCACTCTCCAAGGTTCCCAGTGGTTGGCCAATGCAGGTAGCCATAAAAATATTTCCCTTTCCTATTATGTCTGGGGTTCAATGTTTTGCAGGGGCTAACAACCTCCACTCTTTTATGGGAACATCTAGGACAACGTATCAAGATAAAACGTTGGGGTCACACAGTGAGTCTGTTTCCTGGCCATAGTTTACTCTAAACAAAAACGGCACTGTGTCCTGTAGTGCTGAAATCTGACACTCATTAAATTCTTTGCCATTGAGGCAGAGAAACGGGTTTCCTTCAGTGATTGTTGACATTGTTTTGTTGGCTTGCTTTCACCTTACCACTGTAACACACAAATACGTCATTATGACATTGGCAAATTTATCTTATTTTGAAATACTGTAGCGCCGCTGGCAGACATCATGATGGTCATCACTGGCAAGGAGACGGCCACAAAAAGCCATGGAGATTTAGTTTAATCTTATTTTTGATATTGTATCTTAACATTTTATTTAGGCAACGTGATTTTATCTCTTTTAATGCAGTCTATCTGTCATTTTAGTAGTAAACTGCCCCTCCCTCGTCTCCAGGAAGTAGCTTTTTATCTCTACTCAAAAGTGTAAAGTAAGGCCCAGTCATCTGATATTTAAGCTGTGTTTCAATTCAAGGCTTGTAGTTTTCTGAGGCTGAATTTGAAGACCACATGTGTCAAATGGCTTCACAGCAGCACGACCAAGGCTGTCCAAATTCAAAGGCTCAAAGGGGCGGCGGGGGTGAGTCCTCAGCCCTTGTGTAGGTGAATGTAACAAGTTCCTAACGTTTTCTTTCCCCTATTATTTCATGCACACTGTTAAAGTTAGATGTTATGTATGATTGCAAGTAACTGTCTAACTGTGTCTAACTGTTTCCACAAGAGGGCGCTATAGGCGGAGCTGCTAATGCTTGATTGATTGATTGAAAACGTTATTAACAGATTGCAGAATGGGTACAATACAGTACAGCTCAATACACACAATTGTTAAGGGGATGCAGACCAGAGAAAGACTTTCGTCTTGTTTACATCAGGGTCCCCCATTTTCAATTCATCAGGACCTAATATGACATACAGATAGACAGTACTGCTACATCTATACATTTATGACATACCAGATTTGCAAATACAGTACTGTTTGTGATACAAAAAGAGTCAAGAAAAGGGAGTATACATTTGACGTAGAAACTGTACATTGGAGGAGGTTGGGTGGGGGGGGTTGGGTACATTGGGATATTGACAACCATACTGGGTAATTTACATTAGAGGTGGTTGGGGGGGGGGGGGGGGGGGCGGGGGAGAAACACTGTATAAACAAGCAAAACTGTACATTGGGGGGGGGGGGGGGCACACACTGTACAAACAAGCACAATTGTACATTGGAATATTGACAACCATACTAGGTAAATTACTGTACATTGGAGGGGGTTGGGTTAGGACATTTACAGGGGCCAGTTTCGAATTGCAGTCTCCCGTAGGTGTCCCTTGAGAGTGCTTTTGAAAGTGGGTAGTGATTCACATTCCTTTACAGTTTTGGGTAGGGCGTTCCACATTGATGTGGCATAATTGCGAAACGTGTTTAGTCCCTTGTTTGAGCCGAATCTGGGTTTAACATGATTTGTGGAGCTCCCTCTGGTGTTGTGATCGTGGTATTCACTGACCTTTGGGAAGTATTTTGACATGTACATGGGTACCTTGGTCGTGTAGTGTATCTTGTAGACCAGGCCCATTGCAAGTTGCTGTACTCTGTCGTCTACTCTAAGCCATCCTAGGTTGTCAAAGTGGGCAGGGGTGAGGTGGGTTCTAGGAGTAAGGTCAAGCAGTAGTCTGACCAGTTTGTTTTGAGATGTTTGTAATTTTGTTTTTAGCGCCTTTGAGGTGCTTTGGTACCATGAGGTGCAAGCATAGTCGTAGTACCCTTGAATGAGTGCTCCTGCCAGAGTCTTCAGGGTATTCTTGTTTACCAGAGAGGCGATCCGGTACAAGAATCGAGTTCGTAGGTTGACTTTTTTTTATTACATTGGATGCCATTTTGTCACAGGAGAGATTAGCCTCTAGGATGGAACCCAGGTAGGTAATTTCATCTTTCCTTGTGACAATATTGTCACCCACTGTAACTGAGAAGCCGTCGGTCTTGCTGAGTTTGTTATTTGAACCGAAGAGAATGGACTCTGTTTTGCCCATGTGTAATGATAGTTTGTTTATCAGTGAGCCATATGCAGATTTTGCCTAGTTCCGAGCTGAGGGTTTTTTCAACCTGTAACTTGTTCTTGTCAGAGACCAGCAGGGCTGAGTCGTCCGCAAACAGGAACAAGTTGCAGTCACAAGCTGACGACATGTCATTTGCATAAATTAGGAACAGTAGCGGTCCTAGTATGCTTCCTTGTGGAACACCACAGCTCACTGTGAGGGGGGGGGGATAGGGTACCGTTTACCTCCACCATCTGTTCCCTCCCCTCAAGGTAGGATTGCATCCAGCTCACTGATAGACTATCAAAACCAATTGCTTTTAGCTTGTCAATCAGAATGGAGTGATTGACAGTGTCTAAGGCCTTTTGTAGGTCCAGCATGACCATGCCGCAGTATTTGCCCGCGTCCACCTCTTGTTTGATGTGGTCGTTCAAATAGAGAAGGCATGTGTCAGTGGAGTGGGATGTTCTGAAGCCAGATTGGAATTCGTAGATTAGATTTTTTTCCGCTAGGTACTTTTCGACCTGTTCGTAGACAATTTTTTCCATGACTTTCGACCTGCTGCCGCCAGGTATAGAGGTATAAAAGGAGATGTCGACTCCCCCTCTGTCTCTTCCACCGTCGCTCTCACAAGAGAAGGACTCTCATGTACTGCTGTGTTGTGTACCAATGTGAAATAAACCACGCCGTTTAATGGCTAAAGAGAGAAACCATGCCTCATGAACATATTATTGTTGCCCCATAGCCGACTCTGTCAACACACACTTTATTCATTGTTTTAAATTATTATTGTCTTAAGTTATTTTGTGCATCACTCTGTTTTCAATTTGATGCAAATTTGCAATGCATAAGGGGGTCATCCTTTTGTGTTAAATTACTGCATAAAGCAAGCATTTGTTGACTCATGTTGATAAGAGTATTAAAACTTGAAAAAGATCTGTTTAAGGAAGATTTAGAACAGATAAAAAATGCCAGCTAGGAGCTCATTTTAAAAAGTATAGACCTATTTCTCGACTTGTTCTTATTCAAAATCGTACAATGAATGAAGTAGAAGACGAGCACAATAAATTCCTCGAGTGGGTGAAGCTTGCCTGCCGAACCCACATGCATAAAAATTTAAAACTGAGCAAAGGGCAAAAGCATTTGTTTTCATTGCACTTCATCCATATACCTACTGTGTACTGATTCATACAAGGAAGTACACTGTTCAGAGAAATCACACGGTAAAGGTCAGGAAGTTATTCAAAATCCCCAATTGTTACTACCTTGTGTTTTCTTCCGCTGTACCTACATTTAAGTATTTTGTATGTACGGATTCATATGAAGAAGTTACATTGCAAGTTCTGGGAAATGACACAATAAAAACCAGGGCTGTATTTTAAAGTATTACTAAAGTTTAGCACTAACCTCTGTGAACTACAGAGTCTGGGAAGGGCTGCCTATCGCATGCTAGTAAAACCTCCATCTCTGGGAACTCCCTAATCCACCATAGTCCGTACCTGCCTTCTCAGCATAGAATATTAAAATTTTTGGCCAGGAAGTTAATTATTGAGGAGCCATTGGAATGTGGATGGATGTATGTAACAAGTACTGTGACGTATCTTTTGGAGTGAGTTTAACTTCCTGCCAGACAGAGTCACTTAAGTTCATATGTGCTGACTAAGGATATCAGGAGTGTAATGAGAGTAATGTTGGGAGCATGATGAGCAGGTTTCACAAATGTATCTATCAAGCCCGCCCTCTTTTCTTGATCCTCCAATCGTAACTGTTGCTTCCCTCGGACAAACAAAGTTGATCACCAACCACCAAAGTTGATCACCAACCACCATGACCGGCCATTTTTCCAAAGCCTTGAATTAAAATCACATTCAAATACAACCTCCAGGTATTTGTTTAAACCCTCTGTCTCAACTCACTACTCACTAGGTTAGTCTATCCATTCACAGAACTCTCTTGTGAATTGATTTGATCAACAGAATTACGATTAATTATACCCCATGCATTACTTTTGTTCCCTGCTCTGTTGGCAGGAAACTTGTTTCCATTCCCGAACTCCCTTGTCTTTCACATAATACTGTCCCTTCCTTAAGCTGAGGACGAGTATGCTGTGTAATGTGTATACTATAATGCACGGTGTCATGATTAAGTTCCCTGTCATTATTCCCCCCACCCACCCCATCTCTCTGCTAGGTGTGTTCATTAACTAGAGGAGCTTGACAAGGAGCTCTCATTGCTAAGCAACAACCACAGGAGGCTCCAACCCCCCCCCCCTTAGCCTGCCCTCCTTCCCTATTCTCTGTGCACTTGTAGATATAGCCACACACACACACACACACGCACACACACACACACACCCTCCTTCCCAGACATCCTTGTTAATGACTTGAGTGCTATAATAGAGAGTGCTATTCCTTAATGCATACTTGATCATTTCTCTAAAAGCCTAAACGGAGAGCTTGGTACCAGTGCTACATGTCACACTATCAGTATGTTTGTTAGTTGATAACCCTGTAGTTGGGGCATTAGTTTCCCATTAAAACCCATTACTGAAGCCTTGCATTAATGGCCTATTCATTCAATGTCTTCTCTTCCCAGGGGAACCAGCCACGTTTGATCCTACCTTCAACGGACCCATTAAGAAAAGGTGAATCTCCCTCATTATTATATCTTATATCTATTATCTCTTCCTGTTGATTTGTTTTTCTTTTTTGTTTTCTTCATTTAAATGACAAATATATAAGAGGAAGGGGAACTATGTGAGAATGCTATTCATCGACTACAGCTCGGCATTCAATACCATAGTCCCCTCCAAACTCATAGCCAAGCTCAGGGACCTGGGCTTGAACTATGACCTCTGCCAGTGGGTCTTGGACTTCCTGACGGGCAGACCCCAGGTGGTGAGAGCAGGCAACTGCACCTCCTCATCCATCACCCTCAACATAGGGGCCCCCCAGGGCTGTGTTCTGAGTCCCCTCCTCTACTCCCTGTATACACACGCCTGTGTGGCTCAGCGGAGTAGCAACACAATCATCAAATTTGCTGACGACACAGTAGTGGTAGGCCTGATCTCTGAAAACGACGAGAGGGCCTACCTGGAAGGACTACCTGGAAGGACTTGACATGGACCACACACATTGACAGTGTTGTGAAGAAGGCACGACAACGCCTCTACTTCCTCAGGCGCCTAAGGAAGTTCCAAGTCAGTCAGAAGATCCTTAAGAACTTCTACTCATGTACAATAGAGAGCATCCTGACTGGAAACATCACCTCCTGGTTTGGGAATAGCACTGCACAAGACCGAAGCAGACTACAAAGAGTGACACGTTCAGCCGAACGCACAATTGGAGGGGGGCTCCCCACCCTCCAGAACATTTACAACAAGCGGTGCAGGGGCAAGGCTAAGAGAATCATTAAGGACTCCAGCCACCCGAACAACTGCCTCTTTGAACTGCTGCGGTCAGGCAAGCGATACCGGAGTCTCAAGGCGAGCACAGAAAGACTCAGAAGAAGCTTCTATCCCCAGGCCATCAGGCTGCTCAACGAACAATGAACACTACACAACAACCATCAAACGCACATAGCACACACATCCACACGCACTCACTTTAAACAAACGCACTGTAGCACCCACTCCCCACACTTTATATTTATTGATAAAGGATTTGCACTACAACTCGTACACCTTACTGTAAATTGTACCTAAATTGTACCTCATCCCATTTCTGCTTTGCACTATATAGTATTGTATATTAGTACACTGCATAGTATATTGTATAGTATATGGTAACTCAGTTACGTCTATTCTGCATCGAACATTGTACATATGTCTATACTGAACACTGTGACCTCATTTTCTACTTCTAATTTACATGCTATACTATGTTATTTGATACTTATCTTGTCTAGCACAGTCTCTGGAGCGTAACAGTAAGAAGCATTTTGTATAAAAGTATTCTGTACTTCTGTATGACAACTATTAAAGAAACTTGAAAAACTTGAACTTGAGTGGGGACTGAGTCCATCATACCGTCAATTCCTTTGTTAAATGGACGTCATACCACAGTCCTGGTTGTGGGGATAAACACCTTACTGCTTTTGTAATAGAGGGCGTGTACTGAATTGATTGTATCCACTAAACCCCAAAGCTCGGTAAATATTTAGGTGTGTGTGTGTCTGTTTACACAAAAGCAAGCCTGTGTTTGTCGAGCGCCTGCCTCATATTGACTGACGCATTACTCGGCCCTTTGGGCATCCTTTAACACGAGGCCCAGAGCACTCACTCTGTTCTTATCGCTTGTCATCTTTCTCCCTCAGGAGCTGCACTGATATCCTCTGCTGCATTCTCTTCATGCTAGTCGTCGTTGGCTACATGGTGGTGGGAATTATAGGTAAGACTGACCCAGAGGCACACCGGCGCAGACGGGCTACGTATATCTCTGTCACCCTTTTTGTGGAAATGTATTTATTTGTTTCACAGGATAAGCCCTCTTGTTCTTCAGGGCGTCCTAAAGAAATACACAATACAAAGATAATTGACAACAACAAAAACAATAACAACACCACAAAAAACATGTAGCTAGTTTTAAGATGGGGGGGGGGGGGGGGGATAAAATAGTTTATACCAATGAGGTTGGAGATCGTCAAACTTTTGGAAAAGAGGATCAGAATGTCGTATGTTGATCGATATGGTTCTATCAGCTGCTTCAGATAACGGTGGTGATTGAGTTGGTGATAGATGCACTTAAAGATGAACTGAAGCAAGTGGAGGTGTTTTGTGGAACGGTATTCTCAATAGAGGGTAGTAGTACAATACATGTGCGATGACATTGGTGTCGAGGCACAACACGTTTCGGAGTTGCACAGTGCAATATAGAACAAGCACAGTAGGACCTCACAAGACATAATAGACGGTAGCATTGAAAGGAAGTTAGTGGATTTGGTTGAGGAGAAATAATGTCAGCTGGGGGCCAAAGTAAACAAAGTATTAATTTTCTTCTGTTCCTGTTTCACGTGTGATATTGTTATCAGGAATAGTTCTGTTTTTCAACATATGGATAGGATAACACAAGGACGTTTTGCATATGGGCAGGCTGACTTGATAACCCTGGTGATATGCTGGCTCTCACTGCCCATTTCTCTACATGTTGAGTTGTGGTGGCCAATTAGAGGCCACGTGGTGCATAGACAGTGTCAATACTCCCGGGGCGTTGGTCTCTTGAAGTTGGCAATGCTGTTTGGGGGCTGTTATGGGCCATGTAATACATTCCTGATTATGGGCATGTGCCAATACACATCCACCCTTCGGTCCTTTTTTAATGTATATTTTATGCTGGTCATTAATAAATGTCTTAACTCATTGGCCGCCAGCCTTATCCTTATAGCTAATGTGCCAGGTTTCCATAGCCTACTTTCACTGTGTGTCACTATGTTTGGAGAGCTATATCTATATTCTATATTATAGCTATGGAGACAATACTATGGTCATTTGACGGTGACGTTCTTCCGTTGAACATGCAAAAAAGAGATGATTATTTCATGTATACGTTTGTGCGTTATCCCGTGGTGAATATTGTATAGTTCAGGAGTGATCCGGGCTAATTCCTGAAAAGCAGATTTATGGGGCGCTACGTGAATTCTGCTATAAGCGTTGGCGTTTCTTGCCTGGACACGCTACTATTTCCAAATCAAATGTATATAATGGGTATTATGTTTCATCATGAATGCATGAAAGGGGGTGGGGGGGGGGTCGTTTTTTTATGCTTTGATCGCCAGTAACTGCATTAATTTTGAACACCACACACGCTGATCAGCTGGATCGATAGGAAAACATTGTAGGATCAAGGTGGAATTGATGTCAGATAGTCCTTACCTTTGATCGGGGTTATTCCATTCCAATTGTCTGATCGCGATTTCCAGTATTGATGTCCATCTGGTCCCAGACATAATTTGGCACAATTTATGGATAGAGTGTGCTAGATGCGTTTCGAAGTGGTCGGATGAAGCTATTTACTTGGCTCTGTCTAAATTCTACGCCCAGAGGGGTTTAAATGTAACACAGGGTCTGGAACAGGGTTTTCAGGATATGGCCGGTACTGCACTTTTGGCATCTCAGTATGGCTTTCAGCAGTAAAATATAGGTCTGAGTGTAATATTGATATTAAAATTGAAAAAAGGAAAAACAATCCAAAAGCGCATTATTACGTGTTTGGCGCCCAACTGTTGTCGAGCAAACACGTAATAATACGTGGTTGTCGCAGAATGATGTCTGGACATCTGAACATCCAACACCTTTGTTGAATCCTAAATATGTTAATAAAAAAAATACAAAATAAATACCAGAGGCCCCATTATTATCTGTTGGGCCTCATTCTTCCCTAGTTTTCAGTCTAAAAGCTTGACCTATTTCCTGGTTGCGTATGATAAAGTGTACTTCCACCAACACTGCTACTACTAAAGCTATGACTCTAAAATTAGTTTAGTGAACTTCATGTTTCTTTAATAGTTGTCATACAGAAGTACAGAATACTTTCATACAAAATGCTTCTTACTGTTACGCTCCAGAGACTGTGCTAGACAAGATAGTATCAAATAACATAGTATAGCATGTAATTTAGAAGAAGAAAATGAGGTCACAGTGTTCGGTATAGGACATATGTACAATGTTCTGAGTTACCATATAATATACAATACTATGCAGTGTACTAATGTACAGTACTATATAGTGCAAAGCAGAAATGGGATGAGGTACAATTTAGGTACAATTTACAGTAAGGTGTACGAGTTGTAGTGCAATCCTTCATCAATAAATATAAAGTGTGGGGAGTGGGTGCTACAGTGTGTTTGTTTAAAGTGGGTGTGTGCTATAAATTATAAAGTGTGTGGAGTGGGTGCTACAGTGTGTTTGTTTAAAGTGAGTGTGTGCGTGTGGATGTGTGTGCTATGTGCGTTTGGTGGTTGTTGTTGTGTAGTGTTCATTGTTCGTTTAGCAGCCTGATGGCCTGGGGATAGAAGCTTCTTCTGAGTCTTTCTGTGCTCTCCTTGAGACTCCGGTATCGCTTGCCTGACCGCAGCAGTTCAAAGAGGCAGTTGTTCGGGTGACTGGAGTCTTTAATGATTCTCTTAGCCTTGCCCTTGCAACGCTTGTTGTAAATGTTCTGGAGGGTGGGGAGCCCCCCTCCAATTGTGCGTTCGGCTGAACGTGTCACTCTTTGTAGTCTGCTTCGGTCTTGTGCAGTGCTATTCCCAAACCAGGAGGTGATGTTGCCGGTCAAGATGCTCTCTATTGTACATGAGTAGAAGTTCTTAAGGATCTTCTGACTGACTTGGAACTTCCTTAGGTGCCTGAGGAAGTAGAGGCGTTGTCGTGCCTTCTTCACAACACTGTCAATGTGTGTGGTCCATGTCAAGTCCTCGGATATGTAGGCTCTGAGGTACTTAAAGCTGTTGACTCTCTCAACCGGTGCCCCGTCGATGCTGAGGGGGCTGTAGTCCTTGACCCCCGACCTCCTGAAGTCCACAATCATCTCCTTTGTTTTGCTGACGTTCAGGGAGAGGCTGTTTTCCTGGCACCATCCCGCCAGGACCTTGACCTCTTCCAGGTAGGCCCTCTCGTCGTTGGCAGAGATCAGGCCCACCACCACTGTGTCGTCAGCAAATTTGATGATTGTATTGCTACTCCGCTGAGCCACACAGTCGTGTGTGTACAGGGAGTAGAGGAGGGGACTCAGAACACAGCCCTGGGGGGCCCCTATGTTGAGGGTGATGGATGAGGAGGTGCAGTTGCCTGCTCTCACCACCTGGGGTTTGCCAGTCAGGAAGTCCAAGACCCACTGGCAGAGGTCATAGTTCAAGCCCAGGTCCCTGAGCTTGGCTATGAGTATGGAGGGGACTATGGTATTGAATGCCGAGCTGTAGTCGATGAATAGCATTCTCACATAGTTCCCCTGCCTCTTGTCCAGGTGTGATGCTGCTGTGTGCAGCACATGGGCTATGGCGTCCTCCGTGGACCTGTTGGGGCGGTATGCAAATTGCAGGGGGTCCATGTTGATGGGGAGGGAGGAGCAGATGTAGCCCTTTACTAGCTTCTCAAAGCACTTCATGGCTATGGAGGTGAGAGCTACAGGGCGGTAGTCATTGAGGCAAGCAGGCTTGGATTTTTTGGGTACAGGGATAATAGTAGACTTCTTCAGGCAGGTGGGGATGACAGCCTGTTCTAAGGACAGGTTAAATATGTCAGTGAATACTGAGGCCAGTTGGTCGGCACAGACTTTTAGGACGCGGCCGGGGATGCCGTCCGGACCTGCTGCCTTCCTAATATTCACTTTTTTAAAGGTCCGCCTCACCTCATGCTCTGTTACCCTGAACACTGCGCCTCCATCAGCAGCCGACCCCCCCCCCCCCCCCCCCCCCCCCCCCCCATTGCCGTGGCTTGTGAGCTGGTGTTGTTATTACCAGCATCAAACCTCGCATAGAAGGTATTGAGGTCATTTGCTAAGGAGATGTCACTGTTCAGTTTGAGGGAGGCGCCTTTGTAGTCTGTCATCGTTTTGAGCCCCTGCCACATAGCTCTAGAGTCAGCTTGTTCATAGTGGATACAAATCAGTAGGCCGAGACGCCGAGTACACCAACATCCAGATATACCATGCTATACATTTAGCTAAATGGAGAAGCAGAATATGACTATTGAAGTAGGTTATTTCACTTTAAACAAATGTCATTAAATAATGGAAAAGTCACTTTAAAGGAATGAGGTATTGTATAGTTTAGATTAGGGCTGGGCAATTAATCGAAAAAAAATCGCGATCTCGATTCATAGTCCTATGCAATCTAATTTCTAAATTATGACTTTTCTTTTATAAAGTTTTTTTTTTTTACTTTACTTTTTTTAAACAATGACGATTCTGACTTGAGTTATTTTGTATGTTACAAGAGACTTAAGTTTAAGTCAAGCACTTTCATATTATGTTATGTTGTCTGTTTAAGAGAGTGCAATAAATGATTTTATTGAAAAAATAAGAATCGTGTGAGAGAATCGTGATCTCAATTCTTAGAGAGAAAAATCGTGATTCACATTTTAGCAAAAATCACCCAGCCCTAGTTTAGATACATTAAGTATAAAAATGACGGAGTTAAAATTGTATATTGTATAGTAGTGTACATAGGAACCAGTTTCTCAGGAACTTAGCTATTGTTATCATGCACATCTTGTCTTACCGTGTTTTTCTATGTCTATTTTATTATTGTATTATTGCACAATCGATGCGGGCATGACCACCCGCATTTCACTGTATGCCCTGGTATGTATGTGACAAATAAACCTCTTGATTCTTGATATTTTATATTGAAGCAGCTGACCTCTGTGCAGAAATGTGGACAGTGGCTCCAGTATTGCCCTGTCATCAAACACATTCCAACACAGTCTTATCTAAAAGAGTCAATAGAGGAGCTTGGTAGTGAATGAGGCCACAGGGAGTTAATGGCCAGTGTGTCAACAAGTCAAAACATGATTAAAGTGACCATCTGTTTTTTTTCTTTTTTACACTAGAGACATTTTGGTTGGAAAACACAAGATGGTCAAGGTAGATTTGGTGGAGTAGCTGTTGGGAGAAAGTGTGTGATTGGATGTTGTGTACTTTGTGTGTGCTGGTGTTAATGTAAACTAATGATTAGGCGGTGGAGAGAATGAAACCCATCGTCACAATAGGCTCATCAGTCTCATACATTCTGTCATTGGGATAATATGTGGCTTGTGAGTGAAATTGAATAATGATAAAAATGTATGTTTCCCCATTTGGCTCAGAACCCCCCCACCCCCTAAGGACCCCTGGGGGTCCCTGGATCCCACTTTTAGAACTACTGGTTTATTGAATATTCACTCTATAGGTAGAGCATATAGTACCAACACTGCTAGGGTAAAGGGTTTTGTTTCCCAGCGGGAAACCATACTGACATGGTGGTGTTAAGGCATCATGGTTTAAAACGTTCACTTACACTCTGTGTCATACATTTTTATTAAATGTTTATGAGCAATGATGATGAGTCATTCACTTGCTTTTGTGTCGATGTCTCAACCTCTCCATGTGATACTAATAAATAACTGTGTGTTTTCCATCAGCCTGGCTGTACGGTGATCCTAGACATGTCCTTTATCCACGAAACTCCGCTGGGTGGTTCTGTGGCATTCATTGGGGAGTATAAGTAAGTGAAGTTTTTAGTTAATTGAAGCCAGTCTCTTCATTAACTGTCCCAACATGTGCTCATCTCCCTACTTTGCTAATTCATGTAGATTATAGCTATTTTACTGCACTACTTTTATTCTGCACCTTAGCCTTTTAATACACTCTGCTGCTTGGACCCATTGCATCAAGACTGTGATTGTTGTACTGCAGATGAGTTATTTTATTGCACTGCACTATTGCACTAATTTACTATTATATTCATGCTAATTGATGTAAACAATAGCTATTTTATTGCACTACTTTTATTCTGCCTGAACTTATTGCACTGCTCTCATTCTGTCTATTTTATATTATTTTATTTAGTAAGAAACCTGCCAGTAGTCTTTTTGTAGATTTTAATGTAAATTATCTGAATTATGCTAATTGTATGCTGATTTTATGACTGCTGTGAAGCACTTTGGGCTGCAATTCTTGTATGAAAGGTGCTATACAAATAAAGTGTATTGTTATTACTTCTTCTCTTCTCTCTCTCTCTGTCTCTCTGTAGAGACCAACCTAATCTCTTCTACGTTAATATTCTGAAGTGTGCCACATCTTTTAATCCAATGGCAGCTTACCTTAATGGCCTCCAGTGCCCCACCACACAGGTACAGTACCACCATTGTTGCTAATACACCTGGGAAATTCCTGCTTTCTTATTTATAAAAAAAGAAATCAAAAGACAGTATGACGCGATTTATGTTGTTTTAAGCCCTTTCCTTTTTTTGTATGTTCTTTGATTCTTCATACTGTAGGTGTGTGTTTTTTATGTTCTTTGATTCTTCATACTGTAGGTGTGTGTTTTTTATGTTCTTTGATTCTTCATACTGTAGGTGTGTGTTTTTTATGTTCTTTGATTCTTCATACTGTAGGTGTGTGTTTTGTATGTTCTTTGATTCTTCATACTGTAGGTGTGTGTGATTCTTCATACTGTAGGTGTGTGTTTTGTATGTTCTTTGATTCTTCATACTGTAGGTGTGTGTGATTCTTCATACTGTAGGTGTGTGTGGCAGAATGCCCTGATCACTTCTGGGCTCTGCAGTTAGATGACTACGCGAGAAATAATAAAAGCGTTTTCAATCGAAATCTCTGCGTGCCGTCCATTGACCTAGAAACCACCACGTTGGTAAGTTGCATTCTTCCTTGTTCACATTAATGGCTGACCTCGATGTGCATAGACGTCTTAAAGGGGAATTACGCCCCTTCTCAGAATTGATATATGTATATAATATACATAATGTTGCACATTGCTGTTAATCCATTTTCCCATTCCCATTTTTCTTATTTTTTTATCAGAGTGTTGGACAGATTGTGGACCAAGAACTGTGTCCATTTTTCTACACTCCCACCACCCCTGGTGAGAAGACCTGCTTATTCTGTCGTTACATTGATATTCATTAACTCCCCCTCACTCACACACACACACACACACACACACACACACACACACACACACGCACACATATCCACCCTTGCTGCTTAAACCCACCGGCTAATTCCTTCTCGAGGGTCAGATGGTTGAATCCTGTAATAAAACCCGCAATGCAAGATGTTTTGATTCCCTCTCTTTATCTCTAGTACTGGGAAGGTGTTTACCTGACGTCTCGGCACTGAGCAGTATTCCCGACTACTTCTCGACCCATGTTCCAGGCTTACCCCAGTCCATCAATGACACGGTCAACATCATCAAGAACGGCACTGAGTAAGATGGTGCCTTATTATTATTATTATTATTATTATTATTATTATTATTATTATTATTATTATTATTATTATTATTATTACTACTATAGTATATCATGTAAAATTAGCCAGGCCTTTTACTACAGCTACCCACTCACTCATCTACACCCCCCCACCACCACCTGAATAACCCTCTGTGTCTTTTGTCACCAGCACAGGTTCTGCGATTGCGTGAGTTGACTGTTCATTAGCTGTTGCTCTGCTTTGCTGCTGGGCCGGGCCTTGATGTGTACCTCTACACACCTCTCTTTACTAGACATAGAGTGAAGTGTCCCGTCAGGGAACTTCAGAGATGGAGCTTTGTGGAGCGCATAGTGCTGTCTATCTTGCATAGGAAAGCAAAGCATTGCGTTTATTCCCCTAACCCTAAACACACACACACACACACACACACACACACACACACACACACACATACACACACACAAATGCACTATTTCTTCCTCAGTTGGTGATGGTGATTAGTGATGACCCGGGAAATGGTCTTCTGAAAGACCTAATATTGTGAGGCACAGTGATTTTGTGACCCCAAGGCCCTTTTGAAGAGTCTACGATATTGCTTTAGTAATACCTCATACTATCTTGCTTTAGGAATGCGGGACTCCCTAAAAACCAGGCATCTCATGTATAAACCCTTGCCTTCACCCTACCTCATTGGACTTCATGCCCCAACTTAACTACCCATTGGACGCAGTACATGAGATGCCTTGGTAGTACCTCTATAGCAGTGGTCACCAACCTTTTTAAGCCCAAGATCACTTATTTTTTTTGGTGAAGGCAAGATCTACCTATTGAAGCGTTGAGAGAAAAAGACAGCCAAGATTGTACTTTAAACTAAATGACTTTTATTTGCCTGTATTCTAATTACATGCAATGCTTTTGTCCAACATTAAAACGTCAAAGTAGAACTGTAATATGTACTTTCTCAGTCAGTGCTAAGTGCAGTCATCTTATGCAGCATCACTTTTCACATCAAAACAAAAGTAGAACTGTAATGTGGACTCTCATATTATTAACATTAGAAAATGCTAATTGTAATATGTTTGTCAAAGTAGAACTGTAATATGTACTTTCTCAGTCAGTGCTAAGTGCAGTAATCTTATGCAGCATCACTTTTCACATCAAAACAAAAGTAGAACTGTAATGTGGACTCTCAGGGAAAGATAAAAAGAAAATTCAGGGAAAGATCTACAGGGAAGGTCTCAAAGATCGACCAGTCGATCAAGATCGACGGGTTGGTGACCATGCACTGCTCTATAGTATCTTGCTTTCGTAGTATCTCATACTATCTTGCTTTCGTAGTATCTCATACTATCTTGCTTTAGTAGTATCTCATACTATCTTGCTTTAGTAGTATCTCATACTATCTTGCTTTAGTAGTATCTCATACTATCTTGCTTTAGTAGCCTTTACATACATAGTACTCAGCCCGTCCCTCTTTCATTCCACTTGTCATGTTGCTCAATAGTTCTTCCCATTGGAAAAGAGCACACTATTTTAACTGGGGCCACAATACAGAAGCATCCATCTACTCAAAAATTTAAAGAACACGCCAACATTTTGGGAAATTAGCTTACCGTCTTCTCCAGAGAGAGACAAGAAGATAGATACCAGTTTCCTCTCTGTGCGTTCAGTAGAAAGCCATCTGGCTGCATGTTAGCCTAGCACAGCACAATGAATGGAAGCGGACATGGCCGGTTAGCCTTCGGGAGAGGCGTTAGTTGGACAATGCCTAGGCTAACCGGCCGTGTGAATACTTTCCCTAAGCGGGTTGTACTTCCGCGTTCGGTTTGCGCGATCTGATTGGCCACTGACGTTTCTGGTCATGTGACATGTGCGCCAATCGT
Organism: Notolepis coatsorum; assembly: GCF_963971535.1. Lineage (NCBI taxonomy): Eukaryota > Metazoa > Chordata > Actinopteri > Aulopiformes > Paralepididae > Notolepis > Notolepis coatsorum. Next base: position 50,173,403 of record NC_140168.1, read on the forward strand.
GTGACGCCTAGTTCTGCCACCGGTTAAGCTTAGGCACTCTTTCGAAGTTGGTTAAGAGATAAGATAAAGATAAGATATTCCTTTATTGATCCCCTTGGGGAAATTCAGGCATCATAGCAGCATGGGGGGGAGGGGGGGGGGGGGTACAGGTAGTAAAAACAACACAGGCAGTGTAAACAAGGTTAGAGTTTGTCTTAGAGCAGGGCGATAGAACACCAGCCCTGATTCCAAACTCTAACCGTAACCAACTTCGAAAGAGTCGCCTAAGCTTAACCAGTGATAAACTAGGCGTTAGGTAGTTTGCAGGCTGTTAGACCCGGAAATAGGCGCAGAACTAGGCATCACACGATTGGCGCACATGTCACATGACCAGAAACGTCAGTGGCCAATCAGATCGCGCAAACCGAGCGCGAAAGTACAAGTATTCACGCTAACCGGCCATGTCCGCTTCCATTCATTGTGCTGTGCTAGGCTAACGTGCAGCCAGAGAGCTTTCTACTGAACGCACAGAGAGGAAACTGGTATCTATCTTCTCGTCTCTCTCTGGAGAAGACTGTAAGCTAATTTCCCAAAATGTTGGCGTGTTCCTTTTTTAAGTACATTTTTGCCACCATAGAAGGGCTGCTCCTAAGTGCAGGTAGCAGCCTAAAGACGACGTGTCTTCAATGTTTAACTCTGTACTGTGGCCCCTGGTAGTTTAGTCTCTGCTCGCTGTACCGTCACTAACGCGGTGTCCCTCTGTGCTTTCGTCTCCGCTATAGGGACATCGTCAGCGGCTTCAACGCCGAGGAGGTTGGGGTCAGAATCTTTGCGGACTTTGCGTCGTCATGGCCGTGGATTCTCATGTGAGTTGCCTAGCAATGATCAACTCCACAGTGCCCCCTGTAGGCCAAACATACACACAGAAATCAATTAGGGGAATTTTCTTTTTGATTCTAAATATATATCAATATGTAAATTCATTGATTATTTTCTTTTTTTTGCCTCGACTGTGCCTGATTTGTAATACTTGCTTATTTAGTTGTTTAATGGCATCTGATTTTATTATTATATGGAGTTGCATTGTTCACATCACTGTGACCTTTTATAAGACCACTGCATCGTTAAGTCATTTTATTAGACCACTGTGTCATTAAGACCTTTTATTAGACCACTGCGTCATTAAGACCTTTTATTTGACCACTGCATCATTAAGACCTTTTATTAGACCACTGCGTCATTAAGACCTTTTATTTGACCACTGCGTCATTAAGACCTTTTATTAGACCACTGCGTCATTAAGACCTTTTATTAGACCACTGCGTCATTAAGACCTTTTATTTGACCACTGCATCATTAAGTCATTTTATTAGACCACTGCATCATTAAGACCTTTTATTAGACCACTGCGTCATTAAGACCTTTTATTAGACTACTACGTCATTAAGTAATTTTATTTGACCACTGCATCATTAAGTCATTTTATTAGACCACTGCATCATTAAGACCTTTTATTAGACCACTGCGTCATTAAGACCTTTTATTAGACCACTGCATCATTAAGACCTTTTATTTGACCACTGCATCATTAAGTAATTTTATTAGACCACTGCATCATTAAGACACTGCATGTTTCACACACATGTATCCAATAATAATAATTTTTCTGTATGTCTTTTGTCTAAATACCTAATTCTAATTCTGACTCATCAAGTGTAACGTCCAGTTATATTGGAATTCATATATTCTTACCGTAGTTAATTGAACCCTTGCACTGAAGAACCATATAAGTCACTTTTGAAATCTTTTGAACAGCCCATGTATTTGCACTTTCAAATTCGATCCAAATCTCTTGGAGTGCGAATGTGACATATCACCAGAAAGTACTCCGCCTCTAACGTCTTTAACTATGAATGAACACAATACTCTAACTTGGCACCTTTTTGGATAATAAAGTTTGAAAACATTGTTCCTCTGAAGATATCAAACGGACTTATATGGTTCTTCATCTAAGGTACTCATTAGTGACAGCGATCATAGTCCAACGACCTGGAATTGATACTTGATATCATCATTTAATGTTTTCCTTTACCTCTCTCCCTCCACTTTTTCCTAAACCATCTGTTCCTCCTCTCCTCTCGTCTCCCAGTGGTCTGCTGATAGCCATGCTGGTCAGTATGCTGTTCTTGCTGCTGTTGAGGTTCACCGCTCCCGTCATGGTGTGGGTGCTGATCATAGGGCTGCTGGGAGTAGGTGCCTATGGTAAGGCTTAGCTGGGATACCCGTCGGTTGTATATAGATCATTGTACAGATCATATGGTCTAGTTCCGGTTTGCAGACTAGTTGTTTATGATTTATGATGGATGCGTTATTTAGAAGCTGTAGTATGTTAAAGGTAACCAAAAGTAGTGGTGTTTACTGGTGAGGGGAGGGGAGTATCATGTGACTCCGCCGGCCTAGATATTTCAATGGTAATTGGGCTGAAAGAGGAGTATACATCAGACCGGCATCGTGTCATCAGCACTGCTCTGTGATCAACCCAGGAAAGTGACTCCGGAGTAAACGGGTGAGGGGTTGTTCACAATCTACTTTAGGGACAAAGCAAACTCATGAAACGCATGTAAATGATGCCAAAGACATTGTCCATCAAGTCCCAAAATAGTAATAATTCGCTTTTTAGTGTTGGGTCACTCGGAGATTCATAGGCGTAATATTGCATGTCCAGGTAGGCAAATGGGGAAATACCATAGGAGAAGAGTGAAGGAGAACTAAGACTGATCAATAGCGTGAATGGGCGATGGCGGCCAGTTTTAATGCAGGACATAACTTGATGCACTAATAAAACAAACGTTCCAAACAATGTAAACTCTCTGCTGTCGGTTTTAATGCAGGCCAAATACAATAGCAATCTATAGGAATGCCATCTGTGTTGTCCACCAAAAGTATCCAGATGTGGTGGTCTGATGTATACTCCAAATACCAAGACAATGGGGTGGGTATTCCTTTGTATAACTGTGTATCCTCTCTATTACACTACTGCCTGTAACATCAACATTAACAGTCTCATGACAAGTGGTCGTGTTAGCCTTTGGGTTGTTTGGCTGTTAGCGGTCATGTTAGCCTTTGGGTTATTAGAATCGGAATCAGAAAAGTCTTTATTGCCAAGTAGTTTACACATACAAGGAATTTGATTTGGTCGTTTGGTGCAGCATTAATGGACAGACAATTAAGGTAGAATAAAATCATATGGAATATAAACTAAATTAAAATAGAAGTAAAATAGAATTACCGGTATAAAATAAAATAGGCCAGGGCTGCACAATTGTGCACGATGTATATTAATTAATTAGAATAGAAATAACAATACAGTGGAATGGAATATTTAACAGGGCTGTGCAATTGAGCAGTAATGTGCAAAAAGTACGAGCAGTGAAGTCTGAACAAGTATGAAGAGTTTTGAGTGTATATACAAATATAATATAGTCCAGTGGGGTGTGTTAATGGAACACAGTCAGTGAGGGCCCGAGCCTTGTTGATGAGGCCCACTGCAGATGGGTAGAAGCTGTTCTTGTGGTGTGAGGTTTTGGCCCGGATGGACCGCAGCCTCCTGCCAGAGGGGAGTGTCTCAAACAGATTGTGGCCGACCCCTACCACCCCGGTCACAATCTTACCTGCACGCTTCAGGGTCCTTGAGGCGTACAGGTCCTGAAGAGATGGTAGATTGCACTTGTCCTTGGCAGTGGCTGCAGCGTACCATACTGTGATGGAGGCGGTGAGGATGGACTCGATGATGGCTGTGTAGAAGTGCACCATTACTGTCTGTTAGCAGTCATATTAGCCTTTGGGTTGTTTACTGTCTGTTCAAATCAAATCAAATGTATTTTTATAGCCCGAAATCACAAGGAATTGCCCCCATGGGCTTTACAGGTCAAGAAGAAACATCACAATAGATTGAGAACAAAAAACACCATAAAATCCACATACTGTATGCAACACCCCCAGACTTTCCCCAATGAAGATGAGGAACGACCTAGCAATAGGAAGAAAAAAAAAACACAGGTGCCGAGGTGGGGAGAAACCTCAGATGAGCTGTTCAAAGGGGATCTCCCATCAAGATGTCGGTGATATTATAGTGTTGCTATGGATGATGGATGGATGGATGGAGAATAGAACAAGCAAATAATTGGTATGTATGTATACAGTATATACATGTAATGAAACGCATATACATACATACATACATACATACATACATGGTAGCAATAGTATCTAAAGTACATAAGAACATTTAATAATTTAAATAGAGAACAAAAAGGCATAGGAATAAGAGCGCTGGTATGGAAATAAGATGAAGGCTCAAAGTCGAGGCTCAGAGCTCAAAGTCTCATTCCCCAGGGGGCAGGAGAACCACTCAGATCCAGTTGAAGTAGAGCGGGCATGGTTGGGTCAACTGAGGACAACGTGGAGCAGATCCATCGCGTCTGTGGTACTCTGATCCAGTTTGAGGTAGAACAGCTGCTGCAGTCGACGCTGTTTTCCACATCAAGGACGGCGCAGGGAATATCACACCACCTTGACAGGCCCAACAGGGGCAGGACCAGGGCTGGCTGTATACCTGTATATCAACACACTATCACTCGAGACATCTACTCACGGAGAGACAGGGAGACATGGGAGCAATAAATACATGTAATATAAGCATCGTTGAGCGGTCGTTGAGACACTTGACCCCTAACGGCTCCCAATGCTGTGGCACCTTGCATGGTTGTCTGTGCCATTGGAGTGAATGGGTGAATGTGAGGCGTACGCTGTAAATCGCTTTAGATAAAAGCGCTATATAAATGCAGTCCATTTAAGTGTCTGTTAAGCTGTTTTTCCTCCTTGCTTGCAGGGATATATCATTGCTACTGGGAGTATACTAACTACAAGGAAGCGGGTGCCACTATAGACAACATTGGTTTCACCACCAACTTCAAAGTCTACCTGCAGGTCCAGGAAACCTGGCTGGCCTTCTGTAAGTCTGATATCAGGGTGCAACATTATTTTTCAAAGTATTGAAGCACTGATGAATGCTTGATTTCATTCACCACTAGCTAGAACATCCTCAGTAGTGGACATCGCAAAGCATCCAAAGATGTTGGATGTTGTACTTTAAGTAATTTTTTTTTTAAATCATGCTCAAATATTTGATTACCCAGGTCTGATCTGCATCAATTAACGTAGGTCATGAATCAGCATTTATCTTCCTCCGGACCAGGATCCTCATCGCCATAGCCCTCATCCAGGAGTCCAGCAAGTGAGACTGTTGTGAAGGGCCAGATTAAAGCTGAGAATCTACGTTTTATTGTTTATATACCTTGTATATTATTTATATATATAAGCTATATCCCTTTAAGCCTGCGTTTGAATCCTAGTAATATTCACTTTCCTCATTGGATAATGCCCTTGATGTTCTCGGTGCCGGCGCATTGATTCGAGAAGAGAGCTGAGGCTTGGCACTAGAAAGCCACTTAAGTATATATACCGTGGAAGGCGCAGCAGCAGTAGTGTGATTCTAATGTAGTGTGAAGCAGTTCGTCTAAACAGAGTGTTAGAGTGTTGTGAACCTAACGTGCAAAGTGAATAGTAAAAGTGTCAGAGTTAATGCAATAACGTCAAGTTCGACTTAGCTTAATGTGAAGTAAAGAGTCGTCATTTAGTGTGAATCGTGTTACAGCAGTTCGTTCGGTATGTAGCATTACAAGCAGTTCGTTCGTTTAGTAATTAGTGAAACCTTAGCAAGTGTGCGTGGACTTAGTAATTAGTGCCAGTACACGAGGAGGGCCTAGTCGTGGAACTACTGGACATGTGCATATTGGAACCTACGGCGGCGATTGCAGAACCAGTATTGGTTGGATTATAGTGATTGTGGAACGTACTACCGTGGAGAAGAGCCTCGTTAATACCCACTGTCGTTTGGATTTAACCACCTTGAAGATCTTACCTCGGGCTAGCTTCGAGGACCGAAGCTAGCTGGCTATCGTCATTGCTATCGAGCAATTGGATTACAGCTATTGCTTTGCTGCTGAGCATTTGGATTATAAGGACTGGATTCCGTACGAGAACCCCCTTTCTTCAAGTGAACAGACTTGAGTATCCGAACATTCTTCCTTCCTCCAGAGCTTACATCTCTGGGAGGATACCCCCCTGTCTCCAGCGGTAGCATCGTTTGCCCACTATAGTGCCATCCCACGCCAGGCGGCGTTTAGTCTAGTATCCCAGCTTAGGAATTATTCATTCCAACTGACTTTGCTACTGACTGACTTTATTCATATTCTTCGCCATACAAGCGCGACCCTTAATTCCCATTCTGTACAATTACTGCATAATAATAAATACTATAAATGATATTTCTTTGTCACCGTGCCGTCTTATTCTGAGTGTCTGCCATATTATAACTGTACTTTCTGGCAAGTAATAATAATAATAATTAGCAGTGGTTTAATCTATCACAATCTTTAATACAGTCAGGGTTTTGTAACCCCTCAGTTACAATTGGTCCTTCGAGCCGGAGGGTATCAGTAATCTTAATATCATATTAATAGTGATATGGCCAGCGGCGGACACTCTCCAAACGGCTCTCCCAAACTAGAGCGCCCTAGGCGCCAACGTCAGCCCCCTCCACACTTGGAGGACTACGCTGTCGTTCTACCTCCTAGCTTATCTAAAAAGACGCTAAGCGCGGATAAAACTAATAGCTTAAGCATGCCCAACCTAATCGAATTGTCGGCCCCACAAGTAGAGAACCCAGTGGGTTCAAACGAAACTGACTTAGCTCACGGGGGGGGACAAGCGGGACATGACTTGACTATGCCCAACGACCACAGCGCCACCGAGATGGACCTCGGAGCGCCGGGGGATAAAGACAGCGCCACCGGGATGGACCCCGGAGCGCCAAAGGAGAAAGACAGCGCCACCGGGATAGACCCCGGAGCGCCAAAGGATATAGAGTACCGAGTCTCAGAGATGGACCTCGGGGCGCGGGAGAAGATAAGAAGCAGCGCTCCAGAGATGGACCTCGGAGCGCGCCAAGAGAACAGGTCACCACCAAGTCCTGTCAACGCCAGATCACCCTCATCAGCGTCATCCCCCAGCGAGGCTGACCAGAGACTAGCGCAAGCCTTAATCGCCACGCTGACAGCTTCAACCGAAAGAGACCGTATCCAGGGTGAGCGCGACCGTCTCCAAGCGCAACAACAGAGTGAGCGCGAACATTCTGCAGTGGAAAGAGAACGTCTCCAAGCGCAACAACAGAGTGCGCGCGAACAGTCTGCAATGGAAAGAGAACGCATCCGACTAGAAGAGAGTCGCCTCCAGGCTGACGCAGCGATGACCATCAGACTGGAAGAGAGGCACCTCCAGGCTGAAGAAAACATTCAGCGAGACCGCGCCAATGCACAGCGAGAGGCGGAAAGAGACCGCCTGCAGGCGCAGATGATGGAGCAATTACTCCAGAGGGCGACCCCCCACTCCTCCACCCGGAGCTCCCGGAGATCATCTCTACACGGGTCGAGGGCACCTTCCCCTCCCCGATCAGTCCATACGGGACCCGACCACCGGGAAGACCCCACCTACGTCGCCGAGAAACTAACTAAGAGACTTCAAGGCCTAACGGAGGATGAGGGAGGACATCAAGCCCACCAGCACGAATCTATTTTGGACCCGGAGGCCCAGTACAGCCCCGACCTCAGCCCCGAGCCGCTGCGTTACGAACCCCCGACCCAACCCATGGGTGAGTTTAATACACAGCCAGCACCGAGGAGCAGTACCTGGGGGCCCGGCCTCTGGTACCCACCCAGAACTAACCCACGACCACCCGTACGGGGAGACTCGCCCAGGAGGCCTCTCCCCCTACGCGCATCTGTGTCCCAGCCATCCATGGCATCTTACCTTGGAACACCCACGTTCCCAGACTTTACGCGTGAGGACAGAGCACAGTATACTGAACTACGCATGTGTTTAGAGACTATCATGTCCGAGGTACACGACGAGTCTTATAAATATGCCATCCTCCTCAAGCACCTTAAAGTGCCCAGAGCGCATAACATAGCGCTGGCATATTCGAACTCAAGAACCCCCTACTCTGATGCTCTGGTGGCCCTCGACGCGCGCTATGGACACATATGGGATTACGTGATCCAAGAAATACGAGATATCGACCGCCTCCCCCCAGCCAAAGACAATAGAGCACTAGATGACCTCTCTATCAAGGTGCAATCCCTTGTGGGGATGCTCGGGTCACAGAAGGAGAAGGGGAGATATGAACTATATGCAAATTCCAACGTGGAGCGGATACTGGAGAAGCTCCCTCCAGCCCGTCAAGAGCGTTTTCGGCGGCAGAGAGACCCCGCGAAGGGAAAGTGGAAGATTGCCTGCCAGTATTGTGAACATGAACATTGGCTGTCTCAATGTGACACCTTTAAGAAGCTGACTGCTGACGAAGTGAGTCAGTGGATCAAAGCGAACCGCCGCTGCTTCCGCTGCGCGCGCAGCCACATGGCAGCTGAGTGCCGCCTGAAGAAAAGATGCAGCAAGTGCGACGGCGCCCACCTGGATGTCCTACACGACAGCAACAAGCAGAGACCCGTACCACAAAGCAGCTCGAGAGCAGATGTCCTGTATATAGACCCTGCGAAGAGCGGGAGCTCCCGAGTGCTCTTGAAAGTGGTCCGAGTGCTCCTAAGCTACGAGGACAAGGTCCTGGACACTTACGCCGTCCTCGACGATGGGTCTGAAAAGACTCTCCTCCTCGCTTCCGCCGCAGCCCAGTTGGGCCTGCGGGGTACCGAAGAAACAATGACAATCCGTACTATTCGGCGAGATCTAAAGACCATAAAGGGCGAAAACGTCTCATTCACAATAGCAGCGGTCGAGCAGCCCGAGAAGCGGTACAGCATCACTAATGCCTTCACAAGCCATGACATAGGTCTGGCACGTTATAACTACCCCATCCCACAGCTGATGGAGAAGTACGTGCACCTACGCCGACTGCCTATACCGCTCATCGACGGCGCCACCCCGACCCTGCTCATAGGCTCCGACCACGCAGACCTCATCGTCCCAACGGACGCGGTCCACATCGGACCCAGAGGCTGCCCAGCCGCGGTCAAGACCCGCCTGGGCTGGACGCTCCAAGGCCCCCTCTCCGGGTCTTCCAACCGACCGACGTCCACACGCTGCCTCTACACGAGGGTAAGCGACAACGACACCACCCTCTTGCAGCACGTCGAGAGACTATGGACATTAGACTCGATGCCCTTCAAGAACGAACGGAAACTAGTTCGCTCCAAGGAAGACAAGTATGCCATAGCTCTCCTCGAGCAGAAGACAAAGAGGGTCGAGGTCGACGGAGTGATGAGATACGCAACTCCACTCTTGAGGCGAGAGGGGATGCCCACCCTCCACGCATCAAAAGAAGCGACACAACGCTATCTACTGAACACCGAGCGGCGTCTAGCTAAAGACCCCCCTCAAGCAACGATATACCGCGCTGAGATCGACAAACTGATCACAGCTGGACATATAAAGAAAATCGACGACCAAGAGGCAGACCAGACGACTGAATCCTGGTACGTGCCCCATCACAAGGTCCACCACAACGGCAAGAACCGTATTGTATTTAACTGCAGTTATCAGATCGGACTACAGAACCTGAATAACTTGCTCCTGCCCGGCCCGACACTCGGCCCCTCCCTCCTCGGCGTACTACTACGTTTCCGCCAGGACAAAGTAGCCATCAGCGGCGACATCAAAGGGATGTTCCTACAAGTGCGACTGATGGAGGAAGACAAGCCCCTGCTGCGGTTCCTGTGGAGAGAGAGGATCGACGATGAACAACCCTCCATCTATCAATGGGAGGTCCTCCCCTTCGGCACCACATGCAGTCCATGCTGCGCCACGTTCGCACTACAAAAGCACGTGACCGAAGACCCTGGAGCCGACGAGGAGGTCAGACAAAGCGTAGAGAGGAGTTTCTACGTGGACAACTGCCTACAGAGCGTATCAACGCCAGAAGAAGCCGAAACCATCCTGCTTAAGCTCCGAGCCTCCCTGGTCAAAGGCGGCTTCGACCTTAGGCAATGGGCCAGCAGTGACCCTCACGTACTCCGCAGCCTCTCCCCAGAGACAAAGGCAGCAAGCAGCGAGACCTGGATGGCGACCACCCCAGGTGAAGCACAGGAAATGACATTGGGCCTCGTCTGGAGCTTCAAAACAGACTCGCTCCATTACAAGCAAACACCCCTGACCAAGGAGCAGGGAAGGTCGACCCCTCTACCGACCACTCGACGGAGTGTATACAGAACACTCGCAAGCCAATACGACCCGCTGGGGTGTATCCTACCTTACACCACTCAGGCGAAGATGCTAGTGCGAGAACTGTGGGACAAGGAGCAGGGCTGGGACGACCCCATACCCGAGCCCCTGGCTTCCACCTGGAGAGAGTGGGAGGGAGAACTCGACTCGCTCCAAAATGTGAACATTCGCCGGAGCTACTTCCCACCCACAGTGCGGCTGGAGACGTGTCAGATGGACCTGCACGTCTTCAGTAACGCCTCAGAAGTAGCTTACGGATCGGTGGCTTACTTGAGAGCCCGAGAGGAGGGAGGAGAAGTACATACAGCCTTCGTCCTGGCTCTCTCAAGGATCGCCCCCCGCAAGCAGCAATCTACCCCGCGTCTAGAGCTCTGCGCAGCTCTGGTAGGCGCGCAACTCGCCACGCTGATACAACGTGAACTCACCCTAACGGTGCGAAAGACAATCCTGTGGTCAGACTCCATGACTGTGCTCACATGGATCCAGTCCGATTCTTGTCGATACAAAGTCTTCGTCGGAGTCCGAGTCACCGAGATTCAAGACTTGGTAGGATCAGCGTGCTGGAGATACGTTGACACTAGGGATGTCCGATATTATCGGCCGACCGATATTATCGGCCGATATCGGCAGTAAAATGTGATATCGGAAAATATCGGTATCGGTTTAAAAAAAAAAAAAACAATAACAATATTTGTTATATATATATCCACTGAAATTATTAGTTACCTGAAATTATTCAGTTTTTTGGGGGGGGAAACCCTGCATATATCGGTATCGGTTGGTATCGGAAATTAAGAGTTGGACAATATCGGAATATCGGTATCGGTAAAAAAGCCAATATCGAGCATCCCTAGTTGACACCAAGCAGAACCCAGCAGATGTCATCACACGGGGGATGTCCCTAGACGACCTCACACGTCTTAACATTTACAGTGACTGTCCTGAGTTCCTCAAGCTCCCGGAGGAGGAGTGGCCTACCCCCACACCACGGGAGGCGAGTCAAGAGGAGGCAGAGATCAAGAAGTCTATGTTCTGCGGGCTGACGCACGCCCCGGCTCCAACGGACCCGAACCTAGACGACTGCTTAACCCTTGAGAGTGCTCAGAAAAGGACATTCTTGTGGCACCACCCTGAGGTTCCCCCCACCACAGACCTTAACGCATCGAACTACGAAGAGGCCGCACTCCTTCTGCTAAGGAGAGCCCAAAGAGACTCATTCCCAGACGAACTAGACTGCCTGGAAGGGGAAAAGCCAGTCCCCTCAGACAGCCGACTTCTCACTTTGGCCCCAGAGCTCGACGCCCAGCACCTCATCAGGGTGGGTGGTCGTTTGAGACGGGCCCCGGACGTGACTGACGATGCCAAGCATCCTATCGTCCTCAACAGCCGACACAAGATAACCGAGCTGATCATACAGAAGTACGACGAGGTGGTGCACCACGCGGGGGCAGAGAGAGTCTTCGCTGAGATCCGACGACGCTTCTGGATACTCCAAGGGAGAGAAGCAGTACGTCGCTTCCAACGGACTTGCCTAACCTGTCGCAAGTGGCGAGCAAAGCCCAGTATACCGATGATGGCCGACCTGCCTCCCTGCCGCCTCCGACTCGGCGAGAGGGCCTTCCACTCCACGGGCGTGGACTGCTTCGGCCCATTCAACGTCAAGAAAGGAAGAGGGACAGAAGAGGTGGGGCATTGTGTACAAGTGTATGACCACCCGAGCTGTTCATATAGAAATCCTCCAGACCATGAGTACGGACTCATTCCTCATGTCCTTCTGGAGATTTCAAGCCCGAAGAGGAACCCCGTCTGTGTTGTTGTCCGACCAAGGGACAAACTTCAAAGGAGGAGACAGAGAATTGAGAGAGAGCTTCCTGGCTATGGGTGAAGGACTTAAGACCCGCCTCGCTCCCGCTCAGATCACATTCCAGTTCAACCCCCCCGAACGCCCCTCATTTCGGGGGAACCTGGGAAAGAGAAGTCCGTTCTATAAAGACTGCTATGTACACCGTGCTTGGGGCCCAGACTGTGGTGGAGGAAGTCCTTACGACAGTCCTCACGGAGATCGAGGGCGTCTTGAACTCTAAGCCCCTCGGTTACGTCTCAAGTGATGTAGCAGACGTCGACCCAGTCACCCCAAACTATCTCTTGATGGGGCGGCTGGACCCTGCCCTTCCACAGGCGGTGTACAGACATGATGAGATGAACGGCCGAAGAATGTGGAGATACAGCCAAGTATTGGCTGACCAGTTTTGGACCCGTTTCCTCCTCCACTATCTACCATCCCTCCAAGCCCGTCAGAAGTGGGTAAAGGACAGGGACAACCTGAAGGTGGACACAGTCGTTATGATCATAGACCAGTCACTACCCGAGCTACGTGGCCGGCCGGCCGCGTGAGCAAAGTGATTACTGGTGCCGATGGGAAGGTCAGAGCGGCAGAAGTCATAGTCCAAGGGCGGACTTACACCCGACCTGTGGCGAAGCTGATAGAGTTGCCGAAGCTCCATGACTCCCCTGATGATGACCATGACCCACTGACTTTGTAGATTGACCTACTCTTCACAACAAGTATGGAGCAATTAATCTGTCTCCCTTAACTAATTAGGTGCAGACTAATTAGGAGGCGGCTGTTGTGAAGGGCCAGATTAAAGCTGAGAATCTACGTTTTATTGTTTATATACCTTGTATATTATTTATATATATAAGCTATATCCCTTTAAGCCTGCGTTTGAATCCTAGTAATATTCACTTTCCTCATTGGATAATGCCCTTGACGTTCTCGGCGCCAGGCAACGCGCCCCTGAAGTCAGGTTCAAAGGCGAGTCTGGGCATGTTGGAACATGCCTGGTGCCGGCGCATTGATTCGAGACGAGAGCTGAGGCTTGGCACTAGAAAGCCACTTAAGTATATATATCGTGGAAGGCGCAGCAGCAGTAGTGTGATTCTAATGTAGTGTGAAGCAGTTCGTCTAAACAGAGTGTTGTGAACCTAACGTGCGAAGTGAATAGTAAAAGTGTCAGAGTTAATGCAATAACGTCAAGTTCGACTTAGCTTAATGTGAAGTAAAGAGTCGTCATTTAGTGTGAATCGTGTTACAGCAGTTTGTTCGGTATGTAGCATTACAAGCAGTTCGTTCGTTTAGTAACTAGTGAAACCTTAGCAAGTGTGCGTGGACTTAGTAATTAGTGCCAGTACACGAGGAGGGCCTAGTCGTGGAACTACTGGACATGTGCATATTGGAACCTACGGCGGCGATTGCAGAACCAGTATTGGTTGGATTATAGTGATTGTGGAACGTACTACCGTGGAGAAGAGCCTCGTTAATACCCACTGTCGTTTGGATTTAACCACCTTGAAGATCTTACCTCGGGCTAGCTTCGAGGACCGAAGCTAGCTGGCTATCGTCATTGCTATCGAGCAATTGGATTACAGCTATTGCTTTGCTGCTGAGCATTTGGATTATAAGGACTGGATTCCGTACGAGAACCCCCTTTCTTCAAGTGAACAGACTGAGTATCCGAACATTCTTCCTTCCTCCAGAGCTTACATCTCTGGGAGGATACCCCCGTCTCCAGCGGTAGCATCGTTTGCCCACTATAGTGCCATCCCACGCCAGGCGGCGTTTAGTCTAGTATCCCAGCTTAGGAATTATTCATTCCAACTGACTTTGCTACTGACTGACTTTATTCATATTCTTCGCCATACAAGCGCGACCCTTAATTCCCATTCTGTACAATTACTGCATAATAATAAATACTATAAATGATATTTCTTTGTCACCGTGCCGTCTTATTCTGAGTGTAATAATAATAATAATTAGCAGTGGTTTAATCTATCACAATTTTTGGGACATTCCAGAATTGGAGGACATTTTCAGTCCCACCAATGAAATTCCAAACAATCCATGCACAAAATACTAAAACATGCACTTGTTATGTAAATTGTACTTGTCCTGAGACTAAATGTAAATATGGTTGTGGAAAAAGTGGTTCCAAAATATTATTTAAAATACCAAATAGCTCTTGAACACCCCCTAAAATGGCACTTTTCTCTTGTCCCACCTTCTTGATGACCAACTTGCATGTCCAATATAACATTTAAATATATGTTTTAAATATACTTTTTTGGTATTAGATTGTTGATATATGTCTATTGTAATTATAAAAACAATTTGTTTATTCATCAACATATTTTAAATAATAGTAATTATGCACTGAAGTTGTGTCCCACAACATGTGTGCAACCCTGTTACCGAAACCTATTTCACCTGATAGAGGGGAACAAATAAAAACAGTGAGTCACATGACACAGGAAATGACATCATCAAGCCATCTGCTAACAAAATGGCTAGACCAAAGGTAAGTCCTCTCTTCTACTTTTTATATTTTTCTAATCTTTTCAGCCTTGATTGACTGTGTCACTCTAGCCCTGTTACTCATATTATCACAATAAGACACATTTATTTCAAATGTATCTTTCTTTATTCATATAACTATGTTTAACCTCGACATTGACAGTAACTTACATTCCTCAGCTAGCATCTTTTCCTGAAGTAAAAGCTAACATTAGCATTGATTTGCAACCCTGTTACTTGCAACCCTGTTACTATAATTAGAGTAACAGGGTTGCACTACAGTAACAGGGTTGCATCTCCTTCAGTTCAGCAGTATGTCTTTACAGAAGTAGAACATGAACATGTGTAATTACACACATTTCTTTGTAATTATTAGATGTCTTGTTCCATCTGTAACTAACTGTACTTACGTGTACTAGTAACAACTATGTTATTAGTGCCTAATAGTAGTGAATGCAGACTTAATGTAAGGTGTTACCCAAATCATTATTTTATCAAAGGTTAATAGACATTTTGTTTGAAATGTAATTGATTTCTACAGAGTTCTTCCACACCATTGAGCACTGCTGAAAATCAGAGGCGCTACCGTGCCAGGCGTGATGCTGATGAACAGAGGAGACAGCAGTACTTAGAAAAAGAGAAAGATAAGTGGAGAAAAGATGTAGAAACAGGGAAGAAGAAAAGGCTAAAAGACTGCAGTATGAGAGAGCAGCGTGCCCAGCGTAAAAAATGGAAGGAGGCTCATAAGAGGAGTGATGCCAGGAATAGTGTACTTGAAGGTATGAACACCCCTCCAGTCAGCCCTGATGCCCCAGTCAGTCCAGACGTTCCAGTCAGGCCAGAATACCCAGTCAGCTCTCAAACTGGGACTTCAAGGTAATTTAATTAAAAAAAATATCATTAAATCTTTTACAAAACATTGTAAAGTGCTTTGGATAAAAGTGCTATACAGTAAATGCACCATTTACCATTTAATTTACTTGATATATGTACTCAGTAATTATTAGGCCCATCTAATCCTGGTAATTACTTTGTTTGGTGCAAAACTACAATTGGGAAAAAGTCCATGCAAGTGAAATGATTATGTGACAATGCATTTATGTTTATATCTTTCTTTTAGGCAACATGATGCTGGGAGAAGAACATTGAGGGCTACCAAAGCAAAGTTAAACAGGGAGTTCCAGAAAGTACAGGATACGTTGAGGAAAGCTGAACAGAGGGCAGCAAAATACAGAAAGCGACTCCAACGTTTGACATCTCGGTCACAACCCTAAGGAGAACCCTGTTGTTCCACACAGCTGTAGCTGAGGAAGTACGTGACTTGGAGAGCCTGACACAAGCCATCATGTGTGACACCACAAGCAAGCAATGTATGTATGGGGAATGTGAGAACTGCAGCAACAATACCTATACACTCACAAGCCACTACAGAGCCACCGATCTGTCTCCTACCTTCAGTGGGCCACTGTGGACAAAGAGCACAAAAATTATCCTGGAGCAGCCTCAAAGGTCACTTTGAAAAAAGAATTTGAATGCTCCCAAGAAGAGCTGGTGGAAACTTTTCAGATTTTGCTCCAGAAGTTCAGGCGCCATCTCTACAACATCAGGCAGCAATATGCTTTCTCACGGGCCCTGAAGCTGGACCTCCCTGCAAATGAATGTGCAGTCCATATCGACTTCTCAGAGAACTACAGCTGCAAGTACAGCACTGAAGTACAGGCTGTCCATTTTGGTGCATCACACCAACAGGCCACTTTGCACACTGGGGTTTACTATGTGGGGGAGGCATCTGCCCCTACCTCCTTCTGCACTGTATCAGCATCCAGACTGAAGGGACCACCTGCCATATGGCAACACCTGCAGCCCATCCTGAGGGAAATCAGAGAGAAACTCCCAGATGTGAAAACCATCCATTTTCTTAGCGACGGACCCTGCACACAGTACAAGCAGCGTGGCAATTTTTACCTGTTTTGTACTGAAATCTTCAAAAGGGGGTTTACAAGACGATCATGGAACTACTTTGAAGCCAGCCATGGAAAAGGTGTCCGAGATGGTGTGGGTGGCACATTGCAGAGGAGGGCCGACAGGCTTGTCGCCCAAGGAGTTGATATCCCTACGGCACTATCCCTGTACCAAGCTCTGAGTAAGGAACAATCAAAAGTGAAATTGTTTTACATTCAGGAGCAAGCTGTGGATAATGCAGTGAAAGAAATGCCAGCTGACCTTCCAGCCGTACCGTCCACTATGAGGCTCCACCAGGTGGTCACTCTTTCACCTGGGAAAATGCTCTACCACGATGTCAGCTGCATATGTTCTGCAACAGGGAATCTGGAGTGTGATTGCCAAAAATCTTCAGCTTTAATCCCACAGATGACCACACAGAAGACCCCATACACAGCACATGTGTATGTGAAGAAGTGCAGTGGCTCAGTCCAGGCGTTATGGGGAAATGGTGTGCCCTGCTGTACGACCACACCATCTACCCTGGGATCATCCAGGAGGTGAATGAGACTCACTGCCAAGTGAAATGTATGCATAGAGTGGGGGCAAACTGTTTTTTTCTGGCCATTTAG
The DNA here is from genome assembly GCF_963971535.1 of Notolepis coatsorum. Taxonomy (NCBI): domain Eukaryota; kingdom Metazoa; phylum Chordata; class Actinopteri; order Aulopiformes; family Paralepididae; genus Notolepis; species Notolepis coatsorum. The sequence continues at coordinate 50,190,659 of NC_140168.1, forward strand.
GGATGATCTCCACTGGTATCCCTCAGAGGATATGCTGACCCTCATTCCTCCCCTAGAGAATGTTACCTTGCGCCACATGGCTATAGCAAGAGAGGTATGGGATACTCTGGCCAGCCACGAAAAATGAAATCTGAACATAAAATCAGCTTTCTAAAAGATTGATCAGTTCATTACTATTTTTGATATGCTCATTCAGGTGAGGAATGCAGCAAGAATGCCAGGTTGTTGGCCTGTTCTGATCCAGTTTGTGGTTTTGTTGACATGTTTATTTTGTATTATTCCCAATATATCAGTTCATTACTATTGTTGATATGCTTATTCAGGTGAGGAATGCAGCAAGAATGCCAGGTTGTTGGCCTATTCTGATCCAGTTTGTGGTTTTGTTGACATGTTTATTTTGTATCATTCCTACTCATCCTGTTGAGTCCCAAAATAAAATAATATTATTAAACAACATTCCTGTGGTCCTGAGTATGTATTTGTCACATATGTCATGATCTACAATCAAAAGTAAAGTAACTGTTACTTAGCGCAACCCTGTTACTCTAATTTGAAGGCTGTTGCCATATCATTTTTATTCAAATAATCATACATGATTTTCTCAGCTCACAATGGTTTAACCTATTGTAAATGTAATAGTTTGCATGATTAAATGCATAATGTATTTGAACAAATATTTGAAATTAAATACTGAAATTAGTAAAAAGAAAGATGTGACTATTGAAAAGTTGGGCAAGATCGATTTCAAAGTTGCTTAAATTAATATAAGTGAAGTCTTATCTGAAATTAAATCAGTATTCAGTAAGCATGTGACTTTCTTTACTTAATTGTAAAGGATTTATTGAAAATATTTTTAAATGTACTTTTTTCAGCTTCCTGAGTATTTGTAACAGGGTTGCGGCAAACATAAGACACAACAAATAAAACGTATCATAAAAAGTGTACCTTTGATGCCTGAGCTGGACGAATCCAAATATTTGATGGTTTAATACCTGTTTTTATGAAATACATAACAGAAAATTATCAAATAAAGGGTCCATTTTTCAAAAGTATTGATGCCTAATTGTCCTCCAATTCTGGAATGACCCTTTTAATACAGTCAGGGTTTTGTAACCCCTCAGTTACAGAGACCATAGGGTTCAATGTTGTCCCAAGGAGCATTTAGCAGATTTTTTTTTACCTGAATCCTATTCTTCTGTTATGAGGACACGTGATAATTGGACATAAAACGTACCTACGTGTTATGGACACTTATTTCCTTTTATGTGAGAAATGATTTATTGTGATAGTGATCACAAAGCACTGCAGACACTATTTCTTCAACAATCTCCTTTCCTGGAGTTGTGCCTACTGCTAGTTGAAATGTCTGAATCAGTGTCTGATTATCACATGTCCTCCTCACAACAGAATAATAGGATTAAGGTTGAAAATCAGTGACTATTCATGAGATGAGATATTCCATTTGGCTGGGAAGTTTTAATATCGCTTTAAATGTTTTTCAGAACACCAGAATATTGTTAAAATTATCTTTTTTGGTAGACCTTTTAAGATCTGTGTGCGTTTTACAGGGCAATCAGTCACATGATGTCCACCCTGCTCTATCCCCTCGTCACCTTCGTTCTCCTGGTGGTGTGTGTGGTCTACTGGGGAAGCACCGCTCTGTATCCTTTTTCACTGACTCCCAAGACCAGTCAAGAGGAGATGTAGCTAGTAGCGAGGGAGAGGTTCACCTCTTATTAACGGGTCCGTTGCAGGTAGGATCAAACATGGACGGTTCCCCTGGGAAGAGAAGCCATTGAATGAATAGGTCAGTAATGCAAGGCAGTAGGACACACAGCCACACTAATAGAATAGCCTCCATCAACATACTGATGGTGTGATGATTCTTGTACCGGATCTCCTCTCTGGTAAACAAGAATACCCTGAAGACTCTGGCAGGAGCACTCATTCAGGGGTACTACGACTATGCTTGCACCTCATGGTACCAAAGCACCTCAAAGGCGCTAAAAACAAAATTACAAACATCTCAAAACAAACTGGTCAGACTACTGCTTGACCTTACTCCTAGAACCCACCTCACCCCTGCCCACTTTGACAACCTAGGATGGCTTAGAGTAGATGACAGAGTACAGCAACTTGCAATGGGCCTGGTCTACAAGATACACTACACGACCAAGGTACCCATGTACATGGCAAAATACTTCCCAAAGGTCAGTGAATACCACGATCACAACACCAGAGGGAGCTCCACAAATCATGTTAAACCCAGATTCGGCTCAAATAAGGGACTAAACACGTTTCGCAATTATGCCACATCAATGTGGAACGCCCTACCCAAAGCTGTAAAGGAATGTGGATCACTACCCACTTTCAAAACCTCTCTCAAGAGACACCTACGGGAGACTGCAATTCAACACTGGCCCCTGTAAATATCCTAACCCAACCCCCTCCAATGTACAGTAATTTACCTAGTATGGTTTTGTCAATAGTCCAATGTACAATTTTGTTTGTTTGTACAGAGTCTCCCCCCCCTCAATGTACAGTTTTGCTTGCTTATACAGTGTGCCCCCCCCCCCCCCCCAACCACCTCCAATGTAAATTACCCAGTATGGTTGTCAATATCCCAGTGTACCCAACCCCCCCCACCCAACCTCCTCCAATGTACAGTTTCTACGTCAAATGTATATACTCCCTTTTCTTGACTCCTTCTGTATCACAAACAGTACTGTATTTGCAAATCTGGTATGTCATAAATGTATAGATGTAGCAGTACTGACTATCTGTATGTCATGTATGTCATATATGTCCTGATGAATTGAAAATGGGGGACCCTGGTGGAAACAAGACGAAAGTCTTTCTCTGGTCTGCATCCCCTTAACAATTGTGTGTATTGAGCTGTACTGTATTGTACCCATTCTGCAATCTGTTAATAAAGTTTTCAATCAATCAATCAATCAATCAATCAATTCAATCAATCAATCAATGACATGTAGCACTGGTACCAAGCTCTCCGTTTAGGCTTTTAGAGAAATTATCAAGTGTGCATTAAGGAATAGCACTCTCTATTATAGCACTTGAGTCATTAACAAGGATGTCTGGGAAGCGGGAAGCCTGTACGTTAATGCCAAGCAAGCAGTGCAAAAATGCTTCCGCATTCGTCACCGCACGCTAGTGCGGTAAAGCGCCCTTCTTTTCAGACAAATGCTACCGTGCGTGCACCGGCGGCGGCGTGCTCGCTCAGGTGCGTGCGTGCGCCGGCGTGCTCGCGCATGCGCATGAGATCCCGCCTTGGTTGGAGCTCAATATATATAAGTCACCGCCTCTTATTCACTATCTGGCACTAGCTCAATTGGCAAGGACACATGGCTGTGGATCCTATGGCTTGTTTGCTGGCGAGTTCGAATCCCATCGAAAATATTTTTTAACGTGATTTTTTTTTAACATGTATTCTTTCGCCGGTTAAGGTTAGGCATTGTTTCGGAGTTGGTTAAGGTTAGAACGGTTAAGTTTAGGCGCTGTTAAGGAGCTGGTTAAGGTTAGAGTTTGTCAAAGAGAATGGCAATATAATTTCTATGGTTAAGGTTAGGCATTGTTTCGGAGTTGGTTAAGGTTAGAACGGTTAAGTTTAGGCGTTGTTAAGGAGCTGGTTAAGGTTAGAGTTTGTCAAAGAGAATGGCAATAGACAGCCTATTTCCGCGCGACCTGGGCGCTGGGCGGCGGAAAATGAAAGGCGCATTACTGCATGCCACTACGGTAAGTTTTTGCACTGCTTGCTTGGCATAAAGCTACACGCGTCTGGGAAGGAGCGTGTGTGTGTGTTACTGTGCTTCACCATATATAACGGCAAAAAAAAACATAACAATCGAGGTGCTTGAATAGTAACATCAACCACAGAGACGTGTGAATTCAGCCACACTTGGAGGACACTGTACGTTTTATAAACCATGTTTCAGCTGCGAAAGCCTTCACGAAAGCTTTCACAATTTTATTTATTCATTATTATTAAAGTATTTGTTTTTCAACTACATTGCCCTCCATGTGTAGGTTAATTCACCATTGTCCCTCATGTATCATGGCCTGCTAATTTTATTAGGAGTCCCTCACTCAGCCAGTTGGCAGGAGGGATTTTCTGACACTCTTGCCACTCGTCAAGCCCTGCTTAGGTGCCCTACTCCACAATGTCAGCACTTTACTTAACACGGGTGTGTAGATATCTGGCCACTTCAGGAGTTCCTGTGTACAAAGTGGTGGCTCTCAACTCCACTCAGGGTGACTGTAGGAATATCAATGATACTGTGGACTGTAACCCAGAGGTGAGTGGACAGGCAGAATACGTGCATCTTGGTCAGTAAAAACTAGTACAGTAGGATTGATTATTGGATCTCATCTTGGTCAATAAAAACTAGTACAGTAGGATTGATTATTGGATCACATCCTGGTCAGTAAAAACTAGTAGGATTGGTTATTGGATCACATCCTGGTCAGTAAAACTAAAAAACTAGTAGGATTGGTTATTGAATCACATCCTCGTCAGTCAAGGGCAAGGCTAGTAGGAGTGGTTATTAGATTACATCCTGGTCAGTCAAAGCTAGTAGGAGTGGTTATTAGATCACATCCTGGTCAGTCAAAGCTAGTAGAATTGGTTATTAGATCACATCCTGGTCAGTCAAGGGCCAAGGCTAATGTGTTGATCTGAATGATTATCTGATTAGCAGTGTCAGGGAAGCTACTCCCGAGAGCATAGTTTTGAAAGTTACCAATTACTTCACACACTGGAAGCAGTTAAACAGCAGCAAAGCTGCAGTCAAAATAAATAGTTTGGTTAACTAAAGTTACTTGGAAAAAGTAGTTCAAACGACTTTATATTTAAAACGATGTACATCTACAATGTAATACACAATAATAATATAACGTTAACAGAAAATGATGTGGCTTGGTTGAAAAATATTAAACTCAATTGAAAGTGAATACTAAGTGCATAGTGTACTCCTCACTTTTAACACTTTCAATGCCAACAACAAGATATCTAGTTTGTTCATGCCGACCGTTCATTGCCAACGACGAGAGATCTTGTTTTTTTTTATTAGCGATTTGAATTCATATTTCATCAATCTAATCTCACGTTAGTGCTGCAAACTCTCTCTGAGCTCCATTGGGCCCCCTATCGTCTCTCCCTGTTGTACTGCACCCCTTTGGAATGGATTGAATGAAACGCATGGTAAAAAAAAATCCTGCTTCCTCATTTTACTTCTCGGGCAAGTCACCCGAGAGGATCGGATTCATTGTGGACCATCAGAACAGTGTGGAATACATATTTCCAGTACCCAGCATTGGATAAATAAACGCGATCGATATTTGGAATGGCGATCAGGAATTGGAATAATCTTTTTAGAGAACATCTGATCTGAGGTAAGGAATCTATTTTACCAGTCTTAGGATAATCAGACCTTTTTTCACAGAGATATCAACGTGTGCCCTATGTGTGTGTGTGTGCTGATCAGGAAATGAGAGAATCGATTTTTCAGCTCGCTTCTATAGCGTGCATACGTACACATAATATCGATAATCTAGCGTTTATTTGAAAACTATTCATAAATAGGCCGAAAAATTACAACGTTTTTTGTATATTCCAGTAAAGGGCGATTATCACAGAATCTTTATATTTTCCTGAAACTTAAAAAAAACAAGCGTTTTTCAAAATGGTATAAAACGGAAATGAACCGATTAAAAAAAACAATCCGTTTCGACAATGTTGACTGCAAACAAGTCATTGATAAGCGACGGCCAGATTAGACACATAGCCATAATTTAAGACATAGTTTATGCGTTTGCAAATATGAGAGCTCTATCATTGAAGTGGGTGGTGGCATTCAAGGGGGGTAAGGCGCACCGCATGGCTGGCAATGAAAGTGTTAATATATTCCTCATACTTTTATATTACAATCAGATTTTATTGTCTATATTTATGTCTTTCTACTATTACCTTGCCCATACCTGTACCTCCCCTCTCCCATACTGTTATGACGCCTGAATTTCCCCCAAGGGGATCAATAAAGAAATATCTTATCTTATCTCGTCTTCCAGCTGCACATGAACCAACGCCAAATGGCCACATATGGATGCTTCACAGATAGAAAGCGTGAGAATATAAACGTGCAAAACTGGATTTACAACTTGTTTATCTTGAACTGGCCTACAAACATCACATTGCAAAGGTTTCCCCTGGCAGCTACTAGTTGTCAGAGCAGAATATCTTGTACGACAGGGGGAGGGGTGGGGTTGGTCAAAGGAGGTTTCACTTTTATTTGTTTTACCATCTGGAAATTACACTACTAAAATGGAGAGTATTACTTATATTATATATTATTATTACTGTCTTTCCTATTTATATATATATATATATATATATATTTTTTTTCTTTTTCTCTTGTTTTCTTTAAATTTTGCTTAATTTCTTTTTGCGTAGCTTTGTCTGTCACATCTGTATTTATGTTTTTTTTTTTTTTTACTTAATTTTTTAGCGTTTATCGCTTTTTTCTGGTCAAGCATGACCGACAGAAACAGGTTGAAAATGGGATGTAGAGCAGGGGAAGACATTCTGAGAAATGACGGCGGGTCCGGGAATCAAACTCGTGTCCCCCAGATCCGTGACTAGCACGGTTTTCCCCGACGCAGAAATAGCGCCGAGATATGCGGTGAGCTACGGGAGCTCTCCCTCTGTATTTATGTTTAATTATTAAAAAATTTATTTAATTTAATTTTTTTATTTTACATGTATGTTTGTCGTCGCCCTCACTGGGTGGGATGGGGTGGGATTAGGGGATAGGAATGGGGAAGGAAATGGAAGTTGTATAATTTGGATAACTGAAATGTATAAATCTGTACAAATTCTTCCAATAAAAAAAGATAAACCAAAAAAAAAAGGAGGTTTCACTCAACAGAGGAAAATAAAGCTGTTAAAATATATATATGTAACTCCTCCTCCAGACAAAATTGTAGTTCCACTAGTTAACTCCAGTCACATGCTGTCATTCTCACCCCCCCCCATCCCATATAAAACATGTCTGGGTTCTCCTCTTCCTCTCCCTTGCCCTCCTCTCAGAGATATAAAACATGTCTGGGTTCTCCTCTTCCTCTCCCTTGCCCTCCTCTCAGAGATATAAAACATGTCTGGGTTCTCCTCTTCCTCTCCCTTGCCCTCCTCTCAGAGATATAAAACATGTCTGGGTTCTCCCCTTCCTCTCCCTTGCCCTCCTCTCAGAGATATAAAACATGTCTGGGTTCTCCTCTTCCTCTCCCTTGCCCTCCTCTCAGAGATATAAAACATGTCTGGGTTCTCCTCTTCCTCTCCCTTGCCCTCCTCTCAGAGATATAAAACATGTCTGGGTTCTCCTCTTCCTCTCCCTTGCCCTCCTCTCAGAGATATAAAACATGTCTGGGTTCTCCTCTTCCTCTCCCTTGCCCTCCTCTCAGAGATTCAATGGAACCGACTACCCCGGCTGCCCGTTAGTTCGGTGTATCTTCATCAAGTACAACGACGAGGGTCTCCTCCAGAGGAACATCTTCAACCTGCAGATCTACAACGCGGTGGCTTTCCTCTGGTGTGTGAACTTCGTCCTCGCCCTGGGACAGTGCACGCTGGCCGGGGCCTTCGCCTCCTACTACTGGGCCTTCAGCAAGCCATCGGACATCCCTCTGTTCCCTCTGTCGGGAGCCTTCATGCGGTCACTACGGTCGGTGGACGAGCTGCTGTATAGTTATTTGTATTAATTATTACGGTGTAGGTCTTCAACATATTCTATTAAAAATTGGGGTGGAATGAATTGCTTCTCCCATTCTGGCCCCTAGAGGGCATAGTTGATCCACAACCCAAGCTTTCCCTATGAGGAGTGTACTGAGTACAAACGCCAAAGGGATTGATTGATTGATTGATTGATTGATTGATTGAAAACTTTATTAACAGATTGCAGAATGGGTACAATACAGTACAGCTCAATACACACAATTGTTAAGGGGATGCAGACCAGAGAAAGACTTTCGTCTTGTTTACATCAGGGTCCCCCATTTTCAATTCATCAGGACATATATGACATACATGACATACAGATAGTCAGTACTGCTACATCTATACATTTATGACATACCAGATTTGCAAATACAGTACTGTTTGTGATACAGAAGGAGTCAAGAAAAGGGAGTATATACATTTTACGTAGAAACTGTACATTGGAGGAGGTTGGGTGGGGGGGGTTGGGTACATTGGGATATTGACAACCATACTGGGTAATTTACATTGGAGGTGGTTGGGGGGGGGGGGCACACTGTATTAAACAAGTAAAACTGTACATTGAGGGGGGGGGGAGGAGACACTGTACAAACAAACAAAATTGTACATTGGACTATTGACAACCATACTAGGTAAATGACTGTACATTGGAGGGGGTTGGGTTAGGATATTTACAGGGGCCAGTGTTGAATTGCAGTCTCCCGTAGGTGTCCCTTGAGAGAGGTTTTGAAAGTGGGTAGTGATCCACATTCCTTTACAGCTTTGGGTAGGGCGTTCCACATTGATGTGGCATAATTGCGAAACGTGTTTAGTCCCTTATTTGAGCCGAATCTGGGTTTAACATGATTTGTGGAGCTCCCTCTGGTGTTGTGATCGTGGTATTCACTGACCTTTGGGAAGTATTTTGACATGTACATGGGTACCTTGGTCGTGTAGTGTATCTTGTAGACCAGGCCCATTGCAAGTTGCTGTACTCTGTCGTCTACTCTAAGCCATCCTAGGTTGTCAAAGTGGGCAGGGGTGAGGTGGGTTCTAGGAGTAAGGTCAAGCAGTAGTCTGACCAGTTTGTTTTGAGATGTTTGTAATTTTGTTTTTAGCGCCTTTGAGGTGCTTTGGTACCATGAGGTGCAAGCATAGTCGTAGTACCCCTGAATGAGTGCTCCTGCCAGAGTCTTCAGGGTATTCTTGTTTACCAGAGAGGAGATCCGGTACAAGAATCGAGTTCGTTGGTTGACTTTTTTTATTACATTGGATGCCATTTTGTCACAGGAGAGATTAGCCTCTAGGATGGAACCCAGGTAGGTAATTTCATCTTTCCTTGTGACAATATTGTCACCCACTGTAACTGAGAAGCCGTCGGTCTTGCTGAGTTTGTTATTTGAACCGAAGAGAATGGACTCTGTTTTGCCCATGTGTAATGATAGTTTGTTATCAGCGAGCCATATGCAGATTCTGCCTAGTTCCAGGGGACTCTTGTTACATCCGTTATACGTTACCCCGAAATATTAAACAAATGTGGCTTTATTCAACGGCAATGGAGGCCTTTCACGGGATACTTGATATGCCTATTTTCCCTCCACGTTGGAAGAGACGACGGCTGTGTTGATATATGAAATATGTCAATAAGAATGTAATCATTTGGTGTCTTTATTACTGGGTCTCGTAAACAAGTCACAGTGGAACAGTAATATCACAGTTACCAGTGGTTACAGGGCAGCCATGTTGGAAGAAAGATAACTACACACACATTCTGTGCAAGGCCTCTTATTATCAGTGGTTCCTTTCTCTCCTTACCAGATACCACGTTGGCTCCTTGGCGTTCGGCGCGCTGATCCTCACCTTGATTCAGGTCATCAGGATCATCCTGGAGTACATCGACCACAAAACCAGATGTAAGGCTGGAGAGCATGCAAAGTCTCCCTCTTCAACCGTCTAAAGGATGCTAATGAATGAATGAATGAATGAATGAATGAATGAGAACTTTATTAACAGATTGCAGAATGGGTACAGTGCAGTACAGCTCAATACATACAATTGTTAAGGGGATGCAGACCAGAGAAAGACTTTCGTCTTGTTTCCACCAGGGTCCCCCATTTCCAATTCATCGTAACATATATGACATACATGACATACAGATAGACAGTACTGCTACATCTATACATTTATGACATACCAGATTTGCAATTACAGTACTGTATTTGTGATACAAAAAGAGTCCAGAAAGAACAGAGTATATACATTAGGCGTAGAAACTGTACATTGGATTGGGTAGGTGGGGGTGGGACTGTACATTGGAGGTGGTTGGGGGGGTGGGGGGGGGGGGGGGGGGGGGGGGGGGTTGGGTAGGAGTGGGGGGGGGGGGGGGGGGGTTGGGTAGGAGGGGTGGGTGGGGGACACTGTACAACTGTACAAACAACACTGTACATTGGATTATTGACAAGACCATACTTGGTAATTTACTGTACATTGGCGGGGGTTGTGCTCGGACATTTACAGGGGCCAGTTTCGAGTTGCAGTCTCCCTTAGGTGTTTTTTGAGAGAGTTTTTGAAAGTGGGTAGTGATTCACATTCCTTTACAGCTTTGGGTAGGGCGTTCCACATTGATGTGGCATAATTGCGAAACGTGTTTAGACCCTTGTTTGAGCCGAATCTGGGTTTAACATGATTTGTGGAGCTCCCTCTGGTGTTGTGATCGTGGTATTCACTGACCTTTGGGAAGTATTTAGTCATGTACATGGGTACCTTGGTCGTGTAGTGTATCTTGTAGACCAGGCCCATTGCAAGTTGCTGTACTCTGTCGTCTACTCTAAGCCATCCTAGGTTGTCAAAGTGGGCAGGGGTGAGGTGGGTTCTAGGGGTAAGGTCAAGCAGTAGTCTGACCAGTTTGTTTTGAGATGTTTGTAATTTTGTTTTTAGCGCCTTTGAGGTGCTTTGGTACCATGAGGTGCAAGCATAGTCGTAGTACCCTTGAATGAGTGCTCCTGCTAGAGTCTTCAGGGTATTCTTGTTTACCAGTGAGGAGATCCGGTACAAGAAACGAGTTCGTTGGTTGACTTTTTTTATTACATTGGATGCCATTTTGTCACAGGAAAGATTTGCCTCTAGGATGGAACCCAGGTAGGTAATATCTTCTTTCCTTGTGACAATATTGTCACCCACTGTAACTGAGAAGCCGTCGGTCTTGCTGAGTTTGTTATTTGAACCGAAGAGAATGGACTCTGTTTTGCCCATGTGTAATGATAGTTTGTTATCAGCGAGCCATATGCAGATTTTGCTTAGTTCTGAGCTGAGGGTTTTTTCAACCTGTAATTTGTTCTTGTCAGAGACCAGCAGGGCTGAGTCGTCCGCAAACAGGAACAAGTTGCAGTCACAAGCTGACGACATGTCATTTGCATAAATTAGGAACAGTAGCGGACCTAGTATGCTTCCTTGTGGAACACCACAGTTTACTGTGAGGGGGGGGGATAGGGTACCGTTTACCTCCACCATCTGCTCTCTCCCCTCCAGGTAGGATTGCATCCAGCTCACTGATAGACTATCAAAACCAATTGCTTTTAGCTTGTCAATCAGAATGGTGTGATTGACAGTGTCGAAGGCCTTTTGTAGGTCCAGCATGACCATGCCGCAGTATTTGCCCGCGTCCACCTCTTGTTTGATGTGGTCGTTTAAATAGAGAAGGCATGTGTCAGTGGAGTGGGATGTTCTGAAGCCAGATTGGAATTCGTAGATTAGATTTTTTTCCGCAAGGTATTTTTCGACCTGTTCGTATACAATTTTTTCCATGACTTTCGAGATGGAGGTAAGGATAGAAACAGGGCGGTAGTTGCCTGGGTCTAATTTACTGCCTTTTTTGTGCAGAGGGGTCACTCTCGCAATTATGAAGTCCTTGGGGACGTGTCCCTGTTTTATAGAGAGGTTTATTATGTGTGTGATGACTGGGGTGATGGCGGCTGCTGAGTCTCTGAGGAATTTGGAGGGGATGTTGTCATGGCCAGTGGCCTTGTTAGGTTGGAGGGCGCTCAGTTTTTTGAGTACCTCATCTGTTGTTACCATTTCCAATGGTTTTATCATCGTTTTATAACGTGCCTGGCCGTGGGATGACGTTAACTTGTTAGCAGAAAAGGATTGCACCAAGATAGCTTAGCATGAAAGAGCTAGTCAGACGTTGCACTTCACACTTATCCATTTATTATTTATTATTTTATTCTCCCCAGCGGCTCAGAACCCCTGTGCTCGTTTCCTCATGTGTTGTCTCAAGTGCTGCTTCTGGTGTCTGGAGAAGTTCATCAAATTCCTCAACAGGAACGCTTACATCATGGTCAGTCCTAACACGGAAACACTGTCATCATACACTTACATCATGGTCAGTCCTAACACGGAAACACTGTCAGCATGCACTTACATCATGGTCAGTCCTAACACGGAAACACTGTCATCATACATCATGGTCAGTCCTAACACGGAAACACTGTCATCATACATCATGGTCAGTCCTAACACGGAAACACTGTCATCATACGCTTAATTTATGGTCAGTCCTAACACGGAAACACTGTCATCATACGCTTACTTTATGGTCAGTCCTAACACAGAAACACTGTCATCATACATCATGGTCAGTCCTAACACGGAAACACTGTCATCATACGCTTACATCATGGTCAGTCCTAACACGGAAACACTGTCATCATACGCTTACATCATGGTCAGTCCTAACACGGAAACACTGTCATCAGTGGTGCAGTGGTGGTGCCACGAGGTACCACGCCGTCCCAGAAATGCGTTCACAACTTTGACTCGACTCGTCGTCCATGCGCCAAGTACCGGCACTTATCGATCACCTAGTCTTTGGTGAACGAGAAGTGCAAAACCAAAATACAAGACCTGTGGGGGTTTGCTTGAGCTGTGGAGCTCTCACTATGTGACAAATGGTCCCGACTGGAAGGATGAGACATTTCTTAAGTTGTGCTTCAGAAGGAAACTGTCCTTCTGTAAACTGTAAGTTACATTGTTAATTTAGTTTGTATTTACTTTTCTAGTTTAAGTTAATTCAATTAAAGAAATTGTAACTACAATATTGTATCTACAATTACATTTAAAACATTGTTTGTTTTTTCAACCATATCTGTTGACAATATAATTTCTTTATATATTCAATGCTACATCCTGCTACCTTTTTCAGCTTCTCTATTTCAAGGCAATATTTACAAAAACTAAACTAAAACTAGTAATTTCCTATACAAACATGTTTCCTACTATTTATGCATAATAGCATCTGTTCTGTGCGCACGCGAGGGAACATGTATGCGCGGGAGCACGCGTGCGTGCACGTGGCATCATTTAAACGGAATACAGGCACGTTTTTTTTTTTTTATATATATCTTTTCCCCCCTCCTTTTTCCTCCGATTTTCTCCCATCCCAATGTTAGTCGTTATGCCAATTCCCAATCCCCTTCCTGGTCGCTGCGCACTTACCCCCCACAGTCGGTCTGGGAGAGTGGAGGCTATCACGTGCTTCCTCCGACACACGTCTAGCCAATCAACCGCTTCTTTTCACCTGGCAGCGCGGACTCTCACTGAGAGGGTGTAATGTGTGGAAGGATCACACTACCCCCCTTAGATCCTATCCGCGCTGAGCAGGCGCCCCGACCGAACTGTAGGAGTCGCTGTTTACAACGACCCGGACCCACCCCGCCAGCTTTCCCACCCTCTAATACTGCCAATTGTATTAGTGTGAATGGCCAGCCAAACTGGTGACAATGCCGGGAGCTGGATTCGAACAGGCGAATCCAGCGTCTCCGGCGTTGGTGACGAACGCAATCTCCGCTATGCCACCTGACCGCCTAGAGTACAGGCACTTCTGATATTACGACTGCACCCCTGACTGTCATCATACAGTAGCTGTACTGCATTAGACGCCTCCCAAGTCTTTAACTTCACATGTCCATCAGCAGATATTGTATTGTGTCACCATTACTGCACCCCACAACATTCCTCTATTTTTCATATTAGTAACTGGGGTGAGTTATATTAGTAACTGGGTTGAGTTATATAACTGGGTTGAGTCATATTAATAACTGGATTGAGTTATATTAGTAACTGGGTTGAGTCATATTAGTAACTGGGTTGAGTTATATTAGTAACTGGGTTGAGTCATATTAGTAACCGGGTTGAGTCATCCTACACTGCATATTTGATAAAAACCTTCTTTGTTCCCTGGTTGTTCTCTTCACAGATTGCCATATACGGGAAAAACTTCTGTGTCTCTGCCAAAAATGCATTCAAGCTGCTCATGAGGAACATAATCAGGTGAAGACTGAGGTCCTGTGTGGCGCCGCAACTACAGGACCCTCCTGTCGTCTCTGTGTATAATGACGCATCCTTTTGCATAAACAAACGTGCCTGTATTCTGACCGAGGCTTTGGTGGTGGGGCTCCTGTCTCCCTCCAGGGTGGTGGTGTTGGATAAAGTGACGGACCTGCTGCTGTTCTTTGGGAAGCTGCTGGTGGTGGCATCCGTCGGTAAGGATGCATTAGCCCCCCGAGACGGTTCATGCGGCAGCTTTAAAATTACAACACATCCCTGTGATGTTCGACCGTTCAATATTTGTGAACGCGTGCGACTCTCTCAAAGCTAGAATCCAGAGAGACTATATGAATCGATGAAGTCATCGAGGGGCACGTCATTTAGACTGTTTGTAGCTTCACGTTCAGTGCTCTTTGACATTGCAGTGCTACGAGGAAATGTCCTCCCAGTTCACTTTCAGTGCAGCAGTTACAGGGTTGATCTCAAGGACATGATGATCAAAAGAGTCTTGGCTTTATTGTTTTTAGTTCTGGGACAGATTTGTTCATGCTCACAAATTCAAAGGAGTCAGTTTGAGTGGATTCTATAGGACCTTAAATGACAATATCATCATTGACCCTGTTAAACCTATCGTTCATCAGGAATCCTGGCCTTCTTTTTCTTCTCTGGGCGAATACGGCTACCTGGCAACACCTTCCGCACAGAGACACTCAACTACTACTGGATGCCCATCATTGTAAGAGACGGACAAATCGTTTTTGAATAACGAGTAAATGGGCAGAGATTATGTTTGTTGTTTGAAGGGTGTAGTTTTGTCCTGACCTTCTAAACCTTGAAGTGAATTGACTCTAACGCAGGGCTAATTGTTTGACCCCTTTTTGTCTTTGCGGTTTTTAGACTGTGGTGTTTGGATCCTACCTCATCGCACATGGATTCTTCAGTGTGTACAACATGTGTGTGGATACACTCTTCCTCTGCTTCTGTGAGTTCTACCGCATATGTCTCTCTGAGAACACAGTTCTTCATGATATTCTATAGACCCTTAACTCATTCAGCGCCGGAGCTTAATCCGCGAGATGGCGCTAGTACGCCACCGCTGTAAGTCAATGGGGGCACTGCGAGATTTGCGAGTGCTTAAAATATATTTAAAATTATAGCTATGGGTCTAATACACCCGCATATTGAGGGGGGGGGCAGCCTCGCAGATGTATCATTGAACCAGGTTACCTCGCCTGAGTATTTAAACCACGCCCGCACGGCTTGGGTCGTCCCAGAAAAGAAACTACACCATTTCCAGTGGAGTGCAATACCAGCTGGAAGGCGTAGGCGGCGGTATTTGCCCTTTTGCGAGCTCAGACCCATTCCCAACGATAACATCAGGCTGGATGGATGAAAATGAATGGATATCGCTAATAAAAGAAATAACGATTAAAACCTGACTATACTCGTGATTGGCGCTCAAGCGATGTCAGTATTCTGTGACAAATGATGGTATGCAGGTAATCTTTTCATTCATTTAGTTGAAACCTCCATGACTGGATATTGGAAGGAGGAGACCATTGCAAATGATGAAGAAATAATAATAAAAAAACAACAATCTAAAGTGTGTTTGTTTGTTGCAAATGTCATGATCTAAAAAAGTTTCACTGCTCTCATCTTTGGATACATAAGCGCCTATTGAAAAAAAAATAAACGGGGAAAGATTAGAAGTCTGGGCAGATAAAAATCTACAGATCTTATAATTATCAGAGAAAGCCAGCAGGTTTTGTCAGTCTCTGAAAACGTTTGTCCTGCAAATAATGCACCTCAGAATCAGAAAGGTCTTTATTGCCAAGTAGTTTTACAATACAAGGAATTTGATTGTCATTTGGTGTGACATTAATGGACAGACGATGTCCTACCTACCAGTACTTTAAAAGTTAGTTCCATATGATCTTCTATTAATGATGATTGATGATTCCATTTTTCTATTTTCAACCCAAAAGATGTGGCAGCTTGGTTTCAGAAGCAGAATTATGATGTTGAGGACAAAAGGGTCTATACATGTTCTCCATCTGTCACTCACTCACCCTTTCTGTCTCACTCTTTAGCCATCTCTCACCCTTTCTCTCTCTATCTCACACCCTTTCTGTCTCACTCTTTAGCCATCTCTCACCCTTTCTCTCTCTATCTCACACCCTTTCTGTCTCACTCTTTCTCCATCTGTCACTCTGTCTCTCTTTATCCATATCTCAGCCTTTGTCTCACTCTTTCTCTCTCACACACCATTTGTCTCACTCTTTCTCCATATGCACTCGCTCTCACCCTTTATGTCTCTCACTCTTTATCCATCTCTCACCCTTTCTGTCTCCCATTCTTTCTCACTCTGTCTCTGTCTCTCTCACTCATTCACAAACACCCAAGACACTGTGTTAATGCTGCTCTGAACCTCTCGTCCCCAGTGGAGGACTTGGAGCGTCATGACGGGACGGAGCAGAAGCCGTACTACATGTCCAAGAACCTGATGAAGATCCTCAACAAATCCAACAAGAGACAGAAGGCTAAAGGGAAGGACTGACCCAGCTCCCCCCTCCTCCCCCAGAGGTTAAAATAGGGCTGGGCGATATGGCCAAAAATGATATCGCGATAATGATATCGATAACAATATCATATCACTCGATATTTGATATTATCGATATTGTTATAAGTATAAAAAAAAATAAGATTATTATTATATATATTTTTTAAACTACAGATGTATGTTTATTTTGCAGCAATTCTTTGTTGTTGCCGCCATCTTTAGTGTTACATCCCCTCACACTCCAGTTCTCAGGCTGCAGCTGGTTTGAAAGCGAAAGTAAACCGGCTTCTCTGCTGGCTGTGGCTCCAGGGGAGTTGAACAGTTCTGGCTCTGCTCGTTTCTTTTCTATCTTCTGGCGCTTTTTTGGTGGACAAACCACCGCACATGTGCACCGTGACTCGTGACTGGAGTCTAGCTCTGCTAGCACACATAGCCTACAGACGGTTTCAAACTGTATTTTAAATTAGAAAGCAAACAAAATAAATGGACAAGAGAAAAATAAATCTCAATTTGGTCAGTATTGTCATTTGGACAAGCAAATTGCCATTACTTTAAGTTGCAGGCAAGAAAGACAAGTCTGTCCACTGTCTCTGGTTTTAAAACTGCCCTGTTGCAGGTCACAAAAAAAAATCGATATTTCATTTTTTCCGATATTTTTTTCTCTCCATCGATTATTAAAATATATCGCGATAATTATCGTTATATCGCCCAGCCCTAGGTTAAAGGGTTATACAGCGATATAGACCCTTTTATCATCAGTGTCATCTTGTAGGAAATATTGTGCTTCCGAAAAAAACAAGTGCATCTTTGGGGAGAGACCCCAGGGACATTCCGGATGAAAGCATTTTGCACTGTTTCATTCAGACTGTCCCTGGAGTGCATGCGTGCCTGCTTGGTTTACGGAAGCAGAGTTTAGCCTACAAACTGACGTTGATGTGAAAGGGTGTGTAATTCTGTACAGCTCTTCCACTGCGCTGTGAATAAATGCACAAGACGGCACTTTCTCTTTGACTATCGTATGTGTTCAGGTCGGCTCAGATGACGTCATGTTATTGGTGCCTTTATAACACTCCCTTCATTCCCAGCGAGGTTTACAGTCCATCACTTTTAACAGTTGATTTTGTTGTGATTACAAACGAGTGAGTCCAAGGGAAAGGGTCGAAGTCCGTGAGTCATGAATGTGGCTCATGAGTTTCCTACATAGCCACAAAATTATTTCAGATGTATTTTTTCTTCTTCCCGTAGGGCTGGCTCACATAAAAATTGTCATATTTATTTATAAAAAAAAAAAAAATTGTTATGAATATCAATCAAGTTATCAATATTGTTGGTGTCTGAGGAAAAGCTTGCATTGCAAATGTTGACATCTTGAAGTCCGACTGCAGCTGGTGTTAAGTATACAGAACAAAACTCGAATTGCATTTACATTGGCAACAAATTATTTGGGCATTTTCCTTTTTTTTTTTAATGCCACTGATGAATAAATCCTTTGTGAATCCTTTTGATAGAACTTTTTTAAGAATAACATTAAAAACCAATGCAAACAATTGCCATCACAACAGTTTTTAACACATTTTAAAAATGTTTTAGTTTTGATACCATCTCACTTGATAACTTGACTTGTGTGAATTTTATATGTAAAGAGTATTTTTAAATGATTTAATAAAATTGTAAATATGATTATTCTGTGTGTCTGTGTGTCCATCTTTTCAACATGCCTTGTGGGCACATTTACCTGGTAAGTTCTAACAAGCTGAGGATGTTCCTGACTTCAGGGTTCATTACCGTTCTACCCGCGGTATACGCCATGCAGGTTATAAGTATACAGGGTTTATTTACCCTCCATGTACAAGTGAAAAGCACATCTGGACTGAACATAAACTCAACTGATCCGATTGATCAAATCCGACAGCCAGTCACAGTGCTTCAACTGATGCACCTTAAAGGGGCAGTTAATAAACGTAAAAACGTTTTACCCCCTACCCACATTGCTACCTATCCATCCAGATTGTTTCGGTGTGATTCACCTAGTTTATATATTTAGTCTCTTGTGTTTTATATACTGTGTGTATGCTTTTGCTTCTTCTTGTTTTTACTTGTGGGCAGGTAAAGGACTAAAAAAAGGGTGTTGATTGGGCGCACACACACACCATTTAAATGGTAAATGGCTGCATTTATATAGCGCTTTTATCCAAAGCGCTTTACAATTTGTTCCTCACATTTGACCCATTCACACACTGACGGCGGAGGCAACCATGCAAGGTGCCAACCTGCTTGTCTAGGAGCAATTAGGGGTTAAGTGTCTTGCTCAAGGACACTTCGACACACTGCCCGGGAGGAGCGGGAATCGAACCGGGAACCTCCGGATTACCAGACGACTGCTCTTTCACATTATGCTATTTTTCTTTACATTAATATATATTTTTGTACCTATTATGTCCTTGTTTATTTACTGGTGCTGATTTTATGATTTTCAGTTGGTGGTTTCATTACTTTTTGTATTAGGGATGTCCAATATTGGCATTAAAATGTGATATCGGAAATTATCGTTTTTTTTTTTACATTTATTTAACCTTTATTTACCCAGGCAAGCAAGTAAGAACAAATTCTGATTTTATTTATTGTCAAAATTATGCATAATGTTGTGTTAATTCCACGACGATATCTAATGTTAATTACCTGAAATTAATTAATTACAGGGGGGGAACCCTGCATATATCGGTATCGGTTGATATCGGTATCGGAAATTAAGAGTTGGACAATATCGGTATATCGGATATCGGTAAAAAAGCCAATATCGAACATCCCTTGTGAGATAGCTTCATTAAACCTTTTTTTTTTTTTTATCTCACCTGCACATTTGTGTTTTTTGTTTCTTTGTGCAAATAAATAAACAAACATAGCACTCTGGGTAAGGGGGGGATTTTATTTGATTATTTATTCATTTATTTTAATGTTTTGGGTGAACTACCCCTTTAATTCAGCTGGTGTCTCACACATAGTGAGAAACAGAATTGTGTGTGGAACAAGCTAACTTCTGATCTATTCTGATCGTATGATCATTCCTCTACAACATATATACAGTGTGTCCGGTCTCAGTAAATCACTCCTCAAACACTGACGGGTTCACATGCTGTGAATCATGTGCCGTGTCATGTGATATATACAAAGGAGACGTGTACTCATTCCATGGTTTACTAGAGGCCAGAGCTACACTTGCTTCTTTGGCCCTGTGTGGCATTACAGTGCAGTGCACATAGCATAGCTCTTATGTCATGGCATACATTAAAGGTGCACTATGCAGCTTTGGGAGAGAAATTAGATCAAGATAATTGGGTCCCTGGAACACTGAAGCTAGAAATCTGCCTCAAAAGTTGCCATTTCACTGTGGTTGTTTACAATGGTGTTTACAACCATCCAAAGAAGGCTTACGGTGCCTCACAATTATTTTGTTGTGATTTATGACATAAGACACAATCATTCTAAAGATGACTTGTATAGTAGTGTTCTGTACACTAATTGCAGCTTATGCAAATGTAAGCAAATCCCCCTACCCCGGAACTGCATAGTGCACCTTTAAGCTATGGAAATACTGCTGGTCATTTCGATTTAAATGAGTGGCTACTGGCTACTCATAGCATGTCATCATATCTGACTTGGTCGGCAAAGAAGCTGTGATTAAATGACAGCTGTGGCCATTTGGCCAATGAACTACATTAAACAAGAGATTGTAATAGTGAACTACATTAAACAAGAGATTGTAATAGTGAACTACATTAAACAAGAGATTGGAATAGTGAACTACATTAAACAAGAGATTGGAATAGTGACTAACATCCAGTCTAGCGTCGTCATGCAGAGAATACATTTAAACACAAAAAGCCAAGTCAATGTATTAAACAACTATTTATTCAGACTGCAGGGGAAAAACACCTCACTTCCACAGTTTTAATCTCCTGGACCTGGACCATTTGGTTTTACACATATCTCCATGTTAAATCTGCCAAAAGACACACAAATGATTTCCTTTTTTTGTGTCACAAAAGACTCATAATACAAATGTGTAGCTTAATCAGACAAGTGATATGCAAGAATTGACACACCCCTCCCCTGGTCCGGTCCCAAAGAGAACCTCTCATCATCTTGTCCCCATCCCGGGGTCCTGTCCCAAAGAGAACCTCTCGTCATCTTGTCCCCATCCCGGGGTCCTGTCCCAAAGAGAACCTCTCATCATCTTGTCCCCATCCCCGGTTCTGTCCCAAAGAGAACCTCTCATCATCTTGTCCCCATCCCGGGGTCCTGTCCCAAAGAGAACCTCTCATCATCTTGTCCCCATCCCCGGTTCTGTCCCAAAGAGAACCTCTCGTCATCCTGTCCCAAAGAGAACCTCTCGTCATCTTGTCCCCGTCTCCGGTTCTGTCCCAAAGAGAACCTCTCATCATCCTGTCCCAAAGAGAACCTCTCGTCATCCTGTCCCAAAGAGAACCTCTCATCATCTTGTCCCCGTCTCCGGTTCTGTCCCAAAGAGAACCTCTCGTCATCTTGTCCCTGTCTCCGGTCCTGTCCCAAAGAGAACCTCTCATCATCTTGTCCCAGTCTCCGACGCCCTTTACGTGAACGTTAAAGTGCTGCAGAGGAGCTGCTTGAAATTCATTGATTCGTTAAGCTGAGCCACAGACTGAACTACATTTTCAATGGAGAATCTCCCACCAGAGTCTGCAAAGTCCAGGCCTCAGAGGTCCGGCCCCAGTCTCCCCCCAAACCCTCTGAGCAGCACTAAGATCAACTAGTGTCACTCTAAGTCAATGGGCGAACATGTTCTTAGTACCTAGATACTTTTGGGAAAATGTGTCTCTTTTAAACGTACTTCATTGCCTTCTGATGGATTTCACAGTGGTTGTACTTGAGTCATGAAATGGGAAAGGTACTGTAAACGTTGCTGCTTTTCTGTTGTTTTTTGTATATACTGCTCACTTGTCTGGAATTGGCTCAAATGCATCAAAACTGCTCGTACCGCTGAAGAGGTGAGTAATTTGTACACACCGGGCGAGTTACAGAAGAGCACCTGGGCTGAATGTCAAACATCCTCCTCCTTCACGTGCCTAGTTGCTCTACTCGCAGCGGCAGGGGAGGGACAACCGGAGCTACTTGCACCTCCAAATTCTGAAATTATGTTTTGCAGGAGAAAGGAAGTGTTGGCAGGAGGAATCAAGAAGAAGAGTCTTTGGATCTTCTACCACAGGTCTTTTCTCTGAGTGGGACGGAGGGGACTTGGAACACAGCCAAGCATAACCAGCCATGTATGTCGGATCGTGGCTTTTAATAACAACTCATCTTCAAGCCACGCCTTGCATTGCCTAACGTTCCGAGGCTGCACATCCGTTTCAGAAACACGTAGAAACAGCATGTACAATATTCATATATACAAATATATACACACACACACGCGCACGCACTCACCCGTAGACTCACAAACACATACAATCGGGGTGGGCGGGGGTCAACTGCAATAGAAAGTGTGTTCAACATATAATGACGTCACACTGGTTCAATCACAACTCAGTGTACGGTTGCTCATCGTTCACATGATCGTTTTCCTAGTTGCTGCCCCGATTTGATCACCTTCATTCTTGACTTGAACGGATTCTTCCCAGCTGTTTGCAACACTCCAGCTGATGTCATTACCCATTACTGTGTAGCACCGTGTCTATTTAGCTACTGTACCAACCCAAAGTAACGTCTGACTGAGGCCCTGTCCCATTGACAACATACTGCATGGTCTGTTTACATGGGGACCATCTTTAGACCATGTGCTCCTTTGCGTGCACATTTCTCCACAGAGCATAACGCGGTTGAAGCGGCTGTAATAAAACTCCGGCTTTTTCTATATTTCATCCCAATCGCCTCTTTTATAATACAGCGTTAGTCTTGTTAAGACCTAAAAATAATCTACAACGGATTTGTTAGCCACTAGCGCTCCCTCCAATCCCTATTATTAGGACAGGTCCGCCTTATGAAAAAGAAGAAAAGGAAAAAGGGGCTTCACAGTGCAATGGCAGTTTTAGTTAAGACAAATATGAAAAAGTGTATCCATTTGTACTATTTCTGTTTTTTTTTTAGTAGTGTTGAAGTCACATATCCTCGCATATTGGTAAATCTGTAAGGATTTGATCATTTCATGAGAGAAAAAGGCTGTAAACAGGCCTTCATCCAAACCCCCTCCCCCCAAGATCATACATGATGGGCGATCTGCTACTCTTTGGCCTTTTGGAGAAGGACAACAACATCAACAAAAAAGGTTGCTATAGCAACCACTACATACATCACCAGAATTCCGTCCCCATCTCTTTTTTTAACCCTCCTTTAACCTTTCACCATGTGCCTCTTCTAGTTAAGGAATAAACCAGTGACTCCTTCAAGGGGTTGTAATTATGAACGGATGGACAAACACGGAACGACTCGTCCTAAATGATAACTAGCCTGTAGCTCTGGCTGCTCTGTCGTGTGCTACAGTGGGGGACTCGACACCAAGACACTTGTTACTAAAAAGAGTAAATCATCGTAATCGTCAAACCCTCAATTTTACTAATAACTTGCCTTAATCATGTAATACTGTCTCTACCAACCCCTTCAATACTGATCCCAGCATATCCATTATCATTCCCCTAATCTTCCCCCTAGACCCAGGTGTATGTATATGTATGTGAGTGCGAGTGTGTGTATTTATCTACAAGTGCACAGAGAAGAGGGAGGGAGGGCAGGCTAAGATGACGACTTGTATGTTTTTCAGACCCTTGGTGTCATGGGTCCCAAACACCACCAGTGGTTTGTGTACTAGCTACTTCGCCAAGCAGGTCTCACGCAAATAATACGAGGGGGGGGGGGGGGGGTTTGGTTGGAGCCCCCTGCGGTGAGTCTCACTTTGTTGGGAAAGGAAACAACACAACATCCTGGATGTAAAACACTGTAAGCTCTCCTAGCTGGTCCTCACTAAGAATCATACCTTATTCCTGTGTGTGTGCGTGTGTGTGTGCGTGAGTGATTGTAATTGTGGGCTCCTCCCTCCCTCCCCCTTCATCCATCCATCCATCCATCTCCTCTGTCACACACTCAGCAGCCAGAAGAAAAAGAAGATGGCGACGAACAGGAAGAGTGAGTCCTGCCAGTTGTTGTTGTTGCCGTTGTTAGGGTTGCCGTTGCCATGGTGATCGGCTGCATACTGATCTGATAGGGGGGATACAAATAGAAGATGTAAGAAAAACAATCAAATCAATAAATGTAATAAGGTTATTATGCCAGTGCATCAGAGGTGTGTGTGTGTGTGAGTGAGAGATAAGAGTGTGTGTGTGTGTGTGTGTACAAGTGAATGTAGGAGGCCATGCTGTACCAGATTATGTACTTGATTATAATAATAATGATTATATGACTCAGGCACAGATATATATTGTTCTTCTGTGTGTGTGTGTGTGTGTGTGTGTGTGTGTGTGTGTGTGTGTGTGTGTGTGTGTGTGTGTGTGTGTGTGTGTGTGTGTGTGTTCCTAACCTGCTCTGTGAAAGGGGTCGTTGGTGTTGAAGACTGTGGTGAAGAAGCCGAAGGGGAAGGCACCAATACCAAATGACATGTGGAACCCTGTGTCACCAAAACCCTGGAAGGGCTGAAAAGAGTGAGAGACAGACAGAAAGCGAGAGAGAGACAGAGAGACAGAGAGACAGACAGACAGACAGACAGACAGACAGACAGACAGACAGACAGAGAGAGAGAGAGAGAGAGAAAGTGAGAGACAGACAGAGAGAAGCAGAGACAGTGAAAGAGAGAGATACACACAGAGAGAAAGACACACAGACAGAAGAGAGAGAGAGAAAGAGACAATGCTCACAACAACATTCTCTATAACACTAAAATCCAAACAGTCTGGTCAAACTGATTGACATACATTCCATCCAATCACAAAGCACATTATACCAGCTAAATATAATGATGTGTACATTTCACTGTTGCTGAACTATAATACAGGGGTGGGATCGTTATTAAAGAGAATGTGACTCACCCCTCCTCTACTCTCTGGTTCTGTCCTCTGGCCCTGAGGTCGAGGTGGAGTTTTCAACCTGGGGAGAAGAGCCACAAACAAATCAGTCAGTCACTCTCTCACACATTCAAGGGAAATTCCACCATGGGCTTTCATTCTACAGATAAGAGACCAAACCGATGAACAACGAACCAAAACAAAAAGGTTGTGTTGATTGGTGCTCTAGTCTAGAAGGGAAGTGAATGCTCAGCAGAGATGAAGGCAGAGGGTCCACTTTAATTTATCTAATTCTAACTAGGGATGTCCGATATTACCGGCCTACAGATATTATCGGCCGATATTGGCATTAAAATGTGATATCGGAAAATATCGGTATTATGCTGCAACCCAGGCAAGCAAGTAAGAACAGATTCTGATTTTATTTATTGTCAAAAGTATGCATAATGTTGTCTTAATTCCACAACAAGAGATATGTAATGTTTATCTTATTCTTTTCTTAACCTTGTCTTTTAACTGCCTTGCTTACTGGGCATACTCACTATAACTGCACCCTGTGTGCCACTGTTTTATATTTCATACGTTTACATTGTTTGTCTTGTTTTTAACTCCACTGACACTTTTGCCAAGATCATTGTTTTACTCTTGACTGTTCTGTTTTTATGCCCTGTAAGGTGACCTTGGGTGTTTTGAAAGGCGCCTCCAAATAAAATGTATTATTATTATTATTAATTACCTGAAATTATTGTTTTTTGGGGGGGAAACCCTGCATATATCGGTATCGGTTGATATCGGTATCGGGAATTAAGAGTTGGACAATATCGGTATATGGGTAAAAAAGCCAATATCGAGCATCCCTAATTCCAACCCCTTCTGAGATGCGCTATTGAGGGTGGGGAGCTGGAGACACAAACCCCCCTGGCCTTTGGCAGCTTTAGTTTATGAAAGTTACAGTGAACACTAGCTAGTTTTAATCAGAGATGGTCTTGTCTTAGCTGCAACATTTGGTTGCTGACATTAGCTCTAGTTAATGTTTGCGCTAATGCTAGCTAACAGCAAAAGATGATGCGTTAGATGCTTTGCATTGTGGGGTAGATTAGGAGGACTGAATGACATCAATCATGCGAGAAGTCGTATAGAGTGTTTTCATGGCACGTCATCAAACCGGAAGTCGGTCATTTTGAAGATACTGAACTTAAACAACCCAACCAAACTCACCACTGTTCCTGGTCATTGTTGCTAAAAATGGTCAATTATTGCCGTGTTTTTGGCTGTACTAATCGGTCGGACCAGGAAAAGCATTTGGAGTACTTCAGATTGCCAAAAGCTATTACAAATCAGGGAGAAGAGTGCAAAAAAGGAAGCCAACACCCCCTCTCCTCTGTCCTTGGGGTCGCGGGTAGGCGACAGTGGAGTCACGCACTGGCAAAAAAAAAAGAGAAAGAAATCAAGCGAAAATTCGCGAGCCCAACTCAGATCGAGTTTTCCACCTGGCCGCTGTGTGTATTTGCCATGTCTCGCCCCTGCATCAACAGAGGCACAGTATTTCAATACACATCTCATACATCCTGCGCAGGTATAATCACTGAGGCCACGTCTGGTGAGAGGAGCACAAAGTGCCGCGACATGCATGCGCGAGCGTGCCGCGACAGCCCTGCGCAGGTATATCGTCTGGTCTTTTGTGAGTCAATGTCTACTCAGACATTTGTGATCGACACGGTCTCGTAACTAAAGCACTTCCAGGCGGGGGGAGGGGGGGGGGAGACACACTTTCCAGGCCAAGCATATAAAGCTGATTTGATTCATTTAACCTGGACACTCGCAATGGATAGGTTTCAAGTTTCAAGTTTCTTTATTAGTTGTCATACAGAAGTACAGAATACTTTTATAGAAAATGCTTCTTTCTGTTTTGCTCCAGAGATTGTGCTAGATAAAAATAGATAAGTATAAAATAAGTATAAAATAGAAGTCAAGTACGTAGACAAAAGTGTTCAATATATACATATATACAATGTACAATGCAGAGTAGAAAAGTAACTGAGTTACAATACAATATACTATACAATGCAGAAATGGGATGAGGTACAATTTACAGTATTCGATTTTTTTTATTCATTACAGGACCTCAGTGTTACCATAGGAAATAATTTTGAGATCCAGAGGGTGCAATACTGGCAGTATCGCCCACCCTTTGAAACCTTATTTCACACTGTGTCACATCTAAATTTCATCCGGGCGGAGAATTTAGACCAAGCCAAGTAAATCGCTTCATCCGACCACTTCGAAACGCATTCAGCACACTTGAGGCATATCTTCATGTCAGGGACCCGATCGACATCAATACTGGAAATTGCGATCAGACAATTGGAATATTCTTTTTGGGATACCTCCTAGTAAAGGTAAGGACTATGACATCAACCCTACTTTGACAATGATTTCACATCGATCGCAACGATCATATGTAACATACTCAAAAACGTATGCCGTTGCTGACGATTAAAGCATAAAAAATTACCATTCATGATGAAACATAATACCTATTATATACCTTTGATTTGGAAATAGTAGCGTGTCCAGGCAAGCAACTCGAACGCTTTTAGCTAAATTCACATATCGCTCCATAGCACAGTTACCAGGAATTAGCCAGGATCACTCTGAAACTACAATATTCACCACGGTATAACAAGCAAACGTATACATGAAAAAACATATTGTTTTTCACATGTTGAACGAGGGATAGTTAATGTCAAATGAGCCATAGTATTGTCTCCATAGCTATAATATAGAATATAGATATAGCCCTGCAAACTCCACGACGCACAGTGAAAATCCCTATCCTTTACAGCGGTGGCACAATGAATGAATGAAAACTTTATTTAACAGATTGCAGAATGGGTACAATACAGTACGGCTCAATACACACAATTGTTAAGGGGATGCAGACCTGAGAAAGATGTTTGTCTTGTTTACATCAGGGTCCCCCATTTTCAATTCATATAGATGAGTACAAGGATGGCTAAAACTGCTGGCGCTGAAAGTGTTAAGAAGGGAGACTATTCCTTAAAGGTTTTATGTGTGAAGTCTACATTAGTTTTGATGTGGTTTCTAACAGTGTAAACAGTATCTCCCATTGGACCTCACAGCGATGGTCATCTCAGTCTCACATTGATAGATTTAGTATACAAAATGTCTTGGCTTGAGAGGTGAGTCTGCCAGACACTTTCCATTGACTCAAATAAATAAATAAATAAATACAATTATAAAACACCCAGAGTGCAGTCTTTGTGGTAGTAGATACTGCATTTTCATTTCAAATTTCATCAACTGTTAAGCACTACTGAGCATACCTCAAACACATACACACACACAATACCTAGGGTCCTCTTGGCTAGAGCTCCCTCTGCCGTACAGTGGGATGACTTTCTCTCTGCTGATGCCTGCTTTACACACAGGACACTGTTGTCTGCTGGGCCGCGTCTCCAACCACTGACAAGAGAGGAAGAGGACCAGTGAGACACATGATGTCAATACTTACACAACACATCCTCCTGTGTTCCAAGGAGCATTGATGATCTGATGAGCAGCGTTACACCCACGCAGGCAGAGCGCGACAGAGGTGTTGTCACTCCTGTCCGTGTGTCTGTGTGTCTGTCCGCACCAGCGATAACTAGGGATGCACCGATCCGATATTGGTATCGGCCGCCGATATCAGTAAAATAGCTGGATCGGGTATTGGTAAAAAAGATATATATATCGGATTTCTTTTTTTTTTATAAATAAAATAAGAAATAACCATTCAGTATATTTATATCTATGTGTTAATTTGTTACATTTAGTTTCACTAAGTTAGGAAAGTAATGTTTTAAGTCAAGCCTGATGTTGCCTTGCACAAAAGAATGATCCCAGTCTCTTCCACACAGTGACAGTGAGGCATACAGTTTATTAATTGAATGAATGAAGTTTATTTTCTGTCTTTGTTTACAACAAATCAAAGACACACTTGTGATCCTTTACAATTCTTAAAAACTAAATATATTTTAATAAAAATTAAAAAAAAACATGTATTAAATATTTTTTTTTTAACTTTTTTGTAAACAAAATTTGGACAATGGGTATCGGATCAGTATTGGCCGATACCCAAACCCAGGTATCGGTATCGGGACTTAAAAAGTCAGATCGGTGCATCCCTAGCGATAACTCCTACAATTCTGATCCGATTTGGATAAAACTTCACACACAGGTTGGCAACCCGGCCATGGACCTCGATTCTCGAATATTATTAAAACTGGTCAATAGCACTTGCCTACCACCGCAAAGACTCTGGGATCTAATCCAGCTGTCAGCGGTACCTCTGGCTTGGTCAGTCGTCCCTACTAACACAATTGGCAGTGTTAGCGGGTGGGAAGCCAGTGGGGTATGTGTCCTGGTCGCGTGAATATTTTAGGCAACCAACTTGTGTTTAGCGTTTCTCTGATTGGCCTATACGCCCATGTGACCACGGCAGCGCGAGAGAGCTGCAGCGCGGAAATAGGCTGTCTATTGCCTCGCGCTGCAGCGCGGAAATAGGCTGTCTATTGCCATTCTCTAAGACAGACAAACTCTAACCTTAACCAGCTCCTTAACAGCGCCTAAACTTAACCTTTCTAACCTTAAGCAACTCCGAAACAATGCCTAACCTTAACCAACTCCGAAACAATGCCTAAACTTAACCGGCGAAAGAATGCACGTTAAAAAATATTGCCATTCTCTAACTCTAACCAGCTCCTTAACAGCGCCTAAATTTAACCCTTCTAACCTTAAGCAACTCCAAAACAATGCCTAACCTTAACCAACTCCGAAACAATGCTTAAAGTTATGCCTAAACTTAACGGCGAAAGAATGCGAATGCACGTTAAAAAAAAAAAATTGGCAGTGTTAGCGGGTGGGAAGCCAGTGGGGTATGTGTCCTGGTCACGCGAATATTTTAGGCAACCAACTTGTGTTTAGCGTTTCTCTGATTGGCCAATACGCCCATGTGACCACTGCAGCGCGGAAATAGACTGTCTATTGCCTCGCGCTGCAGCGCGGAAATAGGCTGTCTTTCAGCGTGAATATTTTAGGCAACCAACTTGTGTTTAGCGTTTCTCTGATTGGCCTATACGCCCATGTGACCACGGCAGCGCGAGAGAGCTGCAGCGCGGAAATAGGCTGTCTATTGCCTCGCGCTGCAGCGCGGAAATAGGCTGTCTATTGCCATTCTCTAAGACAAACTCTAACCTTAACCAGCTCCTTAACAGCGCCTAAACTTAACCTTTCTAACCTTAAGCAACTCCGAAACAATGCCTAACCTTAACCAACTCCGAAACAATGCCTAAACTTAACCGGCGAAAGAATGCACGTTAAAAAATATTGCCATTCTCTAAGACAAACTCTAACCAGCTCCTTAACAGCGCCTAAATTTAACCCTTCTAACCTTAAGCAACTCCAAAACAATGCCTAACCTTAACCAACTCCGAAACAATGCTTAAAGTTATGCCTAAACTTAACGGCGAAAGAATGCGAATGCACGTTAAAAAAAAAAAATTGGCAGTGTTAGCGGGTGGGAAGCCAGTGGGGTATGTGTCCTGGTCACGCGAATATTTTAGGCAACCAACTTGTGTTTAGCGTTTCTCTGATTGGCCAATACGCCCATGTGACCACTGCAGCGCGAGAGAGCTGCAGCGCGGAAATAGACTGTCTATTGCCTCGCGCTGCAGCGCGGAAATAGGCTGTCTTTCTCTAAGACAAACTCTAACCTTAACCAGCTCCTTAACAGCGCCTAAACTTAACCCTTCTAACCTTAAGCAACTCCGAAACAATGCCTAACCTTAACCAACTCCGAAACAATGCCTAAACTTAACCGGCGAAAGAATGCACGTTAAAAAATATTGCCATTCTCTAAGACAAACTCTAACCTTAACCAGCTCCTTAACAGCGCCTAAACTTAACCCTTCTAACCTTAAGCAACTCCGAAACAATGCCTAACCTTAACCAACTCCGAAACAATGCCTAAACTTAACCGGCGAAAGAATGCACGTTAAAAAATATTGCCATTCTCTAAGACAAACTCTAACCTTAACCAGCTCCTTAACAGCGCCTAAACTTAACCCTTCTAACCTTAAGCAACTCCGAAACAATGCCTAACCTTAACCAACTCCGAAACAATGCTTAAAGTTATGCCTAAACTTAACGGCGAAAGAATGCGAATGCACGTTAAAAAAAAAAAAAAAACAAAAAAAATTGAAGGGAATCGAACTTGCCAGCAACGGGCCGTAGGATCCACAGCAATGCAGCGCTGCCAATTGAGCTAGTTCTGGATAGTAAAAAAGGGCGGATTACTGCTACATAATGCTGCCGCGACGGAGCTCCGCGGCAGAGCGGAGCGGACGCAGCTGCTGCTGCTGCGTCGCCGCGGGGGCGTGGCTAGACGCAAGTTGGCCGTGGTTAGACACAAGTTGGTTGCCTTTAATATTCACGCGTCCTGGTCCTTGTAAACTGCGACTCCTACTGGTCGGTCGGGGCGCCTGTTCAGCAGGGAGGGGATCTGGGGGAAATAGCGCAAACCTCAGCACACGTTACGTTCCCCCAGTGAAACTCCTCACTGTCAGGTGAAAAGAAGCGGCTGGCGACTCCACATGTATCGGAGGAGGCATGTGGTAGTTCTACACCCTCCCCAGGCCGACAGTGGGGCAATGCACGCAACGACCAGGAAGGGAATTGGCATAATGACAAAAATGGGGATGGGTGAAAAATACAGAAAAAGCCCAAAAATAAATAGAATAACATTTTTAAATTAGTCAATGACAAGGGAGGTAACTAAGTAAGGGATAATGTATAGCTACGAGGTCATTGTCGCAAAATAATTGACAGACACGTAGTTTAAAATACCGAGCCGCCTCGGCGAGGTGTTTTAAACGTCAGTGAAGGTCAATTATTTTGCGATGATGACCGAGTAAAGCTATACATTATCCCGCTTATTACATGGCTAACTTACTAACAATATACCTAATTCATTTGACAAATCGCAGTTGTTCTGTGGCTCTGTCAGCCCAAATAAAGTGATTATTATTATCGCGGGCAGCCCGGCAGGTGTGTCTGATTGGCTGCACTGAAACAGTGTTTGTCAGTGGGCTTGATTGCGAACAGCTGCGCACAGCGGTCATTATTGTCCCACAGTGGTCATTATTGTCTGATAACTGACCCCTGACGCGCGCTATTGACCAATCACAAGCAAGCATTTCGGCGAATGTGAAAACGCCATGTAATAACCTGTTATAATTCCATTGTATTAATTTCCACCATTGTCCATTGAAATCAATATCGAGTTGAAATGTTAGACCTTGGGGACAGCAGCACTCTCGCACAATTAGTTAGTTGCTGTCGAACCGTCTGCAATTTAATTATATGAGTGGGCTTTTACACACTAACGCTTTGGGCTACTATCATATTATCTGAAGCATGTTAGGAAGGAAGAAGAGGTTAAGCTAAGGGCAGCAAACAACACACATCAACTCTTAAGTACATGATCACCTTTAAGCTGCTCTTAGTCAACTGACCAAAGTGGTCTCCACTGTGAACTTACATCGCAGCACTCTGCTGGGTTTTAAACCAACAGACATTGTACCATTTACCATCATCACACAGTCAAAGATATGGATACAAGGGCCATAGGCCATACTTACTTGATGGAGGCAGGGCCAGCTACGAGAGAGAGAGAGCGAGAGCGAGAGCGAGAGAGGGAGAAAGAGAGAGAGAGAGAGAGAGAGAGGGGAATAGATTAGTGAGAGTATTCTCAATAGCTCCTTTCTCTTAAAATGTCATCTGCTGCTAGCTATTATAACACAGTAATGACATTCCAGGAGACAATTAGTCCCTATTACAGATGTATCAACACTGACACACAGTCCAGCTTCAGCGTTGTTCTCCAGAGTTACCAGTGAAGATGCTAGGTGCGTGATTAAACTCATTGCAGCTCCCCATTGCTACCATTAATCAGCGCCATCTGTCATCCCTCATTAGCGTCGCCTAGCCTCGCGCACGCACTCTACCAGCCCGGCCCGTCTGCTGCATTGTGGGAGTGCAGATCCAGCACAGTGGTTGGTTCCAAAATAAGAATGTTGGGAGGGTGACATCATGATGCGTAAACAACACACACAACAGGTGATTTTATTCCAATCATTTACTCAACAAGACTCATTCTACAGGAAGACCACGTGACCATGATTAATTATCAGATTAACACGTCACGGTGACCAAATGCGTCCACATTTTTATAGCATTCTATCACATTTTCATAACAATAGCGAATATAACTTACCCTGCACCGTTTTCATTGAGGTTTCTTACAAATTAACGATGTTTTATTTGTCCTTTATATGCGGATAACATTTAAAATCTTAAATTGTACCATTATGTTTCCCTTTAGACAAACATAATGCTAATGATGCACTTTTGTTAAGATAATTAGGTGACCATTCTCGGTCACTGTACTGAGGTCGCATTAACCCATTCTCCGCCGATGACGTGTTAACACGTCATTCTCCGCCATGCGTAATCTGCCAATGACGCCGTAAGGCGTCTTTGAGATCAATATTTCATATTTTCGTCATGGTATTCACATGTCACCCACAGAGTCTTGGGTGATGCTGTCTGGGCCATCACAACTCTGCAACGCTTCAATACCGCAACCTGGTGGCCAATCGGCGAGTTGCCAAAACCGGAAGTGCCCAAACCGGAAGTGCCCGTCCCCTATTTTCGTCCGGCCACTCGTTATCGCTCCCGGGACTCAATCCAGACACCGTGGATATCGATCCTTTGCCATAACTCAATAAACAACATGATTTGGACGTATATTAGTATTATACAAACCGGAACTGGATCACCTCGATCAACATCACATAACTGGGATCTGTTTGCGCCAGTGTGATCGCCCAACGGTAAGAGGAGGCTGACGTTACTTTCAGCGTTTGTTTATTATTATCCATACAAACTGCTCCGATCTATATATCATCAACCATACTACATAAATGATTTAACGTCGGCCACGGAATTATAACCCCCCCCCTCCATTCACCCGCAGATGATAAGTCATAACGTCTAGGACCATGTACAGTTGAAATTTTTAATATAACGTTGATCGGTATCAAACTGCATTTGATCATCTAATATGCATTTAGGCCTATATCTCACGTTCTATGAAATACTGCAGAAAACGATAAAAACATATTTATTAGGGGTGGACGGTATAAACGGTATACGGTATAAATTTGCTCTACGGTATGGATTTTTACTATACCTTGTAACCGGTAGAGCAGCTCTAAAATAGCAATGACGTCATGTAACCACAGCGCGACTATTTCACTCGCATTTGCCCCTAAAAATAGATAGAATTAGTCATAGATAATAGATATGTGCAAACTGGAAAAAGTTATTTAGGAGGCTTCGCGCAGTGGGCGTGTCAACACGCAATTGTCATTTCATAATAAACACATATCACCGCGGCGCACAGCAAGTTTCAATTTCAGTTCCTGGCATTTTTAACCAGTGGAGAAAGGTAAGAGATTTCCCTATCGTTTTTCTTATATGAATTATTCTACGTTAATAAAACATACCTGGTGATCAACTACAGTTTGCTGTGAACATTATGATGTGTGTAGTGTTCTGATAACGACGGCTGGGCAGTGGGGCTGGATGCTGGATTTTGCGAGAAGCATATGCAGCTGCAGAGCCGCAGAATCCACCATAACCCACCCATCTGTACCGGCACAGTGCAGTACTCCAATTCAGCCATTGGCAATTCAGCCGTTGGGTGGGGGGGCGCTGTTGAGCCTGGCCTGTGACCGGACCTGAAAGCGCCCCTACTCTGCGGCTCTGCAGTTGCATACTATTGGGATTCGTTTGGAGCAGCACGGAGTCTCGACTCTGGACTTATTTTATTTGGAATATAATGACTATACGCAAAAGTATGGAAGCAAATGAGTGCCAGAAGTATTTGAATTTAATCAGACACCGCATTTATAGCATTGAAAATAATAACTTTGAAAACATGTATCTGAATTTGAAAACATGTATCTGAATTTTTTCAGACACCACATTTTTGTATCTGAATTATTTCAGACACCGCATTTATAGTTTCAGACACCGAATTTATAGCATTGCAAATAAATACTTTGAAAATCATGTATCTGAATTTCTTTGCTCCGAATTTACCTATGCGAAATAAAAATGCAGTGTTAATAAAACAATTCGAATGCATAATAAAATTCAATTCGATGCCAAAAAAAAATATATAATAGTATATAATTCGATGTCAAAAATTCGATGCATAATTGCGGTGTATGGAATTCGATGTAAAAAACCAACATGCGGGTATCCAGCTGCAGAACCACAGAACCACAACAGCAGCAGCAGGCTGAGGCCCCTCGCTTCCATTGGCTGATTTGGGTCACGTGATTTGGGTCACGTGACCGTCCCACCCAATGGCTGAATTGGAGTATTGCACTGCGGGCATTGGCTGATGCACTGCGGGATTGATTGATTGATTGAAAACTTTATTAACAGATTGCAGAATGGGTACACGTGACCGCCACAGGCCCTGATTGATTGAAAACTTTATTAACAGATTGCAGAATGGGTACAGTGACATCACAGGCCCGGATTGATTGATTGATCTGATTGAAAACTTTATTAACAGATTGTAGAATGGGTACAGTGACCGATTGATTGATTGAAAACTTTATTAACAGATTGCAGAATGGGTACAGTGACGTCACAGGCCCGGATTGATTGATTGAAAACTTTATTAACAGATTACAGAATGGGTACAGTGAC
Source organism: Notolepis coatsorum (assembly GCF_963971535.1). Classification (NCBI taxonomy): domain Eukaryota; kingdom Metazoa; phylum Chordata; class Actinopteri; order Aulopiformes; family Paralepididae; genus Notolepis; species Notolepis coatsorum. The sequence continues at coordinate 50,226,183 of NC_140168.1, forward strand.
GTCACAGGCCCGGATTGATTGATTGAAAACTTTATTAACAGATTGCAGAATGGGTATAGAGGTGTGATAGGTGTGATAGGTGCGATAGGTGTGAGAGGTGTGATAGGTGTGAGAGGTGTGATAGGTGTGAGAGGTGGGATCGGTGTGCTAGGTGGGATCGGTGTGATCGGACACCTCTCACACCTATCACCTATCACACCTATCACACCTCTCACACCTCTCACACCTATCACACCTCCATACCCATTCTGCAATCTGTTAATAAAGTTTTCAATCAATCAATCCGGGCCTGTGACATCACTGTACCAATTCTGCAATCTGTTAATAAAGTTTTCAATCAATCAATCAATCGGTCACTGTACCCATTCTACAATCTGTTAATAAAGTTTTCAATCAATCAATCAGGGCCTGTGGCGGTCACGTGTACCCATTCTGCAATCTGTTAATAAAGTTTTCAATCAATCAATCAATCCCGCAGTGCATCAGCCAATGCCCGCAGTGCAATACTCCAATTCAGCCATTGGGTGGGACGGTCACGTGACCCAAATCACGTGACCCAAATCAGCCAATGGAAGCGAGGGGCCTCAGCCTGCTGCTGCTGTGGTGGTTCTGTGGTTCTGCAGCTGGATACCCGGATGTTGGTTTTTTACATCGAATTCCATACACCGCAATTATGCATAGAATTTTTGACATCGAATTATATACACCGCAATTATGCACTGATTTTTTTTTTTGCCGTCGAATTGAATTTTATTATGCATTAGAATTGTTTTATTAACACTGCATTTTTATTTCGCATAGGTAAATTCGGAGCAAAGAAATTCAGATGCATGATTTTCAAAGTATTTATTTGCAATGCTATAAATTCGGTGTCTGAAACTATAAATGCGGTGTCTGAAATAATTCAGATACAAAAATGCGGTGTCTGAAAAAATTCAGATACATGTTTTCAAAGTTATTATTTTCAATGCTATAAATGCGGTGTCTGATTAAATTCAAATACTTCTGGCACTCATTTGCTTCCATACAAAAGTAGCCTAGTTTTAAGTTAAAATATTATAAATCTACATGCGTTGAGGATGTCATTATTTATATAGCCTGCCTATCAGGCAAAAAAAATTATTCTAACAGAAACACTGATACCGTGATATATACCGTTACCGTCTATGCTTCAAATTATACCGTTATATAAATTTTAGACCATAATACCGTCCACCCCTAATATTTATACTCTAGACTGTATTTTAGTATGAATGTGTGAATGAAAAAGTAAGACGTTCCTACATCCTGAACGATAGATAATTGATGTTGAATGGGCCATAGTAATGTCAATTTAGCAATACAATTTAAAAAGTTATAGCCCTGCAAAAAAGGTGAACATCTCCATAGACAAATAGCGCTGGCGGAGGATGGTTTAGGATGGATATAAGCCCGGCAGAGAATGGGTTAATAGTTTAACGCTCCCGCTGACCTGTGAATTAAGGTGACAAAAGGTCTTGGGACTTGTAGTCATTTTGTTTTGACATACCATTTTCACCTTTTAAACCAATGCTGCCATCTACTGACAACAGAAATATAGTGTACATAACGTTAGAGTTAGACCCCCGTCGCCCAAAACACATTCTAGAGATCCCACTTCTTACTGGTAACATACGTTCATATCTAATAGTCTTTAGATGACTAAATATAGATGAATACGCGTGGAATTTGATATATATACTCTAAAATAAGTATTATTTCACATCACCTACCTTTCGACGTCAAAATCCGACTGGGCTTTGAGTAAAGCCCCAGAATGCCACGCAAAAGGGGGCGTGGCCGAATTTGGATAGGTTGGTTCCGAGTGGACGATAATGGCTTACGTTCCGTTACCCTTTTTGGGTAAACGAACCCCAGCCACCAGGAAAGTTCTGGTTCCTCTTGGCATGCGAGTCCATCTACTCTACCTGGCACCAGTTGTCCAGTGGCCCTAGTGTAGTTGACCACATTCACACGGAGGGACATTTTGCTCGCGTTGAGCTCAGGTTGGGATTCCTTCCCACCCACAAACGGAGCATGACAAAAGAGCAAAATGGCCACTTTGTAAATATGGTCAACGGTCTTAGCCGTCCTAGTGACTCACGCTCAGCTAACTACCTCATATCCTCACCGATAATACATTATGAAATAGCGCACACCACTTCTGTCCAGCTGAGGACACAGCTGGAGTGGGGCTGCATACCCAGTACCCTGGGACCTACTGCAGGTCCATTACAACATACTGGTACTGTAGGACTGGGACCTACTGCAGGTCCATTACAACATACTGGTACTGTAGGACTGGGACCTACTGCAGGTTCATTACAACATACTGGTACTGTAGGACTGGGACCTACTGCAGGTCCATTACAACATACTGGTACTGTAGGACTGGGACCTACTGCAGATCCATTACAACATACTGGTACTGTAGGACTGGGACCTACTGCAGGTCCATTACAACATACTGGTACTGTAGGACTGGGACCTACACTGCAGGTTCATTACAACATACTGGTACTGTAGGACTGGGACCTACTGCAGGTCCATTACAACATACTGGTACTGTAGGACTGGATCGGCACAGATGACCTGATTCCATTTCGGTTCACAAGGTCGGTCCCGATTTGATTCAATATAGCCTAGATTAGATTAGATTAGGTTTGATGGTGCCATTGTAGTCAAGATATGTAATTTAATAGTTCAGCAGAATCTCAACACAAGGCAAACTAGAGGCACCTGCAGGACTGGATGTGTGCTAGAACTAACGTTAAGCGGAAATCTTCACACATCCACTGAAAAAAGCCATAGATTGAAAGATCAATTTTGAGATAAAAAAGGGCAATTCACCCAAAATTATTTTAAAATATATTTCGTGAACTGGCCTATATTCAAATGAAACTATTCATTATACATTCCCCCCCGCCCCTGTATACTGGTACTCTTATAATGTGGAAAGCCACCACAAACAGGCCCCAAACGTCTACATTTTTTTACTTTAGCCAAGCGCCGGATTACAGGCAGCTCTCGTCTGTGGCGTCACCATCTTTTAGCTACAGACATGTGACCCAGACTTCAACCCTCTCTTACATGCAGTGGAACAGGCAGAACTAGTTATGGATATTTCACACTCATAACTGGTAACCCAAACATTCCTATCCGCTGTGACTCCGGCAGGGCACATTTAATAGCAACACGTGTCACATTGTGAAACAAACACAAACAGCTAGATAGTCTAAACAAACATACAGTGAAAACACTTGGCCTACATTATCTCACCGCAGTAGGCCCTACACGAACACGTGTTGAGGGTTTTGGAGCATGCCTTACATTGTATCATCTTAACCTAATACCAACTATCAAATTGCTGCAGAGAATGGCATTCCATCAGATTGAAAAAAAGCTGAACAAAGAATAGGCCCTGAGCTAGCATCACCACCCAGTCAACCCAGATTTAACATGTGGCCACACGTACACTACAGCCCCTGTGATAGAGGGGGGAAAAGTCTCCATTCTAATGGTTCGACTACTAACTAACATTCATCCAGAGAAGCTTCATGACGTATCCTTCGTAGTTATTTTCTGATGTAGGCAAGCTGCCCATACTATGCTTAAAATGCTGCTGCTGTTGCCTACTCTCATATTCATGATAATATCACGTTTGGTTTAATGAGGAGGATACACCCTACTGGTTTACGGTCTTAATTGCTTTCATTCCATAATCTCACATTAGGCTAATGGGGGAAACCACCACAGGCTAATTTCATGTTATCACGGAACAAGTGTTTTGGACAAGGATTTACTGGAGAGACTCCAAACAGCCATTGAGCAGTAAAATCGTAGGCTGAACGGGGGACTGCTGTCCTCTATTCTTTAGTTATTCATGAGGTAGACTACTGATTGGAGGTTTCGGCGGGCAACACCCAGTTTCAGTTGCAGCTTAGAAATGTGTGCACTATATATGAAAGGAAGCAAAGAACTGGCTTATTCGTGGAATGCATTCGACAGACAGGCACAGAATACGGCTCGACTCCTCTCCCTCATCAACTCAGATCCTGGTACACGAGGCTAGAATATTCTATCCTTTCCTTCACCGTCGCAGCCTCTCCCCAGGTGTGTCGTTATTCAAATATAGCTCAGTCCTGGACTCTGAGGAGAGAGAGACTATTCCAGCTTCACTCGTGCCACCCAGGCCTACTGCATTAACACACTGTAGCCTATATATTTAAATATTTTTTACTCGCGAATAATAATAATAATTATTTTTTTAATAAGATGATGCTATGGGGCTACCCTGCCATGGGGCTATACCCTGCCATGCTGCTACCCTTGTTTTTAACCATTTTGGCACATTTCCTCTCACACAATCCATTTAGACTGGGCCTACCTAAGGAAGGACAGCCCAAGTACCACATTTCACCCAGTACAGTACAGAGCAGGTGCAGAGTCCAAACGTCACTTAACCAAACCACATATTTGCAGCTGAAAAGTGACAGTGAGTGTGAGGTTTCTTTCTAACGGGAGTCTTATGGTTCCCAGTGCGGACCTGTAATGCCTACAGGTCTGACCCCATTCCAACTCTCCTGGCCCTAATCTCACATTAGCCTAGCCTCACACTCACAGGCAAGCCCAGTTGTGAGTCATCACTCAAAATGCATGAATGAGACGCGCGCGCGTACACACACCCACACACCATCATCACTCTTATACCCTTAGCAGTACTATGAAAATAGTTTGAAGGTCTAACCTTAAGATAAAGCTGTGATAACACTATCAAACCAAAAGAGATTGGACTTGTTGCTAAATTGCAAACTTGAACGGGTACAGTGTACCAGACACTGCTGAAGTGAATTAATGAGCAGAGCATCACAGAAATTATATTTAAAAGCAAACATTTTCCAGTAACAGCCTTACCATACTTGAGGGGGAATCTGAAATAGCAACGTTAATGTATCACTCAGAAAGTCAGCATGCAGGTATAGCGGTGTTGACCTCAGGCCTTGGCTGTATCAAGTCAACCCAAGTCAATTTATCAACACAGACCACGAATATAACTGACTGACCAGCTGGCTATATATCAGGTACAATGTTTTGATGAGCTGTCATATAGAACTGTCACGGCCATGTACACCATATGGAATTAGGTCGGCAAACCAACACCCACTTTCAACACGAGCAGGCTAGCCATCTTGTCTTCTGTGTGATCTGATGATCTCCTACAACTACACAGACTGGGACACCATTAGATACATGTGGTTTGAATTGTCGTTGATATAGGGAGAGATAGGGCGTGATGAGAGTAAGCAAACGAAGAAGAGAAAAGCCACGCCGGTGCCAGATGGACTAGTATAGCAACAAACACCGAGTAGCCTAAATACAACCAAAGGCACTGCCCCACTTGTCCCGACAGATCATCAACAACTATCCCCGCCTCGTACCAGAATAAGTGGCCGCACAAGCTGATGACAGCGTCCCTCGCAGTGTCTAAACAAATGTTGCATTCGAATGTAGCCCGATCCCGCTCCCGTTGTTCGCCTTCTCCTCCGCTGCGTCCGGGGCCGCCGCCGTCGCGTTCGTTGTTGCTGCTGCTCTCTCCCGTCGCCGGGAACCCTCCTCTGCTGGCGGGGCCGCCGTCACTCGAGGACCGGGGATCCGCGGCCGCCATAATTGTTTACGGGGGGAAAGTAGTAATAAGCCACAGCAGACGTGAGCGACGAGCCTCGCCTGTCAACGCAGCTGTCAGTCAGTTAGTGTACCTGTGCACTTCCGCTTCCGAGCACAACAACCAGAAGAGACGGTGTGGGCGGGGCGCGTGTATATTTTCCCTAACAGAGCTGCACTTCCGCGTTCGGTTTGCGCGATCTGATTGGCCGCTGACGTTTTTTTCAGCGCCAATCGCGTTACTCCTAACAATCGCGCCAGCAGGCTGTTTTTACCCTAACCAGGCATGCGTTGTTCATGGCACGGGGTACCACTCAGTGGTACCTCACTGAGTATTAAAGATTTGAGCAGAAGCGCGTGCACGCACATGCACGCGCTCGCGAGAACGCGCTGCGCTCGGCTCGGCTCGTGTTTACCTGACGAGTCCCGGCCCCGGCGCTACCTCGCATTATCATAACAATAGCCGCTATAGGCTGGTGTCTTCAACCAGTCTGGGACTCTTTGTGATGTAAATATGGAACGTCCCAAGTTGCCGCTGCCCACAGAGTGCACCGCGGAATTGACAACTGTTTTGATTCAACCCCCCACCCACCACCACTCACCCCCGGACAACAACACACTCTGCAAACAGCAGCAACCCGGGACATTCCATATCTACATCACAAACTTCGGGACTGAGTAGATAATTAATTAATCTTCTCTTTATTTTTATTATTTATATTAAAACTGAATCAAACCATAAACAAGGTTGCCTGTTGGGATGTTAGATCCTAATGTGAAAAACTGATTTTATATGTCTGCACTTTATGTGCTCATTTTATGCCTGTCTTAATTCTGTTGTGAAGCACTTTGAGCTGCAGTTTCTGTATGAAAGGCTATACAAACAAAGTGTATTATTGTGCGCGAGGGAACATATGCGCACTAACCCTAACCTTAACCAACTAACCCTAACCTTAACCAACTAACCCTAACCAACTTCGAAAGAGAGCGACTTCGAAAGAGTCTCCAAGCTTAACCAGTTTGTTAGGAGCAACATGATTGGCGCTGAGAAAAACGTCAGTGGCCAATCAGATTGCGCAAACCGAACACGGAAGTGCAACTCCGTTAGGGAAAATATACACGCGGGCGGGGCCTGTGACGGTGGCGTGTATGCTTTTACCAACGCGTTCGTGTTTCCGGGTTCCCGTTTTGCGCTCTGATTGGCCACTGACCTATGCTATTACGCCCCCCTTTACGCTCTCGCCTGAGACACGCTGTGAAGCACCAGCGGGGCGAGGCGGTGGTTTCTCCCCGGCTCCGTGCGCCTTGCTGCCGCCGGCTTGTCTCACATGACTCGGTCCAGCTCCAGCAGCAGCGGCCGTCTTCCGCCTGCGGTATCCTCCCTCCAGGCCCCCGAGGCGGCTCGTTCTTATTATTATCCCCCATTGTTCAGGTCAACATGGTCGCACAAACACGTAGGTTTCAATCACTGAGCTGTCTGTCTGTTGTTGTGTGTCTTCTTAGGTTCGGCTACTGTACATGGAGATGAGACCCCCCGCCTCTCTCTCCATACAGTACCAGCAGCTGCAGGTCTGACGAGCACAGAGTTGCCAGTCGATAATTCTTGCTATTTAAAAATATTCCTCTTCTTCTCCCCCACTACTCCTCCAACGGGTGGTGGATGGTTTTGCGTTGACGGTAGATGGGGAAACACAACTAACACTCGTCTTTATTAAATGTTGTTTCGGGTTTTCCCACGAGAATGCACGCCTGGTTGCGTCTATTATGGAGAGAGAGGCGGGGGGTCTCATCTCCATGTACAGTAGCCGAACCTAAGAAGACACACAACAACAGACAGACAGCTCAGTGATTGAAACCTACGTGTTTGTGCGACCATGTCGACCTGAACAATGGGGGATAATAATAAGAACGAGCCGCCTCAGGGCCGAGGATACCGCAGGCGGAAGACGGCCGCTGCTGCTGGAGCTGGACCGAGTCATGTGAGACAAGCCGGAGGCAGCAAGGCGCACAGAGCCGGGGTAGAAACCACCGCCTCGCCCCGCTGGTGCTTCACAGCGCGTCTCTGGCGAGAGCGTAAAGGGGGGCGTAATAGCATAGGTCAGTGGCCAATCAGAGCGCAAAACGGGAACCCGGAAACACGAACGCGTTGGTAAAAGCATACACGCGTGACAGTGTGGGCGGGGCGCCTGTATATTTTCCCCAACAGAGTTTCACTTCCGCGTTTGGTTTGCGCAATCTGATTGGCCACTGACGTTTCTCCCAGCGCCAATCGCGTTACTCCTAACAAACTGGTTAAGCTTGGCGACTCTTTCGAAGTCGCTCTCTTTCGAAGTTGGTTAGGGTTAGTTGGTTAAGGTTAGGGTTAGTTGGTTAAGGTTAGGGTTAGTTGGTTATGGTTAGGGTTAATTGGTTAAGGTTAGGGTTAAGGTTAGTTGGTTAAGGTTAGGGTTAGGGTAACAGCCTGCTGGCGTGTATGCTTTTACCAACGCGTTCGTGTTTCCGGGTTCCCGTTTTGCGCTCTGATTGGCCACTGACCTACGCTGGTACGCCCCCCTCGCTATGAGCGTGTGTCTGTGCGCTATTGTTTATTATTATCCGGCCACAGTGTGGGTTCCGTGGTCGGTGATGATGAGCTCAAATAGGTTATTATAATAAACACTGAATGGAGCAATATAGCCTTTTTGTTAGTTAGACTTACCGGACAATTCAGTTGAGTTACACTTTGAAACATTTATAGCGAGTCGCGCTCTAGAGACGCATCATCACAACAACACAAGCGGCTCTACAACAACAATGGCTTATTTATCTATAAAGAAGACAATCCCATCGCTGACAACAAGTACTATAGTCACACACAGCCACAGGCCTGCCGTGTTTTATGAATGAAGTAGATTTTAATTTAATCGCCTTTGGGGACATTATAGGATGATGCACGTCTGGTCTATTCTCCTGGTCACAATTCACTGAATTGAAAATGGGGGACCCTGATGTAAACAAGACAAACGTCTTTCTCTGGTCTGCATCCCCTTAACAATTGTGTGTATTGAGCCGTACTATATTGTACCCATTCTGCAATCTGTTAAATAAAGTTTTCATTCATTCTCCTCCCGATGTGTTCGTTCAACTCGCGTCTCTGCGACCAGCCGCTCTATCGGAGATAGATAAATAAGCCATTGTTGTTGTAGAGCCGCCCGTGTTGTTGTGATGATGCATCTCTAGAGCGCGACTCGCTATAAATGTTTCAAAGTGTAACTCAACTGAATTGTCCGGTAAGTCTAACTAACAACAAGGCTATATTGCTCCATTCAGTGTTTATTATAATAACCTATTTGAGCTTGTCGTATATTCTAAGCACATTTATCAAGGATTATTACAGTACAATGAGGTTGCTACCTGGAAAGGAAGGAAGATCATAATGATAGAATGGTCTCCTCATCTGACTTCAAATATAGCCAGTAGATAAATAAGCTGTGCAGCCAGACAACAGAGCTATAGTTTAAAACTCATATGATTTATTGCCAAAGGGCTCAGAGTGAATTAGAAGGTTGTTTTACATACAGGGATCATTTCATATTACATCAAAACATGTTGTACAAAGGATTAATAAGGTTTGCACATCAAACCCTGTATGTACATAAAACAGTAATCATGTTTATCAAATGAAATAGAGAATACCTTTTGCCATCACATAGTTAAACCTGGTCCCAAATACATTTACTATATCACACAAAACAGTGATTCCATACAGTTTACTTACGTCATGGCAAAGCAGTACAGTCTGTGGGTGGGTGGTAGAGAGACGCAGACCCCCCCTGGTGTGGGTGTCTGGCCTGTCTCTGTAACAATGCGTTTTCTATTATATACCCTGATATCCAACAATAATAGCACATTCTACTGTTACGTTGGTCCAATTAGGTTTCTTGATTCTAAAAACAGGCGTTCTTCTGTTCTGTCCAATCAGGTGATCTTCTGTGGGGGCGGTCCGCCCCCTGTCTTCTTCCTTGGGGTCTCCTACAGCAAACATAGGGGGGTCTGCTTTTGGCCCCCTCCTTTGCTGCTAAGGTCTTTTCAGTCCAGGGGGTCTGTGGCTCTTGATGAGTTTAACAGTTTGTAACACTAGAACCTTTTCTAAATTTGTACTTTTATTGTAAGAAGTCAGCATTATCCCAAAGTAGTAGTAGTAGTTTTTTTTTTTCAGTCATCAAAAAAAAGTACAATATACATCATCATTTATCAATATTTGATTTTTTACAGTGACTGAAAAAGGTACAGACTGAAGCATAGTGCTTATATGTGCCTGTCCTATATTCTTACCAAAAAAATATATATATATTTTTTTACTCAAACAGTATTATAAAGAAAAGAAAAAAAAGCAAGCAAAACAGTGTTTTTCACCCTTATAGTTTTTCAACATTTAAAAAATAAAATAAAAAATACAAAAATGTAGATTCCAAAACAGTATTCTAAAAGAAAAAAGAAAAAAAGCAAACAAAACAGTGTTATTCACCCTTGTATTTTTCAAAAATTGCTTTACAAACCTTTTTCTTAAAAACCAAAATCGAATTACTCATTCTTAACTGTATATCCGCATTGTTCCACAAGTTAACCCCAATAATAGAAATACACCTCCTTTTAATCCCTTTCTTAGCTTTCTGAACAGTAAATTTACAAATATCTCTCAAATCATATTTTCTTTCATGTGTTGAAAAAAACCTTTGCACCCTTAACCTTTGCACCCTTATTTTATATATATGGTTTACACCAGGAGTGAAATGACACTATTACCTTCAATCAGTTTGACATTCTAAATGACATTCAAATACCTTTTATCTAATAAGTCAGTTTAATTAATATGATCTTGTTGATGACCATTTCCATGAACCTTTAGCAAAAGCAAGTTAGGTCTGTGACCAGACCTCTGTTTTCTCTGCCTGTAATCTGTTAGGTGTGGCCACATTTACATACAGTCCTCAGTCACACGAGTGGGGGTTGAGTGACTGTTTCCTTCTGTTCTAAGCAGTTGAGTACATCTGTTTGTGTGAGGGTTTGTTGACTATTCCTGTAACACCAATATCACTTTTTGCTGAGCACTGAAAATCCACTCTGCTGTTAAAAAGGTACACCTGGCTTTTGCATTATGGTTTTCTAATTATACACACATATTTGTTATGAAATACACAGTCAAGGATACCACAAGCTCATCATCACCGACCAGGGAACCCACACTGTGGCCGGATAATAATAAACAATAGCGCACAGACACACGCTCATAGCGAGGGGGGCGTACCAGCGTAGGTCAGTGGCCAATCAGAGTGCAAAACGGGAACCCGGAAACACGAACGCGTTGGTAAAAGCATACACGCAGCCTGCTGGCGCGATTGTTAGGAGTAACGCGATTGGCGCTGAAAAAAACGTCAGTGGCCAATCAGATTGCGCAAACCGAACGCGGAAGTGAAACTCCGTTGGGGGAAATGCGTTATTTTTTTCCGTAGCCGTATTTCTGGCAGACGCTCTCTGATTGGTCACTGACTGGCGCTCTCTGATTGGCCACTGACATGTTTGCCCAATCGCGTGACGAGCTGTGTCTTTGCCCATTTCCGCTTCGAACAGCCTGCAAACTGTCTGGCATTCTATCGCCATGCTCTAAGACAAACTCTAACCTTAACCAACTTCGAAAGAGTGACTAAGCTTAACCGTCGAAAGAACTTGCCGTCACGCTCTAAGACAAACTCTAACCGTAACCAACTTCGAAAGAGTGCCTACTTCGAAAGAGTGCCTAGCTTAACCAGTGTAGAAACAGGCGTCGGCCAATCAGAGAGCGTCTTGCCAGAAATGCGGCTACGGAAAAAAATAACGCAGGGGAAATATACACTCGGGCGGGGGCCTGTGACTGTGTGGGCGGGGCCTGTGACAGTGTGGGCGGGGACTGTGACTGTGTGGACGGGGCCTGTGACACGCTAGCCTGGTGTTGAAGATCGAAAGCACGTCTATGTAAAATCAATAATGAATCATTGATGTGCGAAAGGAAATATTGGTAGTTGTAGCATATATTGCGTGGGCTGACTTGCAAGCATAAATGTTGGGGGTATGAATTCCTTCTATTATAACAAGTTTACTAGCTAGCTACGGTTTTGAATTGATTGATTGAAAACTTTATTAACAGATTGCAGAATGGGTACAGTACAGTACAGCGCAATACATACAATTGTTAAGGGGATGCAGACCAGAGAAAGACTTTCGTCTTGTTTACATCAGGGTACATCAGATGGTAGAGGTAAACGGTACTCTATCCCCCCCCCCTCACAGTGAGCTGTGGTGTTCCACAAGGAAGCATAGTAGGACCGCTACTCTTCCTAATTTATGCAAATGACATGTCGTCAGCCTGTGACTGCAACTTGTTCCTGTTTGCGGACGACTCAGCCCTGCTGGTCTCTGACAAGAACAAGTTGCAGGTTGAAAAAACCCTCAGCTCGGAACTAGGCAAAATCTGCATATGGCTCGCTGATAACAAACTATCATTACACATGGGCAAAACAGAGTCTATTCTCTTCGGTTCAAATAACAAACTCAGCAAGACCGACGGCTTCTCAGTTACAGTGGGTGACAATATTGTCACAAGGAAAGACGAAATTACCTACCTGGGTTCCATCCTAGAGGCAAATCTTTCCTGTGACAAAATGGCATCCAATGTAATAAAAAAAGTCAACCAACGAACTAGATTCTTGTACCGGATCTCCTCTCTGGTAAACAAGAATACCCTGAAGACTCTGGCAGGAGCACTCATTCAAGGGTACTATGACTATGCATGCACCTCATGGTACCAAAGCACCTCAAAGGCGCTTAAAACAAAATGACAAACATCACAAAACAAACTGGTCAGACTACTACTTGACCTGAACCCCAGAACCCACCTCACCCCTGCCCACTTTGACAACCTAGGATGGCTTAGAGTAGACGACAGAGTACAGCAACTTGCAATGGGCCTGGTCTACAAGATACACTATACGACCGGGGTGCCCATGTACATGTCAAAATACTTCCCAAAGGTCAGTGAATACCACAACCACTACACTAGAGGAAGCTCAACAAATCATGTTAAACCCAGATTCGGATCAAACAAGGGACTAAACACGTTTCGCAATTATGCCACAACAATGTGGAACGCCCTACCCAAAGCTGTAAAGGAATGTGAATCCCTGCCCACATTCAAAACCGCTTTAAAGAGCACCTACGGGAGGCTGCAATTCGAAACTGGCCACCGTAAATGCCCAAAACCCCCACCACCTCCTAATAGACAGTCTCCTCCCCACCGCATGTATATATTCCCTCCCCGCCGTATATTTCTCTCCCACCCACCCACCCCCTCCTAATGTACAGTCCCCTCCCCATCATATGTATATACTCTGTCAGGATCTAGGGGTAACAGTACTGTATATTTGAATACCGTTTATGTCACAAATGTATCAGTACTAAATACCTATATGTCCCTATGCCATAAATGTCATGTATGTTGTGTATGTCATAAATGATTGATTGATTGATTGAAAACTTTATTAACAGATTGCAGAATGGGTACAATACAGTACAGCTCAATACACACAATTGTTAAGGGGATGCAGACCAGAGAAAGACTTTCGTCTTGTTTACATCAGGGTCCCCCATTTTCAATTCATCAGGACATATATGACATACATGACATACAGATAGTCAGTACTGCTACATCTATACATTTATGACATACCAGATTTGCAAATACAGTACTGTTTGTGATACAGAAGGAGTCAGGAAAAGGGAGTATATACATTTGACGTAGAAACTGTACATTGGAGGAGGTTGGGTGGGTGGGGGGGGCACACTGTATAAACAAGCAAAACTGTACATTGAGGGGGGGGGGGAGACACTGTACAAACAAACAAAATTGTACATTGGACTATTGACAAAACCATACTAGGTAAATGACTGTACATTGGAGGGGGTTGGGTTAGGATATTTACAGGGGCCAGTGTTGAATAGCAGTCTCCCGTAGGTGTCCCTTGAGAGAGGTTTTGAAAGTGGGTAGTGATCCACATTCCTTTACAGCTTTGGGTAGGGCGTTCCACATTGATGTGGCATAATTGCGAAACGTGTTTAGTCCCTTATTTGGGCCGAATCTGGGTTTAACATGATTTGTGGAGCTCCCTCTGGTGTTGTGATCGTGGTATTCACTGACCTTTGGGAAGTATTTTGACATGTACATGGGTTTGATTGATTGATTGATTGAAAACTTTATTAACAGATTGCAGAATGGGTACAATACAGTACAGCTCAATACACACAATTGTTAAGGGGATGCAGACCAGAGAAAGACTTTCGTCTTGTTTACATCAGGGTCCCCCATTTTCAATTCATCAGGACATATATGACATACATGACATACAGATAGTCAGTACTGCTACATCTATACATTTATGACATACCAGATTTGCAAATACAGTACTGTTTGTGATACAGAAGGAGTCAGGAAAAGGGAGTATATACATTTGACGTAGAAACTGTACATTGGAGGAGGTTGGGTGGGGGGGGGTTGGGTACACTGGGATATTGACAACCATACTGGGTAATTTACATTGGAGGTGGTTGGGGGGGGGGGGGCACACTGTATAAACAAGCAAAACTGTACATTGAGGGGGGGGGGGACACTGTACAAACAAACAAAATTGTACATTGGACTATTGACAAAACCATACTAGGTAAATGACTGTACATTGGCAAAACTGTACATTGAGGGGGGGGGGAGACACTGTACAAACAAACAAAATTGTACTATTGACAAAACCATACTAGGTAAATGACTGTACATTGGAGGGGGTTGGGTTAGGATATTTACAGGGGCCAGTGTTGAATAGCAGTCTCCCGTAGGTGTCCCTTGAGAGAGGTTTTGAAAGTGGGTAGTGATCCACATTCCTTTACAGCTTTGGGTAGGGCGTTCCACATTGATGTGGCATAATTGCGAAACGTGTTTAGTCCCTTATTTGAGCCGAATCTGGGTTTAACATGATTTGTGGAGCTCCCTCTGGTGTTGTGATCGTGGTATTCACTGACCTTTGGGAAGTATTTTGCCATGTACATGGGTACCTTGGTCGTGTAGTGTATCTTGTAGACCAGGCCCATTGCAAGTTGCTGTACTCTGTCGTCTACTCTAAGCCATCCTAGGTTGTCAAAGTGGGCAGGGGTGAGGTGGGTTCTAGGAGTAAGGTCAAGCAGTAGTCTGACCAGTTTGTTTTGAGATGTTTGTAATTTTGTTTTTAGCGCCTTTGAGGTGCTTTGGTACCATGAGGTGCAAGCATAGTCGTAGTACCCCTGAATGAGTGCTCCTGCCAGAGTCTTCAGGGTATTCTTGTTTACCAGAGAGGAGATCCGGTACAACAATCGAGTTCGTTGGTTGACTTTTTTTTATTACATTGGATGCCATTTTGTCACAGGAGAGATTAGCCTCTAGGATGGAACCCAGGTAGGTAATTTCATCTTTCCTTGTGACAATATTGTCACCCACTGTAACTGAGAAGCCGTCGGTCTTGCTGAGTTTGTTATTTGAACCGAAGAGAATGGACTCTGTTTTGCCCATGTGTAATGATAGTTTGTTATCAGCAAGCCATATGCAGATTCTGCCTAGTTCCGAGCTGAGGGTTTTTTCAACCTGTAACTTGTTCTTGTCAGAGACCAGCAGGGCTGAGTCGTCCGCAAACAGGAACAAGTTGCAGTCACAAGCTGACGACAAGTCATTTGCATAAATTAGGAACAGTAGCGGTCCTAGTATGCTTCCTTGTGGAACACCACAGCTCACTGTGAGGGGGGGGGGGGATAGGGTACCGTTTACCTCCACCATCTGTTCCCTCCCCTCAAGGTAGGATTGCATCCAGCTCACTGATAGACTATCAAAACCAATTGCTTTTAGCTTGTCAATCAGAATGGAGTGATTGACCGTGTCAAAGGCCTTTTGTAGGTCCAGCATGACCATGCCGCAGTATTTGCCTGCGTCCACCTCTTGTTTGATGTGGTCATTCAAATAGAGAAGGCATGTGTCAGTGGAGTGGGATGTTCTGAAGCCAGATTGGAATTTGTAGATTACATTTTTTTCCGCTAGGTGAATGAATGAATGAATGAATGAATGAATGAATGAATGAAAACTTTATTTAACAGATTGCAGAATGGGTACAATACAGTACGGCTCAATACATACAATTGTTAAGGGGATGCAGACCTGAGAAAGACGTTTGTCTTGTTTCCATCAGGGTCCCCCATTTTCAATTCATATAGACATATATGACATACATGACATACAGATAGTCAGTACTGCTACATCTATACATTTATGACATACCAGATTTGCAAATACAGTACTGTTTGTGATACAGAAGGAGTCAAGAAAAGGGAGTATATACATTTGACGTAGAAACTGTACATTGGAGGTTGGGTGGGGGGGGTTGGGTACATTGGGATATTGACAACCATACTGGGTAATTTACATTGGAGGTGGTTGGGGGGGGGGGGGGGGGGGGGGGGGCATACTGTATAAACAAGTAACACTGTACATTGAGGGGGGGGGGGAGGAGACACTGTACAAACAAACACAATTGTACATTGAACTATTGACAAAACCATACTAGGTAAATGACTGTACATTGGAGGGGGTTGGAATGATTGGGTTAGGATATTTACAGGGGCCAGTGTTGAATTGCAGTCTCCCGTAGGTGTCCCTTGAGAGAGGTTTTGAAAGTGGGTAGTGATCCACATTCCTTTACAGCTTTGGGTAGGGCGTTCCACATTGATGTGGCATAATTGCGAAACGTGTTTAGTCCCTTATTTGAGCCGAATCTGGGTTTGACATGATTTGTGGAGCTCCCTCTGGTGTTGTGATCGTGGTATTCACTGACCTTTGGGAAGTATTTTGACATGTACATGGGTACCTTGGTCGTGTAGTGTATCTTGTAGACCAGGCCCATTGCAAGTTGTTGTACTCTGTCGTCTACTCTAAGCCATCCTAGGTTGTCGAAGTGGGCAGGGGTGAGGTGGGTTCTAGGAGTAAGGTCAAGCAGTAGTCTGACCAGTTTGTTTTGAGATGTTTGTAATTTTGTTTTTAGCGCCTTTGAGGTGCTTTGGTACCATGAGGTGCAAGCATAGTCGTAGTACCCCTGAATGAGTGCTCCTGCCAGAGTCTTCAGGGTGTTCTTGTTTACCAGAGAGGAGATCCGGTACAAGAATCGAGTTCGTTGGTTGACTTTTTTTATTACATTGGATGCCATTTTGTCACAGGAGAGATTAGCCTCTAGGATGGACCCCAGGTAGGTAATTTCATCTTTCCTTGTGACAATATTGTCACCCACTGTAACTGAGAAGCCGTCGGTCTTGCTGAGTTTGTTATTTGAACCGAAGAGAATGGACTCTGTTTTGCCCATGTGTAATGATAGTTTGTTATCAGCGAGCCATATGCAGATTCTGCCTAGTTCCGAGCTGAGGGTTTTTTCAACCTGTAACTTGTTCTTGTCAGAGACCAGCAGGGCTGAGTCGTCCGCAAACAGGAACAAGTTGCAGTCACAAGCTGACGACATGTCATTTGCATAAATTAGGAACAGTAGCGGTCCTAGTATGCTTCCTTGTGGAACACCACAGCTCACTGTGAGGGGGGGGGATAGGGTACCGTTTACCTCCACCATCTGTTCCCTCCCCTCAAGGTAGGATTGCATCCAGCTCACTGATAGACTATCAAAACCAATTGCTTTTAGCTTGTCAATCAGAATGGAGTGATTGACCGTGTCAAAGGCCTTTTGTAGGTCCAGCATGACCATGCCGCAGTATTTGCCTGCGTCCACCTCTTGTTTGATGTGGTCATTCAAATAGAGAAGGCATGTGTCAGTGGAGTGGGATGTTCTGAAGCCAGATTGGAATTCGTAGATTAGATTTTTTTCCGCTAGGTACTTTTCGACCTGTTCGTAGACTATTTTTTCCATGACTTTCGAGATGGAGGTGAGAATAGAAACAGGGCGGTAGTTGCCTGGGTCTAATTTGCTGCCCTTTTTGTGCAGAGGGGTCACCCTCGCAATTTTGAAGTCCTTGGGGACGTGTCCCTGTTTTATGGAGAGGTTTATTATGTGTGTGATGATTGGGGTGATCGGCTGCTGAGTCTCTGAGGAATTTGGAGGGGATGTTGTCATGGCCAGTGGCCTTGTTAGGTTGGAGGGCGCTCAGTTTATTGAGTACCTCATCTGTTGTTACCATTTCCAGCTTGAAGTCGTCCTTGCGGACCCCTAGGTTTTTGTAGTAAGCTACTATGTGTTCTACAACTTCTACCCCATAAAGCCCTGAGTGGGAGGGTAGTTTGTTTACCAGTGTTGTGGCTATGTTTGTGAAGAAAATGTTTAAGTAATTGGCTACATCCAGCTTGTCTGTGATGAGCGTGTTGTCCGTTTTTATGTTTATGTTTGAGAATCTGGTTTTAAGTTTTTTACTGCATCCTAGTTGATTATTGAGTAATTTCCATTTTACCTTGGTCGTGTAGTGTATCTTGTAGACCAGGCCCATTGCAAGTTGCTGTACTCTGTCGTCTACTCTAAGCCATCATAGGTTGTCAAAGTGGGCAGGGGTGAGGTGGGTTCTAGGAGTAAGGTCAAGCAGTAGTCTGACCAGTTTGTTTTGAGATGTTTGTAATTTTGTTTTTAGCGCCTTTGAGGTGCTTTGGTACCATGAGGTGCAATGTCTATATGTCTATATGAATTGAAAATGGGGGACCCTGATGGAAACAAGACAAACGTCTTTCTCAGGTCTGCATCCCCTTAACAATTGTATGTATTGAGCCGTACTGTATTGTACCCATTCTGCAATCTGTTAAATAAAGTTTTCATTCATTCAGTCCCCCATTTTCAATTCATCATAACAATTATATGACATACACGACATACAGTAGGTACGTTTATAACTCGTAAAACAACTTATTAAATGCGACTTACCTTTATAACAGAGGTTGCATTGTAACGTCATATCATATAACCTAGCGGTTAGTTCGTGTGTGCATCTTTAGATATTGTATGCGAACGCGTTGTAAATAAAATGGTGTGGTAAATAATTGGAACTAATGGTGTGTCTAGCTTTGTTTCCGTTCGGAACAAATAGCAGTGGCACAAGCCAGTGAGCGTGTTGTTTACTATGATCCATGCTGGATTACTGGCGTTCACTTGTATTCTTGTGTCAAAGAAAACTATCAGGCGAAAGCCTTATAAAATTGAAGAATGTATTGATTTTTAGCATACATTTGTCGTTGTATTTTTCTTTTTTGCGATACAGAGGAGATAAGTAACGCAGCGAGCCGTTTAGCTAAGCTGACCAGGTACAATGAAGATCAAACGCCAGAAGCAAGCGAAGAAAACGATAAGCTTCCACAAATATAACTTCAACTTTAGAGAACCCTTTCAAGTTCTCATCGATGGGACGTTTTGCCAAGCGGCTCTGAAGAACAAGATTCAGATCAAGGAGCAAATGCCAAAGTACCTGATGGGCGAGGTGCATCTTTGCACCACCAAGTGAGTAGCATTACTAGTGTGTATCCCACTCACAGAATGAATAATGTATCCATATCAAATCATGTCTCTCTCTCTCTCTCTCTCTCTCTCTCTCTCTCTCTCTCTCTCTCTCTCTCTCTCTCTCTCTCTCTCTCTCTCTCTCTCTCTCTCTCTCTCTCTCTCTCTCTCTCTCTCTCTCTCTCTGTGTGTTACTACAGTTGTGCACTGAAAGAACTGGAATCTCTGGGACAGGAACTATATGGAGCTAAGATCATCTTGCAGAGGTTCCAAGTCCGGAACTGTAAACACTTAAAGAACCCGGTCCCTGCTTCAGAGTGCCTGTTGTCCATGCTGGAAGAGACGAATCCACATCACTATTTTGTTGCAACACAGGTACATACTGTATTATTCATGAGGCTGGTTTCACTCTGAAAACTAGTGGCTTATGTCTGTATCATAATAATCTGTACATCCCTTACCCAAGAGTCTACTCTTCTCGAGCTCCGTCTAATTACCCCACATTACAATTCCCTCACATACTTAATAGGGACAATGCACATCATTCTACAGTAGGCTACTGTAAATCTGATGGCTTTAAATGCAACTACAGTCTCAGGGCATGATGTTAAAAACTATTGCAAAGACTACAAAAACACAACGATACAACATGAAGCACTAATTCATGTGGATGCAAATTACCAGTATGTGTTTAGAATGCAGATGCACACCGCAACCACATTTACAACCATGCTGATTTACTTTGCACATAATCTCACACACATCCACAATTTTTTTTGAGTTTAACTATGGCACCAGTGATGTCTTCAGGGACACTGAATCCTTGTGTAGTGTTAATTACACCTAGATGAAATTATATGGTAGCAGTCCCTATAAGACATGGAATTGCTTTTTTCTCATCTACATCATTTCATGGAGCTTTCCTCGAGTTTTGGGATGTGTGTGAGATTATGTGCAAAATAAATCGGCATTCTTTTTTTGGTGAAGTGCCCCTTTAAGCAGACAAGGCAAAGTAAGTACATGGCATGCAAGTAACTATATAAGCAACCAAATAATACAGGGCCGCCGCCACAGACAAAACAGTGAGATATCATGCAAGCAGACTATACAGAAAAAAGGGAGCAGTATACAAGCAGGGAAATGTTAGAGGAACTAAGTACTGTGTTGTGCTAACACAACGAATTGTTCTTGAGCCACGACTGAAGTATGTATATTCAGTGATTCCCGCAGAAATGAAATATACTATGGGGGAATGACGGAGGGGGGGGGGGGGTATGTTGTTCAATCAAAAAAATCAAAACAAAAAAAAATCTCCTCAGAAATCTCTCAAACATTTAGGAGCGGGGCTAGTCCTGGTGGGCTACCCAGGCTGAGTGACAAGGTGGCATCCAGGAAACAGAACATTTCTGTTTCCTGGATGCCACCTTAAAAATGTGCAGGTCACTGCCATCGACACCAGGAACTTCCAGCTGGCAAGTTAGTGCTCTGGGAGCCAACACACGGGCACCGACGAAGAGGGCGCCCCACGCCAACATACGTGGCACTGGAGGTGCTGAGGAAGGATGTGGGGGTGGAAAGCTCCACAGAGCTGGCCGGGTGTATGGAGGACCGTGAGCGGATTGGCGAACCCGTTGGCAAACTCGTCTAAGGACGACCTAGTAGTAGTAATAGTCCTTGATTGGCTCAAATTCACACCTTTTTAGGGGCGGGGCTAGTGATGTTGTCCCGGGGATGCTTAGGAGTTGAGATAATCCCACTGACGTCATCATTTGATTCCAAAAGTGGGTCTGGACTCGCGCCCATAGAGGCTGTTTACCAGTATATGGCTCCCCCAAAGTATAATTTATGGGTGGCTTCCCCCAAAGTATAATTTATCTTTTTTTTTCTCCCATCCCAATTTCGTATCATCCAATTCTACCCTCCCCTGTCTCGAACGCTGTTAGGCCATGCCTCCCACAGGCCGGCTGCAATGTGGACGAAGCCTTGCATCACGTGTCCCCTCCGGTACTCGAGGAGGCAGCCGTCGCATCTTTTCACCTGCACAGCGCGATCTCTCAGCGGCGGAGGTCTGCGTGGGAGGGACACGCCGCCCCCGTCGCTTCCTGATTCTGCTGCACAGGCGCACCAACCGACCTGTAGGAGTCGCTGTCCACAACGTCCGTTCCCCACCCACCAGCTTCCCACCTCCTAATACTGCCAATTGTATTAGTATGAACGACCAGCCAAGCTGGTAGCAATGCCGAGAGCTGGGCTCGAGCCCAGCATCTCCTGCATTGGTGGCGAGCCACTTAGCCGCCCCTATAATTTATGGTTTTTAAGTTTTATTTTTACTCATTGCCACCAATGCAAATGAGTGCTCACTGAGTAAAAAAACACTAATTATACTTTGGGGGGAGCCATTATACTTTGGAGGCCCCCCAAAGTATTAACATGCAGCGGGAATCACTGATATTAGAAAGGACTGTAGAGATAGTGCGGAACTTGCATATGAATGACATGGGAGTTTGTTGTAGATGAGTTCTCACTGGCTGGCTGACTGACAGACGTCACCCTGTGGATCAACTGCCCAATGTTTCCTGTCCAATAAGGCTTCTAAGCGGGGAAGGAGGCTGGCCTTGATTGACAGTCTCGGAATTGTACATTTTGATTTGCTCCCTCCCCTCTGACATCACTAATCAAGGGGAGGTCACAAAGATGATGTTATTTATCTTAACATTAGCAGCTTGATAAACAGATTGAATGGGCTTCATGGTTATACAGTAAGCTTGGGCCTAACTGGTTAAAGGAACACGCCAACATTATGGGCACTTGTGTCTTCTCCAGAGTCAGACAAGGACATACATACCAATTTCCTCTCTGTGCGTTCAGTAGAAAGCCTAGCTTTGCACAAATGAATGGAAGCGGATCACCAGCCTAATTTAAAACCCCGGGAGAGGTGTATTTGGCCAACAGCTAGGATAGCTGATCTGTATCCGCTTCCATTCATTTGTGCTGTGCTAGGCTAGCTTGCAGCCGGATAGCTTTCTACTGAACGCAGAGAGAGGAAATTGGGATCAATCTTCTTGTCTTACTCTAGAGAAGACGGTAAGTGTATTTCTCATAATGTTGGCGCATTCCACTGTGGTCTAATTTTGCACATAAACCCACACCTATGCCATTTGAATAGCCATTAGGGTTTATAGGAGGCATTGTTCTCATGGCTTTTACATTTGTCCTGCAATGCAGAACAGCACCTCATACTGGCCTGATGGGCTATTTGCTGGCATACCCAAATTGTTCTGCATAATGGGCACAGAGTTTCAGTATGTCAAAGCCAACAAGGGAAAAGCACATGCAGAATGGAGGATGTGTTTCACTCAGTTTGTCTTTATTTTGAGCCAATTCAGTGTTTTGACACTGGCCTTTTTTGCTGCCCCTACCTGTACTACTAGTGGTAGTATAGTAGTGCAAACCAATGGGGAAATGTATTAAGTATGGGTGCTCTGATGTTTGTCATCAGAAATGGCCTGTTTACCCCACTTAACACCCTCTTTTGCGGTTAGCAAGCATTAGCACTAACATTTCCTATGAAACATTTGAGCTGCTATGCCAGCTATCCAAATGTTATAGCTAACACTAGTGTTAAGATGGTTTCTGATTAACAGTAGCTAGTGTTGGCTGTAGTTGACATTAGCGCACATTTTTGGTAGCTAATGTTGGCAACGCTTGTTAAGAGCAAAAAGAAAAAAAGGATGTTGGGACACATTGCATTCTTAGGTAGATCAGGAAAGTGTTCCTTTATTAAACCTCTTGGGGAATTGCAGGTGCCATAGCAGCATGGGGGGGGGGGGGGGGGGTAGAATAGGTAATAGAACAAAGAGCAACGTAATAATGGTGAGTGATAACAGTAATGAATGGTAGGATTCAATCAGACAGTAGTAATAGTGATGATGGTATACATGGTCCATAACGTAGTAACACACTGCACTAGAGTCGGTGCAGTGCTTATTATTAAGAGTCAGATAGTCCTAACAGTCCTCAAGTTCACCAGCTGTTAGCTCAACATCATCTTCTTTCCACCTGCTCTCTCGTCTCCAGGACCACGGGGTGACAGCGGGCCTGAAGAAGGTCCCAGGCACACCCCTGCTGTACATCGTCCTCAACACCATGGTGCTGGACAAACCCAGCCAGGCGTCCCTGGACCATGTCCAGGCAGTTCAGCTGGGAGAGCTGGTCACCCCGGCCCAGCAGCAGAGCATCAGCGGCCTGAAGGAGGAGCAGGGCATCGGTCGGAAGGAGGGAGACGGACGGGGCAAGAAGCGCAAGAGGAGAAAAAGCAACCCCAACCCCCTCAGCTGCCTGAAGAAGAAGAGAGGGCCGCCCACACTGCCGGCCAAGAAAGGGGAGGGGGAGAAGAGGAAACGGAACAGGCATAAGAAACGGAAGACTGAGGGCGGGGAGTCCGCTCCTCCGACCACTAACCCGTAGTGTCACAGGGATGGCAGCGATAAAGTGTAATCTGAAGATTCAAGAGATGGACGATGCTGTACTGTGCTGAAAGAAAGTGGACATTTTGAGCTCATGCAGTTATTAAACAAATGTGTATCTTATTCCTTTCTTCATTCCTAATCACCAAAATAAGAAAAGTAGTCCCGGTTAAAACCATATTTGTTTTTTTTTATTAAAAAAGGGTTCCATAACAGTTTGCTGGGGCTCAGGACTACAGGCACGGCATTTTAACAGTTCTGACATGTAACAATCCTTTTCTTTTTCCTGTCTATCTACAATATTTGTACTTTTCTTTTTAATACAAAATAAATAAAAGCAAGTTTACAGGCACATTGTTTAAAATATACGATGCACTGAAACATTACATGATACACAATTTAAAAGGGAGTGGATATCAAAAACAATGCATTGAGCTGTCGCTGTAAAAGGTCAGAGATAAAAAGTGTTGGCTAGAATAAGTTTGAGTCTGCGACTCTGCTTGTATATTTACTGTGTGTGACCCACGACAAGACCAGTCATATTCGTTTAAAATTTAGAGTCCAAACCGCATTGCGTATGTGAATGTAAATGCATTCAGACTTAATCTGATATGGTGCTTTCAAATTAACTTTATATAGATATATATTATAAAAATGTATCTTGTTTTTTAATCAAATGATTTATAAATAGCCAATGAATATAGGATCTTCTCTATAATTAGATATACATGATTAATACAGTCATTGAACATGGAACATAGGCCTAAGTTGTTTTAACACTCAAGGTAGCTCCTTAATCGACACCATCAGAGGATGTTCCATAATTGGTACTATTGTAGACGATAGCTGAAAAAGTCCTAATTCTCATGACACAGCATAACCACATAATTCTAATCTGAAATGGAGAGATGTAAAAAAAAATCTGTCTTGACACAGAATGAAACTCATTCTAAGAACATGGGAGGTAAATCTAGAAGAAAAAAATTATAATTCTGGAGCAATTATAAAACAGGTTTCCAAACAGAGCATGCAATAACAGTAGACCACAGCTATTGTTTTATCTTCAAGTATCAACTATAGATTGTAGGTATGCAGGTACTGGGAAGTGTAATCATAGTCAATGATGCAAAGACGGTTCAACCATTTAGTAAACGTATTAAGTAAGAACTAACATGATTGGAATGCTTGAAGCTGCAGCTCCACTATTGTTGGGACACGAGGAAGCTGGTGGAGGATGCAACTTAACTACCTAGAGCTGTAGCCATTTATAAACTACAGATAAATATTGTAAATTTGGATAAACGTTGTAGAAACTGAACCAATACACTACACATGCTACTTTTGGCGCAAATTATACAAAAACATACCGGTAACTTTCTTTTTTCAGCAAATGGGAGGAAGGTGGATTGAATCTCAGAGTAACATGGATGGATCATCATTCACACATTGTGTCCTCGCATTACGAGCTCTGATAAGGTAACTACTGATGAACCCACAACCCAGTCAAGTTATTCAGAGGCCTCATTCCTCCCACCCCTCCTTGACCTTGGAAAACAAAAAGACAACAAAAGCACGTAGGTATAGATATATAAAAACACAAAAATACACATCATATACAAAAACAACAACAAAAGCAAATTAAAATAGAATTAAGGTTAAAAAAAAATCAGCCAGTGTTGAGTTGAGCAGGTGCAGGAGTTGGAATGGGATTGGGGGATACAGGCAGCACCTCCTAGACAATGCTGAAGCGAGGTCCAGGTGTGGCGATGATGTCACTGTAGGGCTCCTCCTGGCTGAGCTCCACCGCCTGCTGCTTCTTCAGAACCAGGAAGCTGTAGAACTTGGCGGCCGCCTGCTTCTTGTTGTTGTTCCTGCACAGCTCCAGCAGGCCGACTGACTGGGAGCCCGTCTTGGCCATCACCCTCTGTGCGGAGGAGAGAAAGAGGATGAAAAGGTTGGAACGACTCTTTGATGTAAACCTACAACTGAAAGCGTTTGGCGTCGATACTGTTTTCATACATCAATGATGACGGGGGTGTTTTTTCGTGTGATTATCAGCCATTTTTTAAAACGAGCATGAATTTGCTAATTGTTGTGAAGGGCCAGATTAAAGCTGAGAATCTACGTTTATTGTTTTATATACCTTGTATATTATTTATATATATAAGCTATATCCCTTTAAGCCTGCGTTTGAATCCTAGTAATATTAATTTCCTCATTGGATAATGCCCTTGACGTTCTCGGCGCCAGGCAACGCGCCCCTGAAGTCAGGTTCAAAGGCGAGTCTGGGCATGTTGGAACATGCCTGGTGCCGGCGCATTGATTCGAGACGAGAGCTGAGGCTTGGCACTAGAAAGCCACTTAAGTATATATATCGTGGAAGGCGCAGCAGCAGTAGTGTGATTCTAATGTAGTGTGAAGCAGTTCGTCTAAACAGAGTGTTGTGAACCTAACGTGCGAAGTGAATAGTAAAAGTGTCAGAGTTAATGCAGTAACGTCAAGTTCGACTTAGCTTAATGTGAAGTAAAGAGTCGTCATTTAGTGTGAATCGTGTTACAGCAGTTCGTTCGGTATGTAGCATTACAAGCAGTTCGTTCGTTTAGTAACTAGTGAAACCTTAGCAAGTGTGCGTGGACTTAGTAATTAGTGCCAGTACACAAGGAGGGCCTAGTCGTGGAACTACTGGACATGTGCATATTGGAACCTACAGCGGCGATTGCAGAACCAGTATTGGTTGGATTATAGTGATTGTGGAACGTACTACCGTGGAGAAGAGCCTCGTTAATACCCACTGTCGTTTGGATTTAACCACCTTGAAGATCTTACCTCGGGCTAGCTTCGAGGACCGAAGCTAGCTGGCTATCGTCATTGCTATCGAGCAATTGGATTACAGCTATTGCTTTGCTGCTGAGCATTTGGATTATAAGGACTGGATTCCGTACGAGAACCCCCTTTCTTCAAGTGAACAGACTGAGTATCCGAACATTCTTCCTCCCTCCAGAGCTTACATCTCTGGGAGGACACCCCCTGTCTCCAGCGGTACCATCGTTTGCCCACTATAGTGCCATCCTACGCCAGGCGGCGTTTAGTCTAGTATCCCAGCTTAGGAATTATTCATTCCAACTGACTTTGCTACTCACTGACTTTATTCATATTCTTCGCCATACAAGCGCGACCATTAATTCCCATTCTGTACAATTACTGCATAATCATAAATACTATAAATGCTATTTCTTTGTCACCGTGCCGTCTTATTCTGAGTGTCTGCCATATTATAACTGTACTTTCTGGCAAGTAATAATAATAATAATTAGCAGCGGTTTAATCTATCACAATCTTTAATAGTCAGGGTTTTGTAACCCCTCAGTTACACTAATTCTTTTTTTTTACAGAGCGACCTATAGAGCTGCTGGTCGCAGCAAAAAATAACTGGCTGTAGCATAGTCGCAAAAAAGCGCCACGCTTGCTTTATACAACTGCTTTAGCCATCTGGGTGCTGGTGCCTAGTCTACAAGCTTGTCGAGTAGTAAGTCTCTCCTTCACATCCTTGTTGGCCCTTTAGCTTTGGAGGGGGGGGGGGTTATGCTCACTTGAGGTGCATTTTGGAAATGTCAATAAAGAGTTTATGTGCTAAATAGGTGATGTTAAAGAGAAAAGGTTCCCATGACTGCTCAGCTGATCGATCCAATTCCACTGCACAAAAACTCTACTGGGTTTAAACCTTCCGACATGATGCCGCAAACGCTGTAAATGATCTCCACCATAACTGTCGGATGGGCTGCTGCGCTGGGGAGAACTGTCAAATGTGCTGCTGCGCTGGGGAGAACTGTCAAATGTGCTGCTGCTATTGTAACACATAATGGGGCAAATATAATATGTTCATTATAATATTGTTATAGTCATATAAACCACAGGGGTGGTTTATATGATGTGAATATTACATCACCCCTGTTACACCTGCTCCCATCACTCTTATGAAACACATGTTGGTTCGTGCGTCAGGATATCGGCCGGCATTTCTGTCTTTGGAAAAGCAAGATATCTGGTTTTATGCGAGCAGACACGAAGGAACCTGCCCAAAAGTAGTCAATTCCAGACAGCCAAGCTTACGTTTCTTCATTGGATGTTTTTTCTGATGTTGCTACGTTCCCGTGTTCGGGTAGAACGTTTATTCACCTCGACCAAACTCATTTGTATTTTTTTTTAACATTTCAAACGTTTCAAATGTGCTTTTATTTGTACCTGGAGACCGTGGAGCATCTGCTGGGTCCTCTTGTTCCACCTCTTCTCCTCCTGGTCCTGGTCCCCCTGCGTCTCCTCATCCTGACACACAAAACAAACAAGCCATTCAGACCGACGGGAAATACTTATTCTAAAGTAATATGGATTAAACCTATGAATAAATGTAACCATACATTGCATTCAATGCACTGCTAAACACACGTTAGTGGTGGATACAAGATAATTAGCCTGGTTTTCACTACAGGTCCTAACGGCATCTATGCTTTAAGCAAGTGGCTTGTCCTTCCGCGTTCCCGTTTTGCGCTCCGATTGGCCACGCACGTTTCTGGTCATGTGACATGTGCGCCAATCGTGGGACGGCAAGTTCTGCCCCTATTTCCGGGTCTAACAGCCTGCAAACTACCTAACGCCTAGTTTATCACTGGTTAAGCTTAGGCGACTCTTTCGCAGTTGGTTAAGGTTAGAGTTTGGAATCAGGGCTGGTGTTCTATCGCCCTGCTCTAAGACAAACTCTAACCTTAACCAACTTCGAAAGAACGCCTAAGCTTAACCGTCCAAAAACTTGCCGTCCCACGATTGGCGCACATGTCACATGACCAGAAACGTGCGTGGCCAATCAGAGCGCAAAACGGGAACGCGGAAGGACAAGCCACTTGCTTAAAGTATAGAAGCGTCCTAACGGATAAGCTGGGCTAATTATTATCGTTTGTTGTTCCAATTCCCACAGAATACTATTACTGTGTTGTTGGAGATGATTTGTTCAAAACAAATGTGCCATTCATCCGTCTTTCGCTTCTGAGTTGGCCCTGGCACCTGCAAGTGCTTGGCCGTGACCACCGTGGCTATTGACCCATTTATTGTTTGTAAACAATGATGACGTTCGTAGGCAAAAGCTCTGCTCACAAAATCAAACCCTTCTTTTGGGGGGAGACTCCAGGAACAGTCTGAATTAAACCATTTGACGTCTTAACGACTTGTCCGTGTAGCGCTTTCAGCAAGAACGCCCCTGGAGTCTCTCCCCAAAAAAGTAGCATGCAGCGGTTTAGTATTGGAAGCAGAGTCTTGTCTACAGAATAATGCAGACAAAAAAGGGCCTATTGAAGTCTCATGAGAAGTTTGTTACTGCTATTTATGCATGCATGCATGCGTGTTTGTGTGCAATTATACCACCCCCCCCCCCCCTCTCTCTCTCTCTCCCTCACCTCCTCGTCCGATTGGTCACCGTCCTTCTTCTCCTTGCTCTTCTCTCCCAGGTCCAGCTCTATCAGCTCGCTGATGTTGGTGATGGTCTCCTCTGGAGGCAGATCCACAACAGACGCCTCCAGCTGCTGAGGAGCTTCAGAGCCCTGGGCCCCCTGCTGCTGCTCCAGGGTCCCCGTCTGGAGGGAGGGATGGAGAGAGGGCAGGGGAGGGATTAGAGAGGGCAGGGGAGGGATTAGAGAGGGCAGGGGAGGGATTAGATGGAAGGAGGGAGAGAGGGCAGGGGAGGGATTAGATGGAGGGCAGGATGGATGGATTAGAGAGAGGGAGGGAGAGGGCAGGATGGATTAGAGAGAGGGAGGGAGAAAGGGCAGGGGAGGGATTAGAGAGAGGGAGGGGAGGGATTAGAGAGGGCAGGGGAGGGATTAGATGGAGGGCAGGGTGGATGGATTAGAAAGATGGAGGGAGAAAGGGGAGGGATTAGAGAGAGGGAGGGAGAGGGCAGGATGGATTAGAGAGGGAGGGAGAAAGGGCAGGGGAGGGATTAGAGAGAGGGAGGGAGAGGGCAGGATGGATGGATTGGAGAGGGAGGGAGAAAGGGCAGGGGAGGAATTAAGAGAGGGCAGGATGGATGGATTGGAGAGAGGGAGGGAGAGAGGGCAGGGGAGGGATTAGAGAGAGGGAGGGAGAGAGGGCAGGGGAGGGATTAGAGAGAGGGAGGGAGAGAGGGCAGGGGAGGGATTAAGAGAGGGCAGGACGGATGGATTGGAGAGAGGGAGGGAGAGAGGGCAGGGGAGGGATTAGAGAGAGGGAGGGAGAGAGGGCAGGGGAGGGATTAGAGAGAAGGAGGGAGAGAGGGATTAGAGAGGGCCGGGTGGTTGGATTAGAGAGGGAGGGAGGGGTAGAATCCATGATCTCACTCACAGGTGTATAGATGAGGAATGTGAGACTAAACACACACACGCCATTTGGTGACGTCAATGTGCAGTCAGTGACGGGGTAATGCTAGCAGTCGTACTTACCGGCAGGGCCGGCTCCGTGTCCTGGGCCTTGCGTTTGAGGCCCCGCAGTGAGGATGGGGGGGGCATGACCGACTCATCCAGGGTGGTCCTGCTGCCCTCCATGGCTGAAGCCTGTAACACACTGGGCTCCTCCATGATGGTCTGGTCTGGAGGTGGACCGTACCAAATGGGAACACGTGGGGATTAATATTGTGCACACACATCTGGGACAAAAAATTACATTTTTAGTCCCGCAAGGGGCAATTTAAGGCATGAATACGGCAAACAGCTGCACTTATACACATCCAAGACAAAACAGGGGACAAGAGACATACATGACACTATTAAAAGCACAAGAGACATGACACTGTTAGAACAGGATCCTTATATTGTTGATCTGTCAAGTCTAATCATTTTTAAATCAAGGGGTCAAAAAGTGCAATATTAGTGAACTGGCCATTCCTTGTACTGTGGCCATTCACCAGTCGAATGGCCTCTGGAACAAAACCTGATGGTAACAAGTTAAAACACACATGAAGGACATGTGTGGAGTCACTAATTATTTTATGTGCTTTCTTGAGCACTGCTAAACTGTACTAGGGATCTTTGTGTTTTGCCGAACATTTTTGAGCTAAGGTTGACAACACCTTGCAGTTTGTTCTCGTCTCTTTGACAGAGCATGTTGTCTCTTTTACAAATGAAAAGGTTAGAATACTTTCAATAAAGGAATAAGAATCTAGTTTACGAAGACAGTACAGACGCTGATGAGCCTTTTTTATTATAACATCTGCATTGTCGCTAAATTTGAGTTTGTCATCAAACACAGTTCCTAAATATTTGTAGTTCTGGACAATTTACACCTCAG
Source organism: Notolepis coatsorum (assembly GCF_963971535.1). Lineage (NCBI taxonomy): Eukaryota > Metazoa > Chordata > Actinopteri > Aulopiformes > Paralepididae > Notolepis > Notolepis coatsorum. Next base: position 50,257,186 of record NC_140168.1, read on the forward strand.
CTCTGTGGATGGTTGTTGGAGCGATGGTAGAAAACATCAGCGACTTGAATTCCGATTAAGATTCTTCAATACCCACTGAGTTTCCCCTTCCACAATATACAATTGTTACTGATGTACTTGGGAGGACATTGCAGTGACATTGCATTTCATCCCCAGCCCTCACAATTACATATCTGAACCCAAGGGCTTCTCACTCTCCAGGGCATTTACACCAGGCATTGCAGGACCAAGGCTAAGAGAATAGTCAAGACTCTAGCCACCCATAAAATTGCCTCTTTGCATTGCTCAAGTCAAGTCAAGTCAAGAGTTTTATTTGTCACGGCATACAAGTATACAATGAAATGCGGGTGGTCTTGCCCGCGACGATGTGCAATACAGTGGTACAACATATAATAGAATCCAATAAAAAAAAAAACATTGTGCAATAAACAGGTAACATGGTGTGACATCTCGGTATCTGTACATAGTTATTTACAGAGCATATAGGACATGCTAGGTAGCTTTAGTAGTGCAATACACTGTTCCTGTTGTTATACTAATTTAAAGTGGCCTTTCCTCTTGGCCATAAGTGTGCATGTGTGCGGCATGAGTGTGTGCCCGCTCTTGTTAAAGTGGCTGCTAGTGTGTGAGCGTGCACAGCGTGCGTGTCGTGTGTGTGCTCATGTGTGCTTGTGTGTGGATAGTTCAGTGTTCTGTGGCACTGCTGCTGCGGTCAGGCAAGAGCTACAGAGTCTCAAAAGGGGCTTCTATCCCCAGGCCATCAGGATGCTCAATGACTCCATGCAACACTAACACACCCATTCTACATTCATTGCACACACTCACTTTAAACATTCACCATTAACATTCACTTTAAACACATTTTGTAGAGTGTTTGGTCTTTATTCTTTTACTGTATGAAGCACAATCTCAGGAGGCTCATACAGAACCAAGCATTTCACTTTAATGTACATGTACCTTTATGTGACAAATAGAACAAAACTTGACACTTTAAGTTCCCCCCGCCCCTTTGTGATGACCACAAGTAGTTTTACACTCATCCTACTGTACTCACTAGGGGTCATCCTACTGTACTCGCTAGGAGTCATCCTACTGTACTCACTAGGGGTCATCCTAATGTACTCACTAGGGGTCATCCTACTGTACTCACTATGAGTCATCCTAATGTACTCACTAGGGGTCATCCTAATGTACTCACTAGGAGTCATCCTAATGTACTCACTAGGGGTCATCCTACTGTACTCACTAGGGGTCATCCTACTGTACTCACTATGGGTCATCCTACTGTACTCACTAGGGGTATTCCTAATGTACATACTAGGGGTCATCCTACTCTAGGGACTTCAGAGTTAAAACACACAGAGGTAGAGGTTGAGGGTCAGTCTTACCGACGATGTCTCTCTGCTGCTGGCCCATGGCCTCCTCTCGGGGAACCTCTGGGTTCTCTAGGTCTTTCAGGAACTCGTCCAGACTGTCGGCCTCGCCGCCCTTCATCCTCTTCCTCAGCTCGTCTGGAACCAGCGGGGTCAGGCACCGCGTGAACATCTGCTCACAGAGAGAGAGACATTCTAAAACGGTGCACCGATACCACTAAGCACAAGCACAAATATTTCCTTTTGACTATTCACACATACATAGTGATAGAGTACTGATACAGAGTACTAATACAGGGTACTGATACCGAGTACTGATACAGTAAATATTAATGTAAACCTACAAGCTCTCTTTACCTACATCCTGTTATCTGCACTGCACACTTTTTAGAACTGTATTTAGAAAATAGTCCATCTTTATTTTAGTCATATTTTATCTAGTTTTATTCTTATTCTATGCAAATTCTATTGTATTTATATTATTGGAAGCTGCTATGGTCGAGGGACCACAACAAATTGAATTTCACCCTCTCTTTGCTGTATGGTACTGAAATACGTGACAATAAAAAGGAATCTGAATCCATGTGCGTGTGTGTTACCTTGAGCATCCGTGCGTTCCACAGGGGCTGTGCGGGCAGAGAGAACAGCTTCTCCACGCCTCCCGTCTCCTTCCACATCATTAGCTTCTTGGTGGGCGGGGCCAGGTCCAGGGTGGTGACGATGTCGGAATAGTCGGACAGCTGCGCCCGGATGGTCTTACTGTCCAGCTCCTTCACGCTGTCTACAATCAGCTTCCTCTTCCGCTTGGCCTTGGTCTCCTTCACTGTAGCAGCCGCAGGGAGAGGGAATCAAGAGGGATCAGTGATTAACCCTTTCACTGCCACTCTACCAAAGGGTTAACCCAGGGGTCAGCAACCTTTACTATCAAAATAGCCACTTTTCCCCCCTCCCACAAAATAAAATGCTCAGGGAGCCGCACAACCTATTTACCCTGAACACTTTGAGTGCCAGCGAATTATGTTGCAACCTTCGTCTATCAAGCAAACAATTATATATTTAATTTATAATTTATAATTAATAATTATATCAGACAATGCACCTACAAAAGCAGATGATTACAATTAAATTAGCCAACTTGGTAACACATTAGCCATAGCATCATAGGCATAGCCTTATTAATGTTTTGTGTGGCGTCGCCGTCGTGTACAACAATACTTAAGTTTTTTAGGTGATTTGACAAAGTTGTTGTAGAGTTGTGATATGCCATTTTCTTCTGGCATATCTGGCACTCTGCTTTTTGGGCATTGTCTTTGCATATTTTAAAGTGTAACCACACGTCTGATGCAAATTAATCTGTCCACGCTGAATTAAACCCTCTATTTTCCTCAGACTTTCCTTTTTTTGGATTTATCCATGGTTAGCTTACTGGGGGGTCGGAAAGTCAAGATTAGCCACTATATATTTTAGTTGATGAAATATTTTTTCATTTCAGTGTCACAGTATGACACCGATCTCCAAAATAAGAGAACAAAAAAGAAATAACAAAAAAAAACGAAAAATTATTATTATTATTTTTTGCCAGGGAGCCGCAGCCATTTGGCTAAAGAGCCGCAGGTTGCCGACCCCTGGGTTAACAATTTCACTGCGACAATACAAAAGGTTAAGCCTTTCACTGTCACACGACAAATGGTTAACCCTGTCACTGTGACAATACATACGGTTAACCATTTCACTGCCACTCTACCAAAGGGTTAACCCTTTCACTGCCACTCTACCAAAGGGTTTACCCTTTCACTGCGACAATACAGAAGGTTATCCCTTTCACTACCACACTAGTAGTGTGGTAGTGAAAGGTTAACCTTCTGTAGTGTGGTAGTGAAAGGGTCAAAAGCAACAAGACATTTCCAACAGCGGTTTTTATCTAATACACTAGGGATTACGACTAGGGATGTCCCAATCCGATCATGTGATTTTCAGACGATCGGAATCGGGATTTCTTTTTCTTTTTACTAGACTAGTTCATAGTCTAGAATTATTCTGCACTAAGCCAATTTTATATTTTATTTTATTATTTATGACTGAATGTAACTGAACTTGTCAGTTACCTCTGTTACTGCACTACCTTTGTTATTGCACTATTCTGCACTTAATTTGGTTATTTTGTGGTGCACCACTGATTTTTATTTTGTTTTGAATTTTGATCCAATGCTGCAATAAGTGAAATTATAAGTGGATATAATGGATATACTGTTAAAAAAGCCATATCCATGTTGGATATAATGGATAGTTGAGATACTGTTAAATAAAAAAAACCTTAAGGGTCAACTTGATTGCATCTTTTTCTTTTCTTTTTCTTAATGCATTGCCGAAAGATCGGATTGGGAAAAATCGGTATCGGCAGATACTCAAAATCACATGAGTTATACGAGAGCTTTCTTTATAATCAGGCTGTGTTTTATACGTATATGGTGGTGACAGACCTGTTATGTCGATGGGCTCCAGAGCGAAGGCCTCCTCCTCGTTATGAACCAGGGTGGTCTGCTCTGTCTGGTCGGCCATGGCCGGTACAGGCTCCACTGGGCCCGAGTCTGGACTGTCTGGGGCTCCCGCTACCACACAATACATTTAAACAAAAGGTAAACACACTTACATGGTGCCAGTCTAACATCCACACACAGAATACAGTAGAACAATGTACTTCCTACTAGAATAACACTAGCTACTGCAATACAATCAAAATACGTGTTTAGCTAATATTGCTTAGCAACAAAATGGTGTTACAGGAAGGCCTCAAGGTCTCTGTGGAACCGACCTGAGAGGGCATCAAAGTCATCCTCATCATCGGCGTGGTCCTGAGGCATCATGACGCTCTCTGTGACGGCCGGAGGGTCGTCGAAGATACCGCCTCCACCCTCGTTACTCAGCAGCTTGTCCACTGCAGGAAGGAGGCAGGCGACAGCAGTGATACTCAACACAGGTGGTCAAAGGGAATATGCAGCAAGGTCATAGCATAGGTCATCATAGCAAAAATAGGATAAAATACCAATTGGAAAGGCAAATAGCAGGAATTATGTATTTATTCACAGACTTGACATGAAAGCGTATTCGATTCTTTAGTGTGCATCACAAACTGGCCATTTGTACATGGAACAATGAAATATTGATCCCAAAAACGATTTACGCCGTTGTTGGCATTCAACGCATGGCGGGCAATAACGACTTATGCCGTTTATGGCGCACAATGTGTTAACAATGAAAATAAATAAATAAAACTCATGGTATTAACTCATTGACTGCCGGAGATTAGTCAGCCATGGCCCTATGGTAGCATTGCCACGCTTTAAAAGATAGGACTGAGTCACCTTGTTTGTAGAGCTATAACTATATCCAGGGGGCGAATTTAGAGCCCGCCACCCGCCATTGGCGCTCAGTTTTTACGTTTGGCGCCTCCCACTGAGAGGTCTGCCCGCCGTGTGGCGTGTAATCAATCAATCAAGTTCATAACAATACTCTTATTTTGAAAATCTGTGCGGGTCTCATTTCCGCCCCAAGCGCATCTCCAGTCATAATATCGATGGCTCCGGCAGTTAGCAACATTCGGTTCGTATGATACTCTTATTTTGAAAAAAAACGTGGCAACGAGTCATATCCGCCCAGCCCTGCAGCGGGATACTATTGGCTACGGGCTTCTGCTCGTATCAACACAGAGGCAGTCTGCTCTAGTCTAGAAGAGCGGACCTCCATGAGCTACCGTTACTGTTTAAACAATGACCCAGTCAACTATTCACTTTTAGTTTAATACATGACGAGGCATTGTCTAACGGTATCTAGCTGGCTAGCTACTGATAGCTGCTGATATCAACAAATGCTCCAGCAATAGTCGACTCGAGTGCATAATACCTCCGTTCCCTCGTTAGCTAGCTCACGTTAGCTAGCTCACGTTAGATCTATATGTCCCAATAAACTAAATTGTCTTAACGTTATCTAGCGGGCTAGCAGTAGCTACAGATAGCTCCTGATATCAATGTCTTATAACATTGATTCAATGCCTATTCTAGCTGAGGGCATGTTGAATGTGATTTGACCAAAGAACCGTAACATTATACCAATAGGGTCCAGCTGCATCGCCGGAGAATCCTTGCATGCTGAATGTAGGGTCTAGCTGAATATAGGGTCTAGCTGCAGCGCCGGAGAATCCTTGCTGGAGCTGGAGGCTACTCAAGTATACACACAGACAGTGGAGCTGTTTGCAGATAGCGAGCATTTTGACTTATTGTGTGGTGGCGATGTCTCGCAGATAATACAACTACAAGTATGATTATATAATATATATTTTATTTAAAAAATTTTTTTTATATAAAATATATATATATATATTTTTTAATCAAAAAAAATTTGGCAGGTAAGAAATATGCTTGGCGGGTAGATTCTTCCCATCTACCCGCCACTGGCCGGTGAGTCAAAAAGTTAATTTCGCTCCCTTATTATAGCTATGGATACAATACTATGGCCCATTTGACATCGAGTATCTATCGTTCAATATGTGAAATACATCACATATATGTATACAACATACATTCCCATTTTATACCGTGGGGAATATGAGTATGGTTTTAGATTGGTCTGGGGTAATTCCGGAAATGCTGAGCAAGTTCAAGTTCAAGTTCAAGTTCTTTAATAGTTGTCATACAGAAGTACAGAATACTTTCATACAAAATGCTTCTTACTGTTACGCTCCAGAGACTGTGCTAGACAAGATAGTATCAAATAACATAATAACATAATATAGCATGAATTTAGAAGAAGAAAATGAGGTCACAGTTGTTCGGTATAGACATATGTACAATGTTCTGAGTTACCATATAATATACAATACACAATACTATGCAGTGTACTAATGTACAGTACTATCTAGTGCAAAGCAGAAATGGGATGAGGTACAATTTTAGGTACAATTTACAGTAAGGTGTACGAGTTGTAGTGCAATCCTTCATCCATAAATATAAAGTGTGGGGAGTGGGTGCTACAGTGTGTTTGTTTAAAGTGGGTGTGTGCTATAAAGTGTGTGTAGTGGGTGCTACAGTGTGTTTGTTTAAAGTGAGTGTGTGCGTGTGGATGTGTGTGCTATGTGTGTTTGGTGGTTGTTGTTGTGTAGTGTTCATTCATTGTTCGTTTAGCAGCCTGATGGCCTGGGGATAGAAGCTACTTCTGAGTCTTTCTGTGCTCGCCTTGAGACTCCTGTATCGCTTGCCTGACGGCAGCAGTTCAAAGAGGCAGTTGTTCGGGTGGCTCGAGTCCTTAATAATTCTCTTAGCCTTCCCCTTGCAACGCTTGTAGTAAATGTTCTGGAGGGTGGGGAGCCCCCCTCCAATTGTGCGTTCGGCTGCACGTGTCACTCTTTGTAGTCTGCTTTGGTCTTTTGCAGTGCTATTCCCAAACCAGGAGGTGATGTTGCCGGTCAAGATGCTCTCTATTGTACATGAGTAGAAGTTCTTAAGGATCTTCTGGCTGACTTGGAACTTCCTTAGGCGCCTGAGGAAGTAGAGGCGTTGTCGTGCCTTCTTCACCACACTGTTAATGTGTGTGGTCCATGTCAAGTCCTCGGATATGTAGGCTCCGAGGTACTTGAAGCTGTTGACTCTCTCAACCGGTGCCCCGTCGATGCTGAGGGGGCTGTAGTCCTTGACCCCCGACCTCCTGAAGTCCACAATCATCTCCTTTGTTTTGCTGACGTTCAGGGAGAGGCTGTTTTCCTGGCACCATCCCGCCAGGACCTTGACCTCTTCCAGGTAGGCCCTCTCGTCGTTGGCAGAGATCAGGCCCACCACCACTGTGTCGTCAGCAAATTTGACGATTGTATTGCTACTCCGCTGAGCCACACAGTCGTGTGTGTACAGGGAGTAGAGGAGGGGACTCAGAACACAGCCCTGGGGGGCCCCTATGTTGAGGGTGATGGATGAGGAGGTGCAGTTGCCTGCTCTCACCACCTGGGGTGAGCAATAGCCTTATGCGTGTATTACACTAAAACCGTTGCCATTTCTTGCCTGGACCCGCTATTATTCTCAAATCAAATGTTTTGTTTTTGATGCTTTGATCGCCACCAACGTCAATCACCACCTGTCAATCACTCCATTCTGATGGACAAGCTAAAAGTAGGGATGCCCCGATCGATCGGCCACCGATCGTTATCGGCCGATAATAAGTATAAATATGCGATCGGGGAATTCCGATAATGAGTCATATTCGCCGATCGCGGAAACTGATCAAGTGGATATCTCACTCGCTTGTCTCAGACGCACAGGACCTGCAAACTGCTCCTCCTCCCTAGCCCCGCCCGTACCCGTGTAGAGTTTGTAAACACAGAGGAGGCGGACCTCCTCTGCTGAGTCTAGATAGTGCATTCGACCTGAGCTAACGTTAGCTACCTAGCTATCGTTACTGTTTAAACAAAATTACCCAGTCAACTATTCACTTTTAGTAGGCATTGTCTAACGGTATTTAGCCGGCTAGCTACTGATAGCTCCGGATATCAACAAATGCCCCAGGAAGTCTATTAGTCCATGATGATATCTCCGTTAGCTTGCGTTAGCTTGCGTTAGCTGACGTTACTTCACAGTTCAAAACGAAATGTCCGATTGAACTAAATAGTTGTCTTAACGTCATCTAGCCGGCTAGCAGTAGCTACAGATAGCTCCTGATATCAATGTCTTATAACATTGATTGAATGCGTATTCGAGCTGAGGGCTTGCTGAATGTGAAATGACCAAAGCATAACGTTACCAATACAATAGGGTCCCGCTGCAGCGCCGGAGAATCCTTTTTGGAGCTACTAGAGTACACACAGACAGTGGAGCTGTTTGCAGATAGCGAGCATTTTGACTTGTTGCGTGGTGGCGATGTCTCGCAGATAATACAAGTACAAGTCTAATTATATAATATATATATTTTATTAAAAAAAGAAAAAATAAATTTTATATAAAATAATTTTTAATTTCTTTTTAATCAAAAACGATCGGTATCGGATCGGTATCGGCCGATATGGCTCACGACGATCGGTGATCGGTATCGGTGGCAAAAAACGTGATCGGGGCATCCCTAGCTAAAAGCAATTGGTTTTGATAGCTTATCAGTGAGCTGGATGCAATCCTACCTGGAGGGGAGAGAACAGATGGTAGAGGTAAACGGTACTCTATCCCCCCCCCCCTCACAGTGAGCTGTGGTGTTCCACAAGGAAGCATACTAGGACCGCTACTCTTCCTAATTTATGCAAATGACATGTCGTCAGCCTGCTGTGACTGCAACTTGTTCCTGTTTGCGGACGACTCAGCCCTGCTGGTCTCTGACAAGAACAAGTTGCAGGTTGAAAAAACCCTCAGCTCGGAACTAGGCAAAATCTGCATATGGCTCGCTGATAACAAACTATCATTACACATGGGCAAAACAGTCCATTCTCTTGGGTTCAAATAACAAACTCAGCAAGACCGACGGCTTCTCAGTTACAGTGGGTGACAATATTGTCACAAGGAAAGACGAAATTACCTACCTGGGTTCTATCCTAGAGGCAAATCTTTCCTGTGACAAAATGGCATCCAATGTAATAAAAAAAAGTCAACCAATGAACTAGATTCTTGTACCGGATCTCCTCTCTGGTAAACAAGAATACCATGAAGACTCTGGCAGGAGCACTCATTCAAGGGTACTATGACTATGCATGCACCTCATGGTACCAAAGCACCTCAAAGGCGCTTAAAACAAAATTACAAACATCACAAAACAAACTGGTCAGACTACTACTTGACCTGAACCCCAGAACCCACCTCACCCCTGCCCACTTTGACAACCTAGGATGGCTTAGAGTAGACGACAGAGTACAGCAAATTGCAATGGGCCTGGTCTACAAGATACACTATACGACCGGGGTGCCCATGTACATGTCAAAATACTTCCCAAAGGTCAGTGAATACCACAACCACTACACCAGAGGAAGCTCAACAAATCATGTTAAACCCAGATTCGGCTCAAACAAGGGACTAAACACGTTTCGCAATTATGCCACAACAATGTGGAATGCCCTACCCAAAGATGTAAAGGAATGTGAATCCCTGCCCACATTCAAAACCGCTCTTAAAGAGCACCTACGGGAGGCTGCAATTCGAAACTGGCCACCGTAAATTCCCAAAACCCCCACCACCTCCTAATAGACAGTCTCCTCCCCACCGCATGTATATATTCCCTCCCCGCCGTATGTATATTTCTCTCCCACCCACCCACCCACCCCCTCCTAATGTACAGTCCCCTCCCCATCATATGTATATACTCTGTTAGGATCTAGGGGTAACAGTACTGTATATTTGAATACCGTTTATGTCACAAATGTATCAGTACTAAATACCTATATGTCCCTATGCCATAAATGTCATGTATGTTGTGTATGTCATAAATGTCTATATGAAATGAAAATGGGGGACCCTGATGGAAACAAGACAAACGTCTTTCTCAGGTCTGCATCCCCTTAACAATTGTATGTATTGAGCCGTACTGTATTGTACCCATTCTGCAATCTGTTAAATAAAGTTTTCATTCATTCATTCATCATTCATTCATTCAACGGCATACGTTGTGGAATAACGTTACACACACACGGCCGGATCGCATTGAAGACATGCTTGGATCAACGCAAGATTGATATCATATAGCCCTTACCTTGACTAGGATGTACCCCAAAAAGAATATTCCAATTATCTGATCGCCATTCTAAGTATTGATGTCCATCGTGTCGCCAACATAATCCACTATACATCATGCATATTATCGTTATTGTTTTATCGCCCAGCCCTAATCGCAGTATAGTTTTTTTGTCTCACTCATAACCGGTACCCCAGATAATGTGGGGCCAACAGTAGGTGAAGGGAGTGGAGTATTTGATTCTTCTCAATCCGACTGTTATAAACGCTGAGCTTGAGCAAAAAAATAAAGAAAAACGACCCGGACACATTAGATCAACCCACAAGTCAAGATACAATAAAAAAAACGACCAGGACCCATTAGATCAACCCACAAGCCAAGATACAATGTTTCAAAATGGTGCTCGATACCACCGCCTGGGAGGATCTGGCCGGTACTACACCCTCGGCGTCGCAACATACGGGTCCCTGACATTGAATAGGATATTAAAATTTTAAAAAAAAGGGGGGCGGCTACGTGGCGCTACAAGGCGCTCGCAACGAATGCTGGAGACTAGGCTCGAACAGGATGCCTCCTGTTCGAGCCCCGCTCTCCACATTGCTTTCAGTTTAGCTGGTCATCCACAGTAATACACATTGGCCGTATTACGGGGAGGGAAACTGAAGGGTGGGGATTGGGCGTTGTGGACAGCGACTCCTACAGGTCGGTTGGTGCGCCTGCGCAGTAGAATCAAGAAGCGACGGGGGCGGGGCCCCTCCAAAGCCCAGACCCCCCGACGCTGAAAGATCGAGCCGCGCAGGTGAAAAGATGCGACGGCTGTTACCTCGAGTATCGGAGGGGACTCGTGCTATGTATGACTTAGTCCACATTGCAGCCGGCTTGTGGGAGGCAAGAAACAACGTTCGAAGACAGGGGAGGGTTGAATTGGACGATATGAAAATTGGGATGGGAGAAAAATAGAAAATTAGGAGGAAAAAGTAGATGCATTTTTTTTTTTTTTTTTAATGTGACATGTACTGCTATTCCTAGCACTATTTTGGGCAACTTTACACAATTCCTGTTAGTCTATTGAAGACATCTGTACGTTTTTTTTAAAAAAAATGCATTGTTTTATATTTCTAATCAAGTACTCAAAACCATCATTTTCCAGCTTCAAGATTTCAGGCTGTTATGGCCTGGCTCCGCCCATAAGCACTTTGAGTGACAGTCAGCCCACACAGCGACTGGTAGACAGAGAGAGAGACAGAGAGACCAGACACCTCTGCACACCGCGCAGCAGGTCCCCCCCCCCCTTCCACTCGCTGTCTAGTCTAGGTAGAATGGATCCCCCCAAGTGCTCCCTCCCTCTCTCTGTCTCCCTCTCTATCTCTCCCTCCAGAGTATGCAGAGGTGTCGGGTTTCAATCTGCCTCGCAGTATGAGGAAGTGGGCGGGCATTAGCTCCAACCACAGAGCCAATCGCATCACTGTGCGCTACCCAGCGTCCGAATGACGTGACTCAGTCGTTCAAATCAAAATGGCCTGATTTACTGGAGGAGGAAAGGGGCTGAGCTGAATCAGAGCAATCCGCCAATATGGTATTTAGACACTAAAACACATTGATACGAACTCCTATTACTATAATACAATGATAGAGATTGAAAAATGACATTTATAGTACATGTCACCTTTAAAGGAAAAACTATCCAATAACGTATATATACGTGGTTGGTGTTCACCGGTCGTCCACCAAACACGTATATAAACGTGGTTGGCGTCCATTGAGTTAATAATGAAAAATAAATGTAATCTCAAGTCTGATTAGCACACATAGCCTACTTTGTACAGACGGTTTCAAACTGTATTTTAAATTAGAAAGCAAACAAAATTAATGGAATAAAGAGAAATTAATCTCAATTTGGTCAGTATTGTCATTTGGACAAGCAAAGCCATTACTTTAAGTTGCAGGCAAGAAAGACAAGTCTGTCTTTCTTGCAAATCTGAGGACAGGTAGAACATGAACACAAACAATACAACTTTTATAACTGGCATTAATAATGAAGAAAATAAAATGTTAAAAATTATTGACCATGTTTCATATTTATATCGAGGAAAAACATATCGCGATAATTATAGTTATTGTTTTATCGCCCCCCCCCCCCCCCCCCTAATCGCAGTATTGTTTTTTTGTCCCACTCATAACCGGTACCCCAGATAATGTGGGGCCAACAGTAGGTGAAGCCGACCACTGAAAGATAAAGCTAATACAACATCTTATTTGACAGCTGTCTCGCCATCATTCAGAATGCCAGTGTAGCAAAAAGCACTAGGCCAGAATACCGGCTGTGCGATCGGAGCGTCACCGTCTCTTACCCAGCATGCCTCCCTCTGTGCTCTCCGTGGGGTCGTCTCCGAAGTCGTCCTTGTACTGGTCGTCGTACTCCAGGTGGTTGGTCTTGTCGGCCATCTGGTTGACGGTGCCCTCCGCCTCTAACAGCAGGTTAGAGGCCGACTCCCCCATGATGTCCACCTCAAACGCGTTCTCCTCACGCATCATCTCCCGGTCGTCCATCCCAAAGTCCGCTGGAGAAGGCAAGGCAGCGGGTTTATTATGTCACTGTGGTCGAACCAAGTACACAGGGCAGAACATTAACTGTCATGGCTGGCACTTCACCCAAAGGAGAAAATGTACAAATACTGCTAAAAAATAAGAAAAAATACATAAACTAGGGACACACACATACAAGTGACTGGTTTAACCCATCTACCCAGTTTGAGGCAAATTGTGGTTCCACAAACAGATGCACATGCGTTAAAAAGGTGAGGAGGTATAGGAGTAGAGGAGGTATAGGAGGAGTAGGGAGTGGAGGTGAGGAGGTATAGGAGGAGTAGGGAGTAGAGGAGGTATAGGAGGAGTAGGGAGTGGAGGAGGTATAGGAGGAGTAGGGAGTGGAGGTGGAGTAGGGAGTGGAGGTGAGGTATAGGTGTAGGGAGTGGAGGAGGCGTAGGGAGTGGAGGTGGTGGAGGAGGGATAGGGAGTGGAGGTGGTGGAGGAGGCGTAGGGAGTGGAGGAGGTATAGGTGTAGGGAGTGGAGGAGGCGTAGGGAGTGGAGGTGGTGGAGGAGCAGTAGGGAGTGGAGGAGGTATAGGAGGAGTAGGGACTAGGGAGTGGAGGTGAGGTGGTGGAGGAGGCATAGGGAGTGGAGGTGGTGGAGGAGCAGTAGGGAGTGGAGGAGGTATAGGAGGAGTAGGGACTAGGGAGTGGAGGTGGTGGAGGAGGCGTAGGGAGTGGAGGAGGTATAGGAGGAGTAGGGAGTGGAGGAGGTATGGGAGGAGTAGGGAGTGGAGGAGGTATAGGAGGAGTAGGGACTAGGGAGTGGAAGTGAGGTGGTGGAGGAGGCGTAGGGAGTGGAGGAGGTATAGGAGGAGTAGGGAGTGGAGGTGAGGTGGAGGAGGAGGCGTACCGAAGTCGTTCTCCTGCAGCAGGTTGAGGTTTCCCACCTCCTCCCTCATGGTGATCTCCTCCACTCTGCTCTGGTTCAGTGTGAACTGCTGGGCCACATCTATGTCACTGCAAACAACACAGCATTTCATTAACTGCAACTTAAACTACAGAATAAGCAACTAGTCAAAAGATTTTGTAGACTAGAAGATTTGAGGAACTGTATCAATAGGGCTTGGGAAGGGAATGTCAGATTTCTGGGGCAAGCCGCCATGCGCACAGGGTCACTCCCATTGACTGTGTGTTGAGTTAGTTGTCTTGTGTGAAAAGCTGCCACAGAAAAAAAAACTCATCCCTTCTTCCTCCCTTTTTCTTTTTACATTTAGCAGTCTTAGCAATTTCTCAATGCAAATTAACGTAGGGCTGGGCGATAAAACGATAACGATAAATAATTTCCTCGAAATAAACATGAAACGTGGTCGCAAAGTTTCGATATATCGATTTTCCAAGTTTGGCTCCGTTCAGCCTCGGCTCAGCACACTCACTAACAACCAACGTTACGTGATGACGTCCTTACGCACCACAGCTCAGGACTCAAGGCTGCTAGGATACTTAGCTTGCACGGCGCTATTTAATATATTTACGTGCCGAGTATGTGTGTGGCGTGAATTCTGATGCCACGGTTATAGTAGTGTGTGGTATACGGTGGACGCCGTTGCAATGTATTGTGGCGGAACAGAGTATTTTAGGGATATTTACTAGTACATTGTCATGGAATAAATCGCTTTTTTCTATGAAAGAGAAACATTAGGAGGTTTTGTATCAGGTTTTTATTATCAATTACTAACGTCCTCGTATGAAACCCTTCAACTAGACACCGTCTGGAGGAGGGATATACCAGACCTGGAAAATGACTTTGATTGGCAAGGAGCCTGGGCAAATGTCCGACTCACATCAAGGAACCCGGATCATCAACAAATCAATCTGAACTATATTCACAGGACATACTTGACTCCAAATGCTCCCAATGTACAAATGGGGACGAAGGAACATTTATGCACATGTATTGGGACTGCCCACCAGTTAAGGCATTCTGGAAAGATGTGTCCCAACAGTTATCAAAACTCGTATCTTGGAATATACCTGTACACCCCTCGGTATTACTATTGAATGATGTTTTTGAGTTTGCAGTGAATCCACAGCTAAAGAGATTGGTTTTATCGGGTATCACAGTAGCTAAAAAGCTGATCGCATCACGCTGGTTTCAACCGGAAAAGATGTGCCGGAAAGTTTGGTTTCTTACATATCTCGATGTGATATATCAAGAAATATCTACAGCAAGAATTCTGGGTCTCAATGAATCCAAAATGTCAATGTGGGTAGAAGTGGTGGAGAGAATAAAAGCTAGCTTATAATGGTAGTGTCTGGTTAGGAGTGAGGGATAATGGAGGTACTATCCAAGGGGGGGTCCGGGAGGGGGGGGTTCGAGCTGGAGCATATGTGTGTAGGGTTTTAGAAAATAGGTATTAGGGGTATATTCTATACTAACATTTATATAATTTATATAATTGTAATTTATTGGATATACACTGTATACGGTCAAAATGTTATTATGGACTATTTTAGTTTTATCTTGTTTCTGTACTTGCATGTAATTTTAACCACCTTGACTGAAAGTTTCATTATGCATTATGTGTTGAGTACTGACTTTTAATAATTTTTGTTCTGCAATAATAAAAAAAATATATATAAAAAAAAAGGAATACATCGCTTGGAAACGAAGCTGGCTAGGATACCTAGCTTGCACGGCGCTGTTTTTATATATTTACGTGCCGAGTATGTGTGTGGCTTGAATTCTGATGCCACGGTTATAGTAGTGTGTGGTATACGGTGGACGCCGTTGCAATGTATTGTGGCGGAACAGAGTATTTTAGGGATATTTACTAGTACATTGTCATGGGATACACAGTACTGCTCGCTCTGGCTAACTGCTAACGTGCGCGGAATGATGACGACATCAACTCGACTCTCGAGACATTCACAGCAGCAAAACAAGTCAGCCCGTCCATCGGCGCCGGGCATAAAAAGTTAATTAAACTTGACAGACATTATATCGACGATAATTATCGATATCGAGTTATATGAAAATAATTTTATAATTTTATCGCGATAACGTTTTTGGTCATATCGCCCAGCCCTAAATTAACGTCAGCGACCCGTCAAGATGCCGACTGGAGTCGGTCAGGTGGCGTAGCGGAGATTGTGCTCGTCACCAATGCAAGACTCCCGGAGAGTCAGCATTGCCTTGGCTTGGGCTGATCGCTATATACTAACTCGTTTGGCTGAGTTAGGGGGAGGGAAGCCGTGGGTGGGTCCTGGGCGTTGTGGACAGCGACCCCTACAGTTCAGTGCATGTGAGCGGATCGGAGCGTGAGCGGCGCGGGGCGCGGAGCGGCCGGTTTTGACGTGAGCGAGGAGTGGGTTTTAAAATGAGTCGGCGCGACGTCCGGAGCGAGAGTTCTCCTCCGCTCCAATCCACTCCAGGTCGCTCACAGTGGTTTAACACTGTTGATGTAATATACATGCAGTACAATGCCAAAGCAACAGATGGCGATGTACAAACATGAAGGCCATTTTCAACCAATGAGAAGGGTGAACCTGTGATATCCTGTTCAGGCTTCACTCCTCCTCCTTCACTCACTCCTGTTAGAAAAAGTATCGACGCCATTGTTGTTGACGTTAGCTTACATGCTAACGTTAATGGCAGCGACCATAGCATTGTGGCTCGGCTAGCCTATCATCGCTTAATAGAGCTAGTGAATGGATAAACAACGTTATTTAACATTGCAGAATGGGTACAATTACAATGCGGCTCAATACAAACAATTGTTAAGGGGCCCAGGGGGTGTAGACTGTTGTAGTTTGAGCTAATTTACACCATGCTCCAAAAAAAAAAAAAAAAAATGCCGAGCGATCTGGCGCGGGGAGCGCTCGATTCAAGGTGAGCGGGGAGCGAGCGGAGAGCGACTTGGGGGCGGGGTCAACATGAACGATTAGCGGAGCGGACCAAGCTTTAAAGAGCGAAGAGTGGATTTCTCGGCCGCGCCGATCCGCTCACGTGGCCTGCTACAGTTCGGTCGGGGCGCCTGCACAGCGAGGGTAGGATCTGGAGAAAGGTAGCGTGACCTTCCACACGTTACACTCTCCCGGTGAGAATCTGCGCTGCCAGGCTGGCTGCCGGCTGGCTGCACATGTGTCGGAGGAAAACATGCGACAGTCTCCGGCCTCCCGGACCAACAGTAGGGGGGGGGGGGTGCGCAACAACCAGGAAGGGGGTTGGGAATTGGCATAACGACTAACAGTGGGATGGGAGGAAAAAAAACAGAAAAAAGGAGGGGGAAAAGATAATATAAATTTTTTTTTAAGATGCCGACTGGACCGGGATCCGTAGTAACCGTGTACCTATTAGATTAAAATGTATTGTGATTTATTTATTTGTATTATATTATTATGAATATTGTAATAATATTATTTATTATATGATATCATTACAATTTATTCTAATATCGTTATTATTTTATTCAATAATAAATAAATACATAATTTATTATTATTTATCCCACCCACATCCCCAGCCCACACACACACACAACTCACTCTAGGTCTGGTAGTGGCTGGTCAAAGTCGTGGAATTCCTCAGGCAGGGTGATGGCGTTGTAGGCTGCTTCCCGGTTCTCCTCAGGCAGGTCCACCACACCTGACACACCAAGCAGAGAGAGTTCATGAAGTACCTTCATTTTTTAACAGTCAGGACGGGGCTCTTCTATGCAGGTGGTGGGGGAGAAAAAGCTTCTTAGTCCAGAAGTAGTAAATAAATCCAGGCAGTGTGGGAGTTAGGCCAATCTTCTAATATTTCTTTGATACTAGGGAGACGCAAAGGTCTAGTATCTCATGACTTATTTGACTTGATTATTTATCATGCCAGACATTTGATTACCAGAAAGCATGATAAAATGACCAGTAAAATGGTTGAAAACTAACAACAATCTCATTCGCTCAGCAGGTACTTGTCCAGCAGAAGGTAAACATTCTAGTTAACCTCATTGGCCCTGCTCATCTATGATAAAGAAGAGTCCAAAGACGGTCTTGCTCAAAACATCTGTGCGCCCAGTTACACCATCCTGAACCGTTCTTTTTATCATTCATCATACTGGCGATTCAGGATGCAGACTTAAAAGATTGTGCGTTTTCTGGGAACCCAATGCCCGTGCTCTGCCCTCTACCTGGTCTGAAGGCCATCTTGATCTTGATGAAGGCCTCGTTACAGTCAGCCAGGAGATACTTGGCCTTCCTGTGGTAGATCCTCACCACCCCCAGCAGCAGATGACCCGATGTGCGCAGAGCCATTTTCACCTGAGACAAAAACAAAAACAGTGTTTACTACTGACTGCAGAGAATGCCATGCTTGAGCCATCATATACAATGTTATTAAAAGCACCAAGTATTTTGCATCATACGAGGTTCTATAATAGGGCTGTTTACTTGCATCTTTAATCAAATTAAAAGAGAATAGATTAATTTGACTACTGCCAGTCGAATGTTAATAAATAAAAAAGCAAAAAACATTATTGATATGAGGTGAACTGAGAAGACATCACTAGTTTGTGTCCCTTTTTCATAGTTTTGGAAAGATTTGCCAGCAATACAAGCCAATAAATGGGTGTTGCAAAGCACAGCCCAGTGCCTAATGACAGTTTCCCATTGGTGCTACCCATAATAGCAAATACCAACACACACACTGAACTTGTTAACCGTTAGAGCATCTACACTACACCTGCTTTGATGTGTGGTAATAATATGTCAATTCTATCATTAATATTCTACTTTGCCTCACTGTCAGCCGTACTCTGTAACTGTGATGCGTGTAAATCAACACACCAAGGACTGAGGAAGAACACAGAGCAGTAGATTCTATCTTGATTACTATTTCACCCCCCCCCCCACGGTGACATCAGGACACTCCTGAAGCCCTGTAGTGTGGTGTTGTAGTGTTTTACCTTGGGACAAATGATGCTCTCCACACTGCTCTCCAGGTTGCACTCAAACACATGGGCCTTGGTCAGCTTCTTGTCCCAGTGGGCCGCCAGCCAGATCTTGGCCAGCGGCCCCCGTTTGCTGAGGACAAAGTGGGCGTAAAACATGGTCCCAGCGCCTTCTCACGGTAAGGGAGGGGGAAAGGGGAGGCGCCAAGCCTAGAATGAGTAAATAATAGCGCAGGTAAATAAATGACACTTGGATTGAGACAAGAACAACACTGCACATTTGTGATGAGACTTTCTGTGTCTTGTAAACTATCATAAGAACGGATAATAGCATCTGAATAGCAGTTTTTTTGTTTTTGTAATAAGGTCAAAATAAGGAAATAAAAGAGGAATAATATAGTAAGAAACACAAGTGGATCATACATGTCATAGCCTTGTGTATGGATGGCTAGACAGTAGCAGGTCACTGTTGGTCTCTGACAAGAACAAGTTGCAGGTTGAAAAAACCCTCAGCTCGGAACTAGGCAAAATCTGCATATGGCTCGCTGATAACAAACTATCATTACATGGGCAAAACAGAGTCCATTCTCTTCGGTTCAAATAACAAACTCAGCAAGACCGACGGCTTCTCAGTTGCAGTGGGTGACAATATTGTCACAAGGAAAGACGAAATTACCTACCTGGGTTACATCCTAGAGGCAAATCTTTCCTGTGACAAAATTAATCCAATGTAATAAAAAAAGTCAACCAACGAACTAGATTCTTGTACCGGATCTCCTCTCTGGTAAACAAGAATACCCTGAAGACTCTGGCAGGAGCACTCATTCAAGGGTACTACGACTATGCGTGCACCTCATGGTACCAAAGCACCTCAAAGGCGCTTGAAACAAAATTACAAACATCACAAAACAAACTGGTCAGACTACTACTTGACCTTACCCCCAGAACCCACCTCACCCCTGCCCACTTTGACAACCTAGGATGGCTTAGAGTAGACGACAGAGTACAGCAACTTGCAATGGGCCTGGTCTACAAGATACACTATACGACTAAGGTACCCATGTACATGTCAAAATACTTCCCAAAGGTCAGTGAATACCACCACCACTACACCAGAGGAAGCTCAACAAATCATGTTAAACCCAGATTCGGCTCAAACAAGGGACTAAATACGTTTCGCAATTATGCCACATGAATGAATGAATGAAATGAATGAATGAATGAAAACTTTATTTAACAGATTGCAGAATGGGTACAATACAGTACGGCTCAATACATACAATTGTTAAGGGGATGCAGACCTGAGAAAGACGTTTGTCTTGTTTCCATCAGGGTCCCCCATTTTCAATTCATATAGACATATATGACATACATGACATACAGATAGTCAGTACTGCTACATCTATACATTTATGACATACCAGATTTGCAAATACAGTACTGTTTGTGATACAGAAGGAGTCAAGAAAGGGGAGTATATACATTTGACGTAGAAACTGTACATTGGAGGAGGTTGGGTGGGGGGGGTTGGGTACATTGGGATATTGACAACCATACTGGGTAATTTACATTGGAGGTGGTTGGGGGGGGGGGGGGGGGGCCGGGGGGCACACTGTATAAACAAGTAACACTGTACATTGAGGGGGGGGGGGGGAGGAGACACTGTACAAACAAACACAATTGTACATTGAACTATTGACAAAACCATACTAGGTAAATGACTACATTGGAGGGGGTTGGGTTAGGATATTTACAGGGGCCAGTGTTGAATTGCAGTCTCCCGTAGGTGTCCCTTGAGAGAGATTTTGAAAGTGGGTAGTGATCCACATTCCTTTACAGCTTTGGGTAGGGCGTTCCACATTGATGTGGCATAATTGCGAAACGTGTTTAGTCCCTTATTTGAGCCGAATCTGGGTTTAACATGATTTGTGGAGCTCCCTCTGGTGTTGTGATCGTGGTATTCACTGACCTTTGGGAAGTATTTGACATGTACATGGGTACCTTGGTCGTGTAGTGTATCTTGTAGACCAGGCCCATTGCAAGTTGTTGTACTCTGTCGTCTACTCTAAGCCATCCTAGGTTGTCAAAGTGGGCAGGGGTGAGGTGGGTTCTAGGAGTAAGGTCAAGCAGTAGTCTGACCAGTTTGTTTTGAGATGTTTGTAATTTTGTTTTTAGCGCCTTTGAGGTGCTTTGGTACCATGAGGTGCAAGCATAGTCGTAGTACCCCTGAATGAGTGCTCCTGCCAGAGTCTTCAGGGTGTTCTTGTTTACCAGAGAGGAGATCCGGTACAAGAATCGAGTTCGTTGGTTGACTTTTTTTATTACATTGGATGCCATTTTGTCACAGGAGAGATTAGCCTCTAGGATGGAACCCAGGTAGGTAATTTCATCTTTCCTTGTGACAATATTGTCACCCACTGTAACTGAGAAGCCGTCGGTCTTGCTGAGTTTGTTATTTGAACCGAAGAGAATGGACTCTGTTTTGCCCATGTGTAATGATAGTTTGTTATCAGCGAGCCATATGCAGATTCTGCCTAGTTCCGAGCTGAGGGTTTTTTCAACCTGTAACTTGTTCTTGTCAGAGACCAGCAGGGCTGAGTCGTCCGCAAACAGGAACAAGTTGCAGTCACAAGCTGACGACATGTCATTTGCATAAATTAGGAACAGTAGCGGTCCTAGTATGCTTCCTTGTGGAACACCACAGCTCACTGTGAGGGGGGGGATAGGGTACCGTTTACCTCCACCAT
Source organism: Notolepis coatsorum (assembly GCF_963971535.1). Lineage (NCBI taxonomy): Eukaryota > Metazoa > Chordata > Actinopteri > Aulopiformes > Paralepididae > Notolepis > Notolepis coatsorum. The sequence continues at coordinate 50,278,453 of NC_140168.1, forward strand.
CTGTTCCCTCCCCTCAAGGTAGGATTGCATCCAGCTCACTGATAGACTATCAAAACCAATTGCTTTTAGCTTGTCAATCAGAATGGAGTGATTGACCGTGTCAAAGGCCTTTTGTAGGTCCAGCATGACCATGCCGCAGTATTTGCCTGCGTCCACCTCTTGTTTGATGTGGTCATTCAAATAGAGAAGGCATGTGTCAGTGGAGTGGGATGTTCTGAAGCCAGATTGGAATTCGTAGATTAGATTTTTTTCCGCTAGGTACTTTTCGACCTGTTCGTAGACTATTTTTTCCATGACTTTCGAGATGGAGGTGAGAATAGAAACAGGGCGGTAGTTGCCTGGGTCTAATTTGCTGCCCTTTTTGTGCAGAGGGGTCACCCTCGCAATTTTGAAGTCCTTGGGGACGTGTCCCTGTTTTATGGAGAGGTTTATTATGCGTGTGATGATTGGTGTGATGGCGGCTGCTGAGTCTCTGAGGAATTTGGAGGGGATGTTGTCATGGCCAGTGGCCTTGTTAGGTTGGAGGGCGCTCAGTTTATTGAGTACCTCATCTGTTGTTACCATTTCCAGCTTGAAGTCGTCCTTGCGGACCCCTAGGTTTTTGTAGTAAGCTACTATGTGTTCTACCCCATAAAGCCCTGAGTGGGAGGGTAGTTTGTTTACCAGTGTTGTGGCTATGTTTGTGAAGAAAATGTTTAAGTAATTGGCTACATCCAGCTTGTCTGTGATGAGCGTGTTGTCCGTTTTTATGTTTATGTTTGAGAATCTGGTTTTAAGTTTTTTACTGCATCCTAGTTGATTATTGAGTAATTTCCAAAGTTCACGTGGTTTGTTTTTGTTTTCCTCAGTTTTGTCATTGATGAAATTCTTTTTTGCAGTTTTGATCATGGAGTTTACGTCGTTTCTTAGTCTGTTTCTTTCTAGTTTGAGTTCAGTCACGTGGGCTTGGAGTTCACTGCTCGTGCTTTTAGTAAGCTTTGACTGACTTTTACGAAACTCAGAGCATTTTTTGTCTCTGGTTTTCATAGCGGCCAGTATTTCGGAGTGCATCCACGGCTCAGTGCGATTTTTTACCCTGGTGGTTCTTAGGGGGGCCATGTCGTTTAGTATTGCTGAGAATTGTGGAACGCCCTACCTAAAGCTGTAAAGGAATGTGAATCCCTACCCACATTCAAAACTGCTCTTAAAGAGCACCTACAGGAGGCTGCAATTCGAAACTGGCCACCGTAAATGCCCAAAACCCCCACCACCTCCTAATAGACAGTCTCCTCCCCACCGCATGTATATATTCCCTCCCCGCCGTATGTATATCTCTCTCCCACCCACCCACCCCCGCCTAATGTACAGTCCCCTCCCCATCATATGTATATACTCTGTCAGGATCTAGGGGTAACAGTACTGTATATTTGAATACCGTTTATGTCACAAATGTATCAGTACTAAATACCTATATGTCCCTATGCCATAAATGTCATGTATGTTGTGTATGTCATAAATGTCTATATGAATTGAAAATGGGGGACCCTGATGGAAACAAGACTAACGTCTTTCTCAGGTCTGCATCCCCTTAACAATTGTGTGTATTGAGCCGTACTGTATTGTACCCATTCTGCAATCTGTTAAATAAAGTTATCATTCATTCACTGTTGCTTCCACTCACTTTCCAATCTGGTACCTTGCATATGGAAGGGGCGGGGCTTTAACGTTAGCTGCACAGAACGAAGAAGACTGACTGACAACGTTAGTTAATAAATACACCGACCTAGAAAGATTGCTTCATATATATATGCAGTTGTTTTCTTTCCAGCACGACTAACGAACTTACGTTACTCGCAGTTAACGTTACAGCAAAGAGAGTAATGTTAAACTTAAAAATCACAGCCAGTAAATGTGGGGCCACATCCTCGTTTCTACCAGGAGCCTGACCCACATTTAATTATTTTAATGTTAGCGAAGGAACCAGGCTGTATAGCACTGGCCATTTGGCATCGCGATGAATTCGCTATATTTAATAACGTTACATGCGACATAGCAGAACAGGCCAGATGGAGATGCAGGATGTTGTTGTGCGACGCTGGTTTGGTGGGTTAGCTAGAAGAAGCAAGCTAACGTTAGCGCTGTCACTAGCTGAACAGAGTAGGCTACGCAGTGCTGTGTTGCCCCTATGTGTACAAACAGAATTCCATACACAGATATGATACAATCGCACGCCCGCGATACAACTATATCGACTCACCGATCACTGTTGCGGTTTTCCCGTGTTGGTGGCCGTAGTGTTGTAGCTCACCTATATCGTTATATTATCCACCCGTCCTCCCACTAAAACAAACAAGATGGCGCCCTCTCATCTTCCGCCCGCCCAAAGGAGCCTTTTGAATCCACAGGATGTTCGCGGACGGTTTGACCGCTGGTGCTGCTGGTGTTGTTGTGGTGCCCACTGTATGTTTACAATAGTAGTGCTAATAAAGACAACATTGATTTTCAAATTGCATGGCTAATTATGACACAGCCGTAAAAAGATGTGAATCCCTACCCACATTCAAAACCGCTCTTAAAGAGCACCTACGGGAGGCTGCAATTCGAAACTGGCCACCGTAAATGCCCAAAACCCCCACCACCTCCTAATAGACAGTCTCCTCCCCAGCGCATGTATATATTCTCTCCCCGCCGTATGTATATTTCTCTCCCACCCACCCACCCCCTCCTAATGTACAGTCCCCTCCCCATCATATGTATATACTCTGTCAGGATCTAGGGGTAACAGTATATTTGAATACCGTTTAAGTCACAAATGTATCAGTACTAAATACCTATATGTCCCTATGCCATAAATGTCATGTATGTTGTGTATGTCATAAATGTCTATATGAATTGAAAATGGGGGACCCTGATGGAAACAAGACAAACGTCTTTCTCAGGTCTGCATCCCCTTAACAATTGTGTGTATTGAGTCGTACTGTATTGTACCCATTCTGCAATCTGTTAAATAAAGTTTTCATTCATTCATTCATTCATTCATTCATTCATTCATTCATTCATTCATTCATTCATTCACAATGCACATTAACAAAGTGTGTGTCTGTGTGTGTATATCTCAAGAACTGTTCATCCAACTAACTTAATGCCCAGTGGGTGTATTGCTGAGGACATAGGGAAGGCAGCATAGAATTTGGTGTACTTTTGCCAGATGGTGGCGCTATAGTGCATGACTGTCCTTAGCGCATCTTGAGGACCGCTCATCCAATCGGCTTCACGCCTAGCGGGTGTATTGTTGAGACCCAGGGGACTGCAGTGTCGGATGTGGTGCCATTTAGCCAGATGGTGGTGCTATAACAACAAACCGTGTGCATATTTCAAGAGCTGGTCGTCCGATCCACTTCACACTTGGCGGGTGTATTGCGGAGGAGGCAATTGGCCAGATGGTGGCGCTATAACAACACACTTTACATCTGGCAAGTGAATTGAATTTTCAGCGGCCAAGCAATTGTCCACGCGCCAGAACAGGCACTGCACCCGTCTATATGTCACACAGTAAAGCTACACCATCTATAGGACACACAGTAAAACCACACCACCTTCTCTGTGATTTCTCTGTCAGGTTTCTGCTAGTTTGGATCAGCACCCTGAGAGTGTGGGTACAATTGTAACGGATGGTATCGTGAAGCGCAGTCAAGAAGGGCTGGGGTGAGTAGCGGTGCTATCGGTTAAACTCACTCTCACATCCTCAAAAGACGCATAGACCCAGTACTTAGAAGTGGATTCACCTCTTGGTATAGCAGTCTGTGTTGCTGCCTGCCGTGTGGGAGACCGGGGTTCGACTCCCACTCGGGGCAACGAAGTTTGAGGTGATATTGTCACAACCGTTACACAATCATCATGCCATTGGCTGACTATTTCAGTCAGAATTCTCCTCCCCTTCCACTATCTGTGACACTATCTTGCAAGGGCACCATCGCTGCATCCTGGGCTTTGCGCCACCCAGGATGATTGTGATTCAAAGAAATACAAACAAGCCAGAGCGCTTTCCCCCTATACCAGAATGATAGTAGGTTCAGCCAGACCTCTGGCATAGTGCTAACATAGTGTGGAGAGAGGTATTGATAGTTATGAGGATGTGACTGCACCCTCAGATCTCATGTCCACAGACAATTAGGACTGACAAAGTACAACTAGCAGTGACTTCTCTCTTTCAATGTTTCCTTTTCACATGAAGACAGAATGTCTCCTTGACTTGAGCTCAAGCTGAATTCACCAGGTAAGAATCTAACCAGCAAAACTTAGACCTAAACTGGGCTTTTTCTTCCGGTTAAAGAAATGTTTCCCGTCTGAAGCCAGGAAGAGAATTGTGCAGAGTTCCTTTCTGCCTGTATTAGACTATGGCGATGTAATCTATATGCATGCTCCTTCTTCCCTGCTTAAAAAGCTGGATTCTGCGTACCATACTGCCATACGTTTTGTAACGGGTGCAGGCTCTCGCACCCACCACTGCACTTTGTATAAGTCATTAGGATGGTCCTCTCTGTACCAAAGAAGACAATCACACATGTTGATTTTTATCCTTAAGTCATTGTAAGCTGCCCTTATATATCTCCAGACTTCTGTCCTTTTATACTTGCTTTTTTAATACCAGACGAGCAGCAAATGGGATGCTGTTAAATGTTCCTTTGATGCAGTCAGAGCTTGGTAAAGCTGCATTCTCCCACTATGCTCCCTTTTTATGGAATACGTTGCAAGTAAAACTTTGTCTACAGGCACTTCTTACTGTGAATGCTTTTAAAGGTATGCTACGATTGGCCCTTTATGAAACATGTAACTGTTTTACCTGATGCTATTGTTGATTTCCAGAAGAATGGAAAGATGGAATCATCATCAAGCTACCAAAAAAGGGAGATCTCACCAACTGCAACAACTACAGAGGAATAATGCTTCTATCAGTACCCGGAAAAGTACTCAACAGAATTATACTGGACAGAATGAGTGTTGCTGTGGATCCCACGCTTCGAGACCAGCAGGCAGGCTTCCAGAGCAACAGATCTTGCACGGACCAGATCGCCACCCTGCGCATCATTATAGAGCAATCCATCGAATGGAACTCTCCATTATACATAAACTTCATAGACTATGAAAAAGCCTTTGACTGTGTGGATAGAGAGACTCTGTGGAAACTGCTGAGGCATTATGGTATCCCAAAGAAAATCATCACTGATTCAAAACACCTATCAAGGAACATCATGCAAAGTTTTACATGCAGGCCAACTGTCAGAGAGTTTTGAGGTCAAGACCGGTGTGCGTCAGGGATGCCTCCTATCGCCCTTTCTATTCCTCCTAGTCATAGACTGGATTATGAAGACCACCACAAAAGGAAATAAAAACGGCATACAGTGGACCCTATGGACACAACTGGATGACCTCGACTTTGCTGATGACCTGGCTCTCCTGTCACACAACTACAACCAGATGCAGGACAAGACAACCAAGCTGGCAACTACATCCCTTGAGACTGGGTTGAGAATAAACAGGAAGAAAACCAACCTAATGATGATCAACACCTCTACCAACAACACAGTCACAGTAGGTGATGAATCCATACAGGAAGTCAACTCCTTCACTTACCTAGGCAGTATCTTGGATAAGAAGGGCGGCACAGATGGCGACGTCACAGCAAGAGTAGGCAAAGCCAGAGCAGCATTCATCATTCTGAAGAACATCTGGTCCTCCAAGGACATCGCCATGACAACCAAAGTGCGGCTCTTCAATTCAAATGTCAAATCCGTCCTTCTCTACGGTTCAGAGACTTGGAGAATGACGAAAAGAACATTGCAGAAGATACAGACCTTTATAAACAGCTGTCTGAAACGCATCTTTGGGATCCGGTGGCCAAACAAAATCAAGAATGAGGAACTATGGCTGAAAGGAAGACAGGAACCAGTGGAGAAGCAGATCCTGAGACGAAAGTGGGGATGGATAGGCCACACTTTGAGGAAACCGGCTACCAGTACTACACGCCAGGCCCTGACTTGGAATCCCCAAGGGAAGCGGAAGAGAGGGCGGTCTAAGAACACCTGGAGGCGGGACACTGAGGCGGAGCTCAAGAGACAAGGAACTACCTGGGGGGAGGCAGAAAGGACAGCCCAAAGCCGTGTTGGATGGAGAAAAGTCGTAGATGGCCTATGCTCCATTGGGAGCGATGGGCCTAAGTAAGTAAGTAAGTATTGTTGATGTGATTATGCTCCTTGCCACTGCACAAATTACCCTCTGTATTTATATTTGAATTGTATGTTTTTTGTTTAATGCCCTGTTTTATGTTGAAACTTGTTGTGTGCTGTGTTGGTCATGACTCCCTGGAAGAAGAGATCTTGTATCTCAATGGGACATTCCTGGATAAATAAAGGATAAATAAAAAAATAAAAAATATCATTAAAGATAATGATGAGTATGAGGTGAAACACACAAAGGATAATAATAATAATAATAATTCATTTATTTTGTATAGCGCTTTTCAAAGACCAAAAGTCGCTGACAATAGGCAAACAAGAAACAAAGAAAACAAAGAAACAGAACCACAGGGAAACAGAGGACAATAAGAATACACAGGAAACATAAAACCACAAGTAACGGATAACAAATACGGGAGTGAGTAGGGGAGACAGTCGGGAGGAGAGTACTAGGCCCTTTCTCACTCACCCTATTCGTTTCTATTCCGTTCCGTTCTGGCCCGTTCCGAGATCTGATGCGAACTCCCCCCCCCTCTCCCCCCTCTAGTTTGCATACACACTGCAGTCTTGTTTCGTTCCGGGTTCTGTTTACGGTTTGCCTTTTGAGCGTTTACGCTTGCCGTAGGCGATGATGTCACGTTTGAAAATGTAAACACAGGAAGTGTTAACACTTTGAGCGCCATGCCTGGTTTTCCGTTTTACCGCTTGAATGCCACCATCGGCGTCAATGTTAACGTTAATATCGCCTAATCTATGTTTTAAATTATGGCTATGTGTCTAATCTGCCCATCGCATTATCAAAGACTATTTTCCAGTCAGTGCTGTGAAGGCAGATTGTTTTTTTATCGCGTCGTTTCCGTTTCAGAGCAGTTAGAAAAGCCCCCGTTTTGATATAAAAAACAGCTCATTCTGGAGCATTCTATGAAAATCGTCTTTTAGTGGAATATACCACAACGTTGATATTCGTCTGCCTTTTTATGAATCGTTTTCAAATAAACGCTAGATGATCAATATTATACGTGCACGCAAGCACATTACAGCCGCGCACTGATAATCGCTCCGTTGATTTCCTCACGGACTTTTACAGTGAAACCGAAAGAAGACATTTCACAAAACAGCTTATAACTTCATCAAACTTACTCTGATTATCCTACCACTGATAACATAGAGTCCTTACCTGACATCAGATGGTATCCAACTGGTATATTCCAATTCCTGATCACCATTCGAAAAAATCGATACGTGTATGGATCCAACGCGATACAGTAGAACTCCATGATCCGCGGGGCTCTGAGGCTCCAGAATAAAACTCTGGTAACCCCGGCTGGATCAGTGAACTGGAAAATGTGGAGTACCGGATTTTTTTCCCCATTCATTTTCATTGAGTCCATTCCAAAATCACTTATGTCATCTGGGAGACGACAGGGGGCGCTTTTTTCCACAGTGATTGCCGGCGCCCCTCGGCTATACTCGGGTAGGCTCGGGTGATGCAATAATTGTTCAGATCCCAAAAAAAAATAATAATAATAAATAAAATCCGAGAAATCTCGTGAGTGGCATTCTACGTCACTATTAAAAACCCGAGAAATCTCGTGAGTGGCACTCAAAGTGTTAACATGGCGCTGGAGATTGGATGCTGATATAAAATGAATAAATAAGCAATAAATATGAAGTTATATTTGAACCTCTGTTGTCAAGCCTTGTCAATATAACCCACCCCATTTTATCACGAATGGAACTCTGTTGTAGAGTCCGCTTTTGAGCGTTTTGCAGGGTTAACGTTAACGCTAAGCTAACAGCTAACGCTAGCCAGCAGCTAACATTATCCCATCGTTCGTGGTAATTATATTACATGTCATTGATCTACTGGTCGACCACGGCCGACTGGTTGGGCACCACTGGTCTAATAGAAATAAATGCATTCAAACAAGAAACTAATGTATAGAAAATAGCATGGCAAACAAAAATTGCCAGGCCTAATGCGAGCCAGGGAAGTGCTGTGCGTTTGTCACGTGGCTTCATGTTTCATCCACTTGTTTTTGGTTGAGGTCTGAACTCTCAAATTGCCCATAAATATCGTTTTTGAGGGTATTCTCCAGTTGTTGTTGTGTGGTGTTATCTGCCCAAAATTCAAGCAAGCATGACAGTAACGACGTTGTGTGTGTCACGCCCCCCGCACCCGCACGGCCCGATTCCGAGACCACCTAATCCAACTGATCCCGTTCAGCGGGGGGTAAAACGAATCAGCGCCGTTTCGCATCCCAAAAGGGGTGAGTGAGAACACTCCCCCCCGTTCCCGGGAGCAGTGATTCGATCCCCAAACGTAAGTGAGAAAGGGCCCTTGGGAAAACCAAGGGGGGTGGGGGGGGGGGGGGGGGGGGGCAGGAGAGGAGAGAATGTGGGGCAGGGGGAAATGGTGGCGAGTTGGAGGAGGGTGGTTATGGGTAAGGAAGGTTGAATGCTTGGGACAACAGGTAGGTTTTGAGTCTGGATTTGAAGGTGTAGAGTGAGGGAGAGTCTCTGTTGGTCTGAGGGAGGGAGTTCCAGAGTCGGGGTGCAGCTCGTGAGAATGCCCGGTCACCGAAACTTTTGAGTTTGGATGACGGGACAGTGAGGGAAAGAGTGGAAGAGGACCGGAGGGAAGGGGTGGGGCGGTAGGGGAGAAGGAGGTCAGTCAGGTAGGGGGGGGGGCCAGGCTATGGAGGGCTTTGAAGGTGAGGAGTAGTGTTTTGAAGTTAATGCGTTCCTTGATCGGGAGCCAGTGGAGAGAGTGGAGGAGAGAGTGATGTGTTCGCGGGACCGGGTGTTAGTGAGGAGGCGAGCGGCTGAGTTTTGGACCATCTGCAGTTTATGGAGGGAGCGGGAGGTGATGCCAGTGAGGAGGGAGTTACAGTAGTCCAGGCGGGAGGAGATGAAGGCGTGTATGAGGGATTCAGCAGCAGGGGGGAGAGGCAGTGACGGATTTTGGCAATGTTGCGGAGGTGAAAATATGAAGTTTTGACAATGGAGCGGACATGGGGGTCAAATGAGAGGGTGGGGTCGAGGATGACACCGAGGTTGCGGACTAGGGGGGAGGGGGTGATGGTGGAGTCATTGATGGTGAGTGTGATGGGTCCGGATCTGGTGAGGGTGGTGTTGGTGCCGATGATGAAGAGTTCCGTCTTGTCGCTATTTAATTTGAGGAGGTTATGGGTCATCCAGGTTTGTAGTTCCGTGATGCAGGATTCAATGTGACTGAGGGGAGGGCTGTGGGGGGATTGTGTAGTGATGTAAATTTGGGTGTCATCAGCATAGCAGTGGAAGTTGAGGTTGTATTTGCGAATGATGTGACAGAGGGGGAGAATGTAGCAGATGATGGGCAGGGGGCCTAGGACTGAGCCTTGGGGGACCCCCTGTGTGACTGGGGAGGGGGAAGAGGTGTGGCCGGAGAGGGAGATAAATTGATGTCTGTCAGTGAGATAGGAAGAAAACCAGTCAAGTGCTGTGCCCTCAACACCCAGTTGGTGCAGCCTTTGGAGGAGGATGGAGTGACACACTGTGTCAAAGGCTGCACTAAGATCTAGTAGGATCAGGATGTTGAGGGCACCAGCATCAGCGGAGATGAGGAGGTTGTTGATTACTTTGATCAGTGCAGTTTCAGTGCTGTGAGCAGGACGGAAGCCAGATTGAAGGGGTTCGTAGAGGGTGTTGGACTGGAGATGGGAGTGGAGTTGGGAGGCAGCAATGCGTTCAAGTGTTTTGGAGAAGAAAGGGAGATTGGATATGGGGCGGTAGTTGGAGAGGTTGGATGGGTCAAGGGTGGGTTTTTTGAGGACAGGGGTGACAGCGGCGAGTTTATAGGGGGAGGGGACGTGGCCTAGGGATAGTGACTGGTTGAAGAGGGTGTGAGGTGGGGGATGAGAGCAGGGAGGCAGGCCTTGGTGAGAGTAGTGGGGAGGGGGTCAAGGGAGTAGGTAGTGGACTTGGAGGTGGTCATGAGGTCCGTGATGAAGGAGGAGTTGACTGGGGCGAAGGCAGTAAAAGGGGTGGGAGGGATGGAGTCAGGTGGGAGGAAAATTATAGTGGGGGGGGGGGGGGGGTGAGAGTGGGGGAGTTGGCGATGCGGGCGGTCAGTGTGCTGTTGATTTGAGATATTTTGTTATTGAAGGAGAGGAGAAACGAGTTGCAGAGGTCAGGGGAGGAGAGTGAGTTATTGTCCGGGGGTTGTAGGAGTTTCTTGACAGTGGAGAAGAGGGTCCGGGGGTTGTGGTTGCTGCTGTTGTTGATGGTGGAGTAGTGGGCGGATTTGGCAGCTTGAAGTGCGTCACGGTAGGAGGAGACGTGCTGTTTCTGGAGGTCGCCGTGGATGGTGAGATGTTTTTTTTTATAGAGGCGTTCAAGTTGGCGGCCGTTCTGCTTCATGGAGCGGAGTTCCGGAGTGTACCAGGGGGAGGAGGTGGTGAATGAGACAGTGATGGTTTTCAGGGGTGCCAGTGAGTCGAGGGAGTCAGAGAGAGTGGAATTGAGGAGGAGGGCATAGTCGTCGGGGTTAGAGGGGGCGGAGTCAGGGGGAAAGGCAGAGGATATGGACTGGGACAGTGTGAGAGGGTCAATGGATTTTATGTTTCGGAAAGAGATGGTGCGTTTGTTGGAGTGGTGGGGTGGGGGAAGGGGAGCAGAGAAAAGGATGCAGTAGTGGTCAGAGAGTGGGAATGGGTGAGGATTTGATATGGGTAGGGAGGCAGAGCAAACAAGGTCGAGTGTGTGGCCTTTGTTGTGGGTGGGGAAGTTGATGTGCTGAGTGAGGCTAAAACAGTCAAGGAGGGAGAGGAAGTCAGGTGTGAGGTTTGAGTTAGGTTGGTCTGTTGAGTTAGGAGGCGGGTGGAGAGAGTGCAGGCTATAGTCAGGAGATCAGAAAGTTCAGTTAGGAAAGAGGGGTGAGGCTTTGGAGGGCGGTAAAGAAGTAGTGCCGTGATAGAGTTGGGGAGGGAGAAGGCGAGGTATTCAAAGGATAACATGGGAGGGAGGTTTAGGTGCAGTTCAGTAATGGATAGGGAGTGTTTGTGGAAACATGGGGGGAGGGGGGGAGTGAGAATCCAAGGGAAAACGGTAGGAGAAGCAGGAGTCCAAGTCAGAAGGTTAGCAGCATTGTGTCTCAGTTTCAACAAGGTGTAGGTGTAAATGACATGGGAGCTTTGACTAACTGCAACTCATTCTGTTGTAAGGAGGATAATTAAACTGCAGACAGACACTATTTCCTCAACCATTTCTTCATCTTTCCTCGATTTGGGCCTAGTTGAAAATAGTTTGAGGAAATGGTGTCTCCAGTTCGCTAGAGGCCTGCTCTCCTTTCAGTGACGTCACCCAATCTCTTGAGGCGTCGATGTGGCTGAGCTCTCGAGACACAGAATGTGTTGGTAAATTACATGTCTGATTATCCTCCTCACAACACAACTATAGGATTATGGTGGAAAATCTGTGAAGTGACCCTTTAATGCCACTTAATTTCGTTTTTACAAAATAAATCATATACAGTACATATTTTCAATATAATTAATTTGATCACTATTGCATATCCAGACTTAGTGGCTGTGAAGCCCTGGCTTCAGTTCTCAGCTCCAACCCTTCTAATCTGAGATATCTGGACCTGAGTAACATGACCTACACTACAGGATACAGGGGTGAAGCTGCTCTCTGCTGGAATAAGGTGTCCACACTGTAGACTGGAGACTATCGGGTCAGTCTTCCTAGACCAGTTCAACAGAAGACCATTTAAATACATGTTGACACATAAAGGTTGATGACAGTGGACACATGGATAAGCAATATGTAGATTTGGTGTGCTGATTAAATACTAATACCTGTGTGTCTGTGTGGTTGTCACTGTGTGTGTGTGTGTGTGTGTGTGTGTGTGTGTGTGTGTGTGTGTGTGTGTGTGTGTGTGTGTGTGTGTGTGTGTGTGTGTGTGTATGTGTGTGTGTGTGTGTGTGTGTGTGTGTGTGTGTGTGTGTGTGTGCGTGCGTGCGTGTGCCTGCACAAGGTCTCTTGTGTCTACCTCTCCTACAGTGTTGACTATGGTAAAGAGTGTCGGTTGAAACCAATGCCCAGTGTAAGTTGGGCTTGTTGTTCTTTCTGCACATTTACAGACTGAGCTCCCCTTCGGGATATAATGGAGGCATTTCATTAATAATAGTGAAACTCAGTTGATCAATCAGAGACAAACAGACATACTGTGTACCTGGACTGGCCTGGTGGCACTCTGTCCTTCTACAGAGTCTACCGGTTCTATAGTGATGACTCGTCAGTGACCCAGATAGAGTATAAGTAAAGTAGCCTCTTGGTGTCCTGGAGGAACACTCACACTCCTGCCCAAAGACAGCAGCTGAAATTAGGTTAATCTGTCTCACTCACTCACTCACTCACTCACTCACTCACTCACTCACTCACTCTCACTCACTCACTCACTCACTCACTCACTCACTCACTCACTCACTCACTCACTCACTCACTCACTCACTCACTCACTCACTCACTCACTCACTCACTCACTCACTCACTCACTCACTCACTCACTATCACACACTCAATCACTCACTCACTCACTCACTCACTCACTCACTCACTCACTCACTCACTCTATCACACACTCAATCACTCACTCACTCACTCACTCACTCACTCACTCGCTCACTCACTCACTCACTCACACGCTCACTAACTTGCTTACTCACTCACTCACTCGCTCGCTCGCTCACACACTCACTCGCTCGCTCACTCACTCACTCACTCGCTCGCTCGCTCACTCACTTACTCACTAACTCACTCACTCACACACTCACTCACTCACAAGCTCACTCACACACTCACTCACTCACTCACTCACTCACTCACACGCTCACTCACACACTCACTCACTCACTCACTCACTCGCTCGCTCGCTCAATCACTAACTCACTCACTCACACGCTCACTCACTCACTCACACACTCACACGCTCACTCAATCACTTGCTCACTCACTCACTCACTCACTCACTCACTCACTCACTCACTCACTCACTCACTCGCTCGCTCACTCACTGACTCGCTCGCTCACTCACTGACTCGCTCACTCACTCACTCACTCAGTCACTCACTCGCTCACCACACTCACTCACTCACTCACTCACTCACTCGCTCGCTCACTCACTCGCTCACTCACTCGCTCGCTCACTCACTGACTCGCTCACTCACTCACTCACTCACTCGCTCACTCACTCACTCACTCACTCACTCACTCACTCACTCACACACTCACTCGCTCACTCTATCACTCACACTCACTCTCTCACTCACTCACTCACTCACTCACTCATTTGCTCACTCACTCACTCACTCTATCACTCTATCACTCACTCACTCACTCACTCACTCACTCACTCACTCACTCACTCACTCACTCTATCACTCTATCACTCACTCACTCACTCACTCACTCATTCACTCACTCGCTCACTCACTCACTCACTCACTCATTTGCTCACTCACTCACTCACTCACTCACTCACTCAGCCCTTCACGGCTGCATGCACACTTTAGTCGCACAAGCAAACGCAGGCTCCCCTGGCTCCATCCGCCCACTAAACCTTAGCTGACTCTGTGTATTTAGTGGGTCGCTTGTCCTTGTCATTGATGTCATGCATTGCTCTGCTTCCTTGACCTTCAAGACAGAAGGCCCAGTCCCTCCACCCTCTTCTCACGCTCCAGAGCCCACTGCACAAATGGAGTCATAGCTCTGACCTTATGAGCTCTGACAAGAGCTCCCATCTCTCTCTCTCTCTCTCTCTCTCTCTCTCTCTCTCTCTCTTCTCTCTCTCTCTCTCTCTCTCTCTCTCTCTCTCTCTCTCTCTCTCTCTCTCTCTCTCTCTCTCTCTCTCTCTCTCTCTCTCTCTCTCTCTCTCTCTCTCTCTCTCTCTCTTCTCCAACACACCCATTAATCCTCACTGGTCATACAGGGGTGACAGGATTGCGTATCGAAGCCATTCATTAGACGAGAAATGGTCAGCGTATGGGCGATAAGTGCGTTGCAGATTTGACTTGAGGGTTTTAAGGGAGTTTTATGGAGACCGTAGCAGCGAATGGGCATGAGGTCTATCTAACTCTCTCTCTCTATCGCTCTCTCTCTCTCTCCTCTCTCTCTCTCTCTCTCTCTCTCTTTCTTTTTCGGTGTCTCCCTATATCTAACTAACTGTCCGTCATTCCCTTTCCCTTTTTTCTCACCTCAGTACCACTGGTTAGTCGTTATTTAGTACAAACCTCTGTGTCACAGAACGGACACTTCCTCAAAAACAGCGACTTTATCAAAGTAAAGAATCTCCCTGGGAACTAAAACCCCTGCTGTATTCAGGGATCTGAAATGTCCAGCAGCCAGCCCCATATGTCAGGGAGGAGAGTACACTAGAACCTTGTCTCATCTCTATAGAAAAGTCAGGAAAAATGGCGCGCGTTGTGCCAAAAAGCCATTCCAGAAGACCCACAGGGGATGGATTTAGCTTAGGCACAAAAGGGCCCTGGTTGTATTTCACCGTTGGATGGCCTTTGTGTTTCTAAATCGTCTAACACTGAGGCTGTGTGTGTGTGCATGTGCCGCAGCGCGCGCGTGTGTCTGTGTCTCTCCTCTCACCCAACCTGTCTGTCTCCTAATCTGACAAGCAGGTCTTATTTAATGCAGGGAGAGAAGTACTGGAAAGTTAGCTGGGGTTTGATGGATTTGATGTACACACACTACAAACAAACAAACAAACACACACACACACACACGCACACACGCACGCACGCATGCACGCACACACACACACAAACATGCTTACACACACACTCTCATGCATAAAACACACACACACACACACGTCCATACGTAGGTTTTACACATTAACTGAGAACATTTCTCACACCAGAATTGTATGGGGGCGGGTTTGACTGAGAGAGAGAGAGAGAGAGAGAGAGAGAGAGAAGAGAAAGAGAAGAGAAAGAGAGAGAGAGAGAGAGAGAGAGAGAGAGAGAGAGAGAGAGAGAGAGAGAGAGAGAGAGAAGAGAGAGAGAGAGAGGAGAGAGAGAGAGAGAGAGAGAGCGAG
Source organism: Notolepis coatsorum (assembly GCF_963971535.1). Taxonomy (NCBI): domain Eukaryota; kingdom Metazoa; phylum Chordata; class Actinopteri; order Aulopiformes; family Paralepididae; genus Notolepis; species Notolepis coatsorum. The sequence goes on from NC_140168.1 coordinate 50,293,759, forward strand.
AGAGAGGGGAGGGAGGGTGTGGTGGTAGTGGTGGGGTGGGGGGATTCTTTTCACTTCTTTTTTGGAGGCAACAATGGTCTTTGTCCAAGATCTTCCACCATTCTTATTGGGGTTACCAAGGGGAGGGGGGGGGGGGGGGGGGGGTGGGGGGGGGCGTGCGGGCGGAGGGCTGCTTCTCCATAGTAACGATGACAAAACAGGCCGGTTCCACACACACACACACACACACACACACACACAACACACACACACACACACACACACACACACACACACACACACACACACACACACACACACACACACACACACACACACACACACACCAGGCATGAGGCAATGGGATGAGCAAGGCTGCTGAAACAGAGGAACACAATCTTCTCCCGCGAGTCCAAGGAAGGGTCTTGTTCACACAAGAGAGGAGGGCAGGGAGAGAGAGACGGGAAGAGTGGAAGGAAGGACACACACAAGGGGTTAACGACAGCGGATGCACTGGAGTTAAACATCAACAGAGAGAGAGAGAGAGAGAGAGAGAGAGAGAGAGAGAGAGAGAGAGAGAGAGGAGAGAGAGAGAGAGAGAGAGAGAGAGAGAGAGAGAGAGAGAGAGAGAGGAGGCATCTCAGAAGTTCAACAAGAAGGAGCATCTTTTTAAGTTCAGTACGGAAGGCTGGGCAGGATTCAAGGGATACAGAGACACCTGCTTCTACACACAAACCTTCTTTCGCACACACACACACACACACACACACACACACACACACACACACACACACACACACACACACACACACACACACACACACACACACACACACACACACACACACACACACACACACACACACACACACACACACACACACACACACACACACACACACACACACACACACACACACACACACACACACACACACACACACACACACACACACACACACACACACACACACACACACACACACACACACACACACACACACACACACACACACACACACACACACACACACACACACACACACACACACACACACACACACACACACACACACACACACACACACACACACACACACACACACACACACACACACACACACACACACACACACACACACACACACACACACACACACACACACACACACACACACACACACACACACACACACACACACACACACACACACACACACACACACACACACACACACACACACACACACACACACACACACACACACACACACACACACACACACACACACACACACACACACACACACACACACACACACACACACACACACACACACACACACACACACACACACACACACACACACACACACACAGACAGGGTTGTCTCCCATCAGAAGCAGCATGAACCGAGACAGCCAGAGCGAGGACACCCTGTCATCCATGGTCCTGGAGAACATCAAGAACAAACTGATTCACGCCTTCAGGACGACGGGGGAAGAAGCCCAGGACTCTGGATCCGCTGCCGTCCGTCCCGTCAGTATCAGCAGGAGTTACCAAGCCAACGAGGAGCTGCGCAGGGCGAAGATAGACGGAGCGATAACCTGGCTGAGGTCTGAACTGGTGAGTTATTCCATGATCATCGATGACCATTGAACTAACTGGATTCACTGACTTTTACAATAGTTGGCCACAGTTATCTTTCTCATCAGTGCAAATAATATCTTTTTTATTTTTTTAAACAAACCTGGAGCATCTATCGCTTGTACACTCTGCAGAGATTGTCATGTATTGAAAGATTAATCAGAAAAGCAGCTCACATTCCTGCTTATAGGTATTCACTGTGCATGTGTAGAAAAGCTCACCCACCTGCTCACTTACACAGGTCTAGTCGATGTAACAATTGAATGTATGTGGAGTTATATGTGTCTTTGGGAGTTAAGTGTTAATCAAAATATACACTGAATGTGATGTCTGATCTGATTTTCTCACGGTCGCTGTGCAGCTGGAGATGCGCTCCCAGGACGTCCAGTTGGCCCAGACGCTGCTGGGGCTCAACACGGAGATCCAGAGACTGAGGAGGGAGAGTTATGGAGCTCTGGAACACGAGGGAGATGAGCAGCAATGACCTGCCCCTGCAGAGAGCATGCACCCCCCCCCCCCCCTCGGAGAAGACTTGTTAAAGAGAGTGGGGAGAGAGAGAGAAAGAGAGAGGGGCCCCTGGCTTGATTGGGATTTGTTTTAAGAAGTGATGCGTGCAGCTGAGCCTTTGTCACATGATATGACTTTGTAAAGGTCACCGAAACTGTACGACTGATGAATGGATTTGCCTGTCGGGGGGGGGGGGGGATTCCATTCACTGGGTAATAGTTAATTGTAATGAAATGTGCCTGTGTCGGATCAAAAGGCCAATATTTGCATGCAAAATTACATAGCTTGTCGAAGGAAGAGAAGCTATACGCTTGTCAGTGTAACGTTGATATGCATTGTCTGTTAATTCCTCTAAATTGTAAATGACATGTGTTTCTGTGCTGGATAGAGAAACAAGACCAATTCAGTCAGTAGCGACTGTACTCTAAAGTGGACACACTTTTTGGGGGGCAAAAGAAACAATGTTTTTCGTTTCAGAAAAGATTGGATAAATGAAAAGGTATACCATTATTAACATTTTCACGTCTTTATTTTTGTATTCTCGTTATTCTCGTCATACTGTAACAGTACAGTACCAAATATAGCTGGATGACCAGGGATGGATAATTACATCCGTATGTCCTCACACACACACACACACACACACATTTAGAATCTTTATTTATGTCCACATAAAGACAATGTTTAAACTTTAAAGGACACAAATATTATCAGTGCACTTGTACATTGTGGGTTATTCTGATACAATCGTTACATTAACTGAGTCCGGCCCCACCCACTCCAGGGCCAGGTTGGGCGCGCACACACACACACACACACACGCACACACACACACACACACACACACATTTCTGGCTTATCCAGTTCACAACGTATTCGACTCATCAGTGAACCCTCATAATTGCCTTCTATAATGCGCTGGTGGTTTGCAGCGTGTCGCTTATTGGATATGAACACAAGTTTCTCTGAACACTGAACGGGGACTTTCCTCAACAAAGACATAAATCTCTGACTCAGAAGATCTCCAAGTCCTTTGACAAGAGCTACTGTGCTACATGTACATAATTGACCTATCTCAAGGCCCGCCCCCTTTTTTTGATCATCCAATCAACTGTCGCTTCCCTCGGGGACAAGCAACAGTTGTAATCGGAGGATCAGGAAAAGAGGGGGCGGGGCTTGAGATGGGTCAATAAAACATGTGGCAATCTAGAGATAGGCCATCTCCTTTCTGGATCAAGGAGTTACAGTCAGAAAATGTCATTGAGCTTCCTCAGATGCACAACAGCATCAGGAACCCTGGGTAACATCTGATACATTCACACACGTCTTCTTTATAGTCTATCTATGAGGTCGTGCAGTTGCAGAACTGTGTTGTGTACTGTGTGTCTTACTGAAGCAGTAGTGACATTCTGATGTGTGTAGGGAAGAAAATGTCACTCACACACACACACGCACGCACGCACACACACACACACACACACACACACACACACACACACACAATACTATTCTAAAAATGTAAGATACGTATTTAAGCCAAATGCAATGATGATTGCATTGAAGTCAATTCATAAAGTAGGACATACGCTGTCCTCCGTCTCACTTCCTACTTGCTATAGCAGCCTATATCATAAGGCATTGTCTTGTCATCATCTTCATTTCTGTAATGGGTGCTGTGTGTGATGATGACACAATTGTTTTATGGTAATGGGGTATTAGCATGTTATTTTTGTGTGAGAGAGATGGAAATGCTATTTATACATACAGTACATACATAATGCAAATACAATTTCACAACTGTAATGTGACAACGGAGTGAGTGAAATTTTTCTGAATATAGCCTACTTCCTATTCCGTGTATGATCAAAATTCCCATGGCGTGATGATGGCCATATTTGGTCCAAATGAGGCTGTTAGGGATGCAGTGATACCAGTGTCGATATCGGATATCGGATACTGGACTAAAACTATTTACTTTCCATAGCAAGAGCCATGTTAGAAATCCAACGCAGAGCCGACTAGATTTTCTGTGTTTCTGGCACATTGAAGCATATTAGAGAGATCTGAATGGAGCTAAATGTATTTTACACCTTTATCATTTTTGTCCAATGACCCCTAACTAATGGTCAGAGTCTATATTGTTCAGTAAAAGTCATGGATCATAACTGTACATGAGCCAATAGCCAATACATACTTGTACAGTTGTACTTTAGGACTCTGACTTGGTATCGGCAGTGAAAAGGTGGTATCAGAGCATCCCTAAGAGGCCACTGTTTGCACATTGAATCTCTCCTCATTTCCTCTTGTCTTCTCTTCCCTCCTGCCCCCAATAGTAAATGAGAGGAAGCAAGAATGGAGGAGAGATGTTTTGAGATTCAGGTTTTCAAGGCACCGAGCTTCTCCTGCTGAACGCCCTCTTGGGCAGAGACCCCAGAGCAAGGGGCGGAGCCATCTTCAGACAGGAAATGGAAAATTCAACCTCCCCTGAGCTGGAGTAGAGGCTACCACTCCCCCCTGCCTCGCTCCCAGAGTCCCAGCAGCTTCCCTCCTCCTCCTCCTCCTCCTCCTCCTCCTCCTCCTCCTCCTCCTCCGCCTCCTCTGCCTCCTCCTCTTCCTCCTCCTCCTCCTCCTCCTCCTCTTCGTTTTCCTCGGACAGCTCCTGCTTTAACTCCTGGATGCCTGTGTGCAGGTCCATCAGCTGCCTGATCAGGGCCTGGTCCTGGGAACGCATCTCCATCTGCAAATACAGGAATACGGCTTATTCAGTCATGGAGAGAGAGAATCTTATATAGATAGACAGACAGACAGACAGACAGACAGACAGACAGACAGACAGACAGACAGACAGACAGACAGACAGACAGACAGACAGACAGACAGACAGACAGACAGACAGACAGACAGACAGACAGACAGACAGACAGACAGACAGACAGACAGATAGACTGATATACATACACTGTTCCTCAAGTGTTGCTTTTACCAAGGAAAGCAAACTAGAGTCCTGATCTGGTACTTTATGATACTCTCAACAGAGTCATAACACACCATGGCAAGATATATATCCATGTTGTGATATATATATATATATATATATATCCTTGACAGAAACAACCAATGTCTGAATGTCAGACACAGGCATGTTTGCACTGTACATAATGTACTGTTGACATTACAGTCTGCACACAGTGATATATTGATAGCTCAACTCAAGTCAACTTAAATAACTAAAGCGAATGCATTGGAACTAATCTGAGCGCTATATAAATAAAATGAATTATTATTATCTGTTAGAATAAAATATATCTGGCTCCACTTGTCACACAACGTATAGGTTGTTTATAGACAGACCCAACTGTGATGTAATATAGGGGGCAGACAGGAATGGTCAGTGAGGAGGAATCTGAACTCGACGGAGGTTTGCGTCTTTTTTTTTTTTCTTCATGAAAAGGTTCTCAAAAGGTTCTTTTTTTATTAAGACGATCAAGTTCATGTCCTCACAACGTGCTTTGTGGTTCCAGCCATTTCATTTGAGCGCTGCCTTCTTTCAGATGCAAATGCCTTTTCTGTCCGTCTGTCTGTCTGTCTGTCTGTCTGTCTGTCTGTCTGTCTGTCTGTCTGTCTGTCTGTCTGTCTGTCTGTCTGTCTGTCTGTCTGTCTGTCTGTCTGTCTGTCTGTCTGTCTGTCTGTCTGTCTGTCTGTCTGTCTGTCTGTCTGTCTGTCTGTCTGTCTGTCTGTCTGTCTGTCTGTCTGTCTGTCTCTCTGTCTCTCTCTCTTCTCTTTTGTTTGCGAGAGGCTTTGTAATTGCCCTGCTTTGTGCAAATAGAATATTCGGAATTCCATTGAATTCAGAGTACAAGTTTGTCCCAAGAAGTGAAAGGAAAAAAACACCACCCTGGCAAATCAGCATTTCTTTCTCTGTTAATTACAGCACCAGTTCTGGACTGGACACTTATCTATTAACTACTGCTTTTTAAATATTTAGTTTTTTACTGCCATTATTACGTAACACGCCAGTAAACTTTTCTTTGAGGAGAGGTTGACCTGTGGGCTTACAGGGAGTCCCAACCAGCCCCACTAGAGGATGTGCGGTCTTCTGTGTGTTTGTGTTTATGTGTGTGTCCTTTACTTGGGCTATTTCAGCGCATAGAAGGTAAAGACAACTTTGAACTGTTAGACAGTAATCCAGAACTATTTGATTGCAATCTAAAAAACTGTGATTCTATATGTCTGCACTTTATTTGCTCATTTCATGTATTTTCTATTCTACTAAAACTGAATAAACAAAGTGGCCTGTTGGGAGGTTAGATCCTAATGTGAAAAACTGTGATTTTATATGTCTGCACTTTGTGCTAATTTTACCCTTGCTATTATTTTACTTATTTTCACTTTTATTTCTACGCCCCACTATCCGCTAGGTGCATACTATGACCTTTATCATGTTTTGTAACAGAAATTCAAGAAGCCTATTGGAACATGAGGTTCTGATAGAGTTTGATTAATATATCTGCATTATTTTATCCCACTTTATGCTTTGCTCTTGCTGCTTGTTTTACACTGATTTTATGTCTTATTTCTTACTGATGTAAAGCATTTTAAACTGCAATCCCCTGTATGAAAGGTGCTATACAAATAAAGTGATTCTTATTATTCTTATTATTCTTACTAAACTAGAAGTCTAGCTAGATTGTGTTCCTTCAGACCTCGCTGTCTCCTCTCATATAGGACAGGGTTGAATCCTGGGCCTTGAGACGTGTGATTAAATGCAAGGGCTGCATTCAGCGGAGGTTATTTCTATTTGTGCTACATTGCAGCCTCCGCACAATCATACTGTGAATACTAGATGCGCGGGGGCTGGATCCAAGCCACTTCATCTCCAGTGACACAAACCGCTTCACGACATCAAGGTTTTGTCATTGGTCATGGGCAAGTGGAAGACATTGAGAGAGGGTTCTTCTTGTCTGTTGCTGCTGGAGTGACAGAACTTAAAGGGACACTTCATAAAAAAAAAACGATCAGATTTATTTTGCACGTAATCTTGCACACATCCACAAACTCTACACAGTTTTGCACGCATTCATTTAGTTTGACAGTTATTGAGATTAAATTAGTTTGAATACGGCCGCCATCAGGGACATTGAATCCTTGTGTTGTGTTAATTACAGCTATAGCCCCCAAAAACATGAATAAATACAATGAAATAAACATGAAGAACATCTGGACTTCAACAAACAAACTGTCAGTTGTTGGTAAATGGTATAAGGTGCATTTATATAGCGCTTTTATCCAAAGCGCTTTACAATTTGTTCCTCACATTTCACCCATTCACTAACACATTAAAAAATACTACGGTGGAGGCAACCATGCAAGGTGCCAACCTGCTCATCGGGAGCAGTTAGGGGTTAAGTGTCTTGCTCAAGGACACTTCGACATGCTGCCTGGGAGGAGCGGGAATTGAACCAGGAACCTCTGGATTACCAGACGACTGCTCTACCTCCCGAGCCACTGTCGCCCCACAAGCAATGGCTTGTCTTATAGGGACTGCTACTTTTATTTTATTTTATCCACTTTTTCTATTTTTCTCCCATCCCAATTCAACTGTGCCAATTCTTCCTTCCCCTGTCTTGAACATTGCTCGCATATGCCCCCCACTGGCCGGTTGTAGGGAGGATAGAAGCCTTGCATCACGTGTCCCCTCCGATACACGAGGAGGCAGCCTGTCACATCTTTTCACCTGCCAGCACGGACTCTCATTGGCGAGGTGTAACGTGTGGGAGGCTCACACTACCCCCGCCATTTCCTGTCTCTGCTGTGCAGGCGTCCCCAACCGACCTGTAGGAGTCGCTGTCCACAACATCCAGATTACCACCCATCGACTTCCACCCGCTAACTCTGCCAATTGAGTTAGTATGACGGCTGGCCCAAGCCGGAGGCAACGCCGACAGCCGGAGTCGAACCCGGTGTCTCTTGCGTTGGTGACGAGCACAATGTCCGCTGTGCCACCCAGCCGCCACTAGGGACTGCTACCTTATAATTTAATTAAACTGTAATTAACACAACACAAGGATTAATCACTGGTGGCCATATTCTTTTTTTTAAACTTTATTTTTTTAGCGTTTATCGCTTTTCTGGTCAAGCATGACCGACAGTTGTAGAGTGAAACGGGAGGGAGAACAGGGGAAGACATTCGGCAAATGACGGCGGGTCTGGGAATCGAACTCGGAGTCAACCAGAGCCGTGGCTCCTCCCGACCCAGAAATAGCGCCGAGATACGTGGTGAGCTACTGGAGCCCCCACTGGTGGCCATATTCAAATGCATTTACTCTCAATAACTGTCAAACTAACTTAATGTGTGCAAAGCTGTTTAGAGGTTTTGGATGTGTGTGAGATTATGTGCAAAATAAATCAGCATTGCTTTTTAGTGAAGTGCCTCTTTTTTTATCCACTTTTTCTCATTCTTTTTTCTGTTTTTCTCCCATCCCAATTTAGTCGTGCCAATTCCCCCCTCCCCTGTCTTGATTGTTTGCTCGCATGTGCCCCCCACTGGTCGGTCGTAGGGAGGGTTAAAGAATCCATCGCATGTCACCTCCGATACATGCAGGGTCAGCCAGCCACATCTTTTCACCTGCCAGCGGGGACTCTCATTGGCGAGGTGTAACGTGTGGGAGGCTCACACTACCCTCGACATCTCCTGTCCTTGCTGTGCAGGCGCCCTGACCGACCTGTAGGAGTCGCTGTTTACAACGACCAGATTACCACCCATCGACTCCGCTCCCGCTGACTCTGCCAATTGAGTCAGTATGATGGCCGGCTCAAGCCGGAGGCAACGCTGACAGCCGGATTCGATACCGGTGTCTCACGCATTGGTGACGAGCGCTTAAACCGCTGCACCACCCAGCCGCTAGTGAAGTGCCTCTTTAAGTCTGATCCAGTGGTGCAAATGGTACTACACTCAAATGGTGCATAATACGTATGTGTATTCAATAAAGCAATGTATTATCTATTAGGTTTCTCTAGGTGTATTGTTGACGTAATGAAAATTCAGTGTACACTGATGCAAATGGTAACCCCTCTAGGCATGTCAGGTCATCTGCTTTCAGCTCTGACCCATTTGGCACAGATCTTTAATACATAATCCCGCAACATTCTCTATTTCCAATGGGTTTAGTCCAGAGCTGTACATCTGGCAAGCGAACCAGCCATAGCCCCAAGCTATCTCCTCCATTTGTTTACAAACTGTTTGGAAAAGATGGGCTTTGGAGGGCCAACAAGTGTCACAGTATAAACCACCAGCCTTCTACGACAGAGCTGTGATGTTAAAACCTTTGCCTTCTACAGGCCTTTGTTTGTCCTGACGCCTGGTTTGTTGTTGCCGCTCTGTGCACTTAGGACACCCGGTTACCATGACGAGCTGTCTGGGTGAGTGTTCCAAATGCCAAGTGATATATTAATCAGCGACAATGAGCCTTACACACAGCCATGCATGTGCGTGTGCATGTGTGCACGCGTGCATAGACGCACACACACACACACACACACACACACACACACACACACACACACACACACACACACACACACACACACACACACACAACCTATTTAAGTGGAGAGGACAGGGAGTGACATCGTAATAACGTGACCCACACACATTTGAACAACAGAAAGCTAATAAAGAGAGGCCTCCAACACAACAGCACTCTAAACGACATTCTATTGGGGTGACAAATGACTTGACCTAAGGATCTAGCTCATAAAAATGCTTCTATATTCACTGGAAACCCTGCTGTGGCCACAGGACCACACACACACACACACACACACACACACACACACACACACACACACACACACACACACACACACACACACACACACACACACACACACACACACACACACACACACACACACACACACACACACACACACACACACACACACACACACACACACACACACACACACACACACACACACACACACACACACACACACACACACCATTAACCATTTCATTCCAGTACAAATCTGTCAACACTAGAAGCACCGTGGCACATTTTCAACTAGTAGAATTAAAGGAGATGTAATTATCAATTTGACTCAAATCAACTGCCAATTCAATACAAAATCCATTCACTTCATGAGTACATTTCACAGAAAGCACCTTTAGAGTTCAAGTTCAGTTGTTTGTGTGCAATGTGTGGAGCACTGCAGACCGTTGCTTTACAACGAGTTCGCCTCACAGATATGAATCTCTTCTAAAGACAACAACCATGTGAACTGCAGTGAGGGGGTAACCTTGTGCCTCAGGGTAGGGTGTATCTGTCAGTCTAGTCTCTTGTTAGTATGTGTAGGAGTTTAATACAGGTTCATGTTTTATGGGGATGCTCTATGTTTTATTATGATGCTCTATGTTTTATGTTGATGTCTGTCCATGTCCAAAATCAGGGACCATGATGGAAATAAGTGCTTGCACTTTCTCATGTTTTCATCCCTTGGATGCTGTCTTTTACTCCACAATAAAAATCAATCAATGAATCAATCTAGGGCTGACCCCTCTTAGTTGTTCACACCGGTTTGGTCATGGTTGACCAAGATTTTGTGAGTCAATTAGTCAAAATAAAATGTCCATGCTGAATTATTTATTTCCTGAAAAATAATTACAATTACATCTCCAGTAAGCACTAGATTTTAAGAAGTTCTTCTGCGTGGTTGCACGCAGGAAGCACGATTCTACAGATTTCTCGATTAAATCGAATAATCGCCTGGTCAACAAAATCCCCCAAGTAAATAGTTGACTTAAAAATGTCATGCATTGAGGACAGCCCTATACCCCAGTCTTACCAGCTCCCTGCGTAGCCATGCGAGTGCACTCTCGATGTCCAGCCTGCAGGGGCTTCCCTCTCCGGCTTGGATGCAGCCATCCTTCCGGGCCCCTTCCCTGGGGTGGTCGGCTCGGGTCCGGGGGTCCTGCCTGCTCTGTCCCGCCGCCTGGCAGTGGTCAAAGGTGGCTGTCTTGCAGGAGAAGTCCCTCAGTCTGGTCAGCACTACTTCCATCATGGTAGGCTCAGTTTCTTCGTGAAGCAGCTCCGTAATGTCCTCAGAGGTAACGTTGTGTCAACAGTTGGACTGTTTTGTCTATACTGTGTTTTGTCTATACTGTGTTTTGTCTACAGCCCCCCGTGTCTCTAGTGTTTTTCTCGGCTGTAGCAAGATACAGCGTTGTCTGGGAAATGTTCTCTCTCTCTCTCTCTCTACCCACTTCTGTCTGCAGTGCACCTCAATAACTTATTAGGAGCTCTCACAGTCTCTCTCTCTCTCTCTCTCTCTCTCTCTCTCTTACCTTATCTCTTTGGCATGGTGGAGACTGGCGTCAATAGTGGGCGAGTGTGACGCAGCAGGGATGACGTCTGCTCTTTGACTTGTTTACCACTTTTGGGGTCCTCTTTTTCTCTCTCTCTCTTTCTCTCTCTCTCGCCCCCCCCTCTCTCTTTCACACACACACACACACACACACACACACACACACACACACACACACACACACACACACACACACACACACACACACACACACACACACACACACACACACACACACACACACACACACACACACACACACACACACACACACACACACACACACACACACACACACACACACACACACACACACACACACACACACACACACTAATGAGTGGAATGAGGAGGAGGGAATGAAGGAGAAGGGACTGTTGCCAGGACTCCCTATGCAATGTTGTTGGCTCGTTGTCATGTTACAATTGTCCTAGGAAAACACAAGATAGAGTGTAATGCACACACATGACACACATGCACACGCACACATGCACACACACACACACACACACACGCACACACACAGTGAAGTGACTCAAGCTCCCATGAATCCCACGAGTTCCGTCCCAGGGTCGGGGTCTGAAGAACAGTGTGGACAACCATGTGTGACTAACGTGCTCCTCTCCCCCCCCCCCCCCTTCTCTCTCTACACCAGCCCCGATTCTACAGGCTATAGACAAAGACCAAAACAGTGTTGACAACACGCAGGAGGGCTATTTTTAGAATTACTTCTAAATCACTTCAACAAACCCCCCCCCCCAAAACATGTAAGAAATCAGTCTTTGAGCCTCCAGTATGGTGTGCAAGTGCAAATCAGTATGGTGTGCAAATCAGTATGGTGTGCAAGTCAGTATGGTGTGCAAGTCAGTATGGTGTGCAAGTCAGTATGTTGTGCAAATCAGTATGGTGTGCAAGTCAGTATGGTGTGCAAATCAGTATGGTGTGCAAGTCAGTATGGTGTGCAAGTCAGTATGGTGTGCAAGTCAGTATGTTGTGCAAATCAGTATGGTGTGCAAGTCAGTATGGTGTGCAAATCAGTATGGTGTGCAAGTCAGTATGGTGTGCAAGTCAGTATGGTGTGCAAGTCAGTATGTTGTGCAAATCAGTATGGTGTGCAAGTCAGTATGGTGTGCAAGTCAGTATGGTGTGCAAGTCAAAGTCAGTATGGTGTGCAAGTCAGTATGGTGTGCAAGCCAGTATGGTGTGCAAGCCAGTATGGTGTGCAAGTCAGTATGGTGTGCAAGCCAGTATGGTGTGCAAGTCAGTATGGTGTGCAAGTCAGTATGGTGTGCAAGTCAGTATGGTGTGCAAGTCAGTATGGTGTGCAAGCCAGTATGGTGTGCAAGTCAGTATGGTGTGCAAGTCAGTATGGTGTGCAAGCCAGTGTGGTGTGCAAATCAATAGCAGAGACAGTGATAAAATAGTACTGTTTTTCCCCCACACAGGCTGGTAGCCGGCTGTTAGTGTTATTTGTTCATGAGTCTGACTGCCTGGGGAAACTGTCCTGGAGTCTGCATGCTGGTCCAGGCCTGGAGGCTGCGATGCCGCTTTCCATGGCTGGGGTCCTTAATAATCCTGCGGGCTGTGAATAATACTTATCAACTGCTAAGGAATTGACACACTTCTAAAATATACATGTACATATTGTCCAAATGATACAATATACACATAGGTACATATTGTAGTTTTATGGTGCCTGCTACCTGCATAGACTATAATTCTGGACATCTGCACATCCTTCTTTTAACTGTACATTCTCAATGTTATCTGCCTTATTATTATCTTATATTATTCTGGCAAAATTGCAACAGCACATACTGTATATATAATATTGTTTTGTTCTGTAGTGATATCTGCGCAAATATCTGTACATTCTAATCACCTTTATCTGTATATTCTGCACCAGTCTTCATTGTTGTGATTATGGGTTACATTGTCTACACATCATGTAGATAATCAGCATGTAGTCTACATTCTTGGTATATTATTGCTGCTTGCCATGTTAAAACTGTTTATATTTTTATATCTGAATAGGTCCCCCTGATATTCTCCTTTTTATATATTTTCCATAGACATGTATTTTACTGTCAAGGGAAATTGACGTATTGAAAATATGTTAAATCAGCTGAAATATTTTCTCAAAGAATTGTCTCTGTGTTATTAGCAGAAGGGGATCAATGCATTTGCTTGGATATACATCTTGTTGGGGTGTTCTAAATAAGGTGCTGAGCAACAGGCTCACACTCAGAATGTAACGTGTACAAAGTACAAAATGTATAAAGAAAAAAAACTGTAAAATGTGCTACATTATGTTGATTATGTGTTAGAAAACATTTCTACAAGCATATTAAAAGAAACTGAGCAATAAGGGGCGCCACAAAACACAGTATTGGCATCTCACCCTACATCAACCAAATTGAGCACTATATGGACCAAGCACATCAACATCTGATGACAGGTGCTTTACTACCACAATAGTGATTCTACCAATCTACCTATATATACCCAGTTGACGAATGACAATAACTCTGTACTGTAAAAGGAACACACCAGCATTATGGGAAATGCTCCAGAGTCAGACCAGAAGATAGATACCAATTTCCTCTCTATTCATTCAGTAGAAAGCTATCCGGCTGCAAGCTAGCCTAGTTAAACTCAAATTAATGGAAGCAGATATGGACCACCTCTCCATGGAGTTTTAAGATATAGGCTAGTGGACCGTATCCGCTTCCATTCATTTGTGCAAAGCTAGCTATAGCTTTCAGATGGATCAACCTCCCTCTCTCTCTCCCTCTCTCACACATATGCACACACACACACACACACACACACACACACACACACACACACACACACACACACACACACACACACACACACACACACACACACACACACACACACACACACACACACACACACACACACACACACACACACACACACACCATACCGTACCGTATCAACTCTGAACTCCATTGCGTAATTATTACATTACTAGTTTTAGTCTAGCTTATTTTACATTATCTTTTTTTTTACTCTCTTGCTAGCTTTTATGTTCTTTTACAATGTAGCGCTTTGAGATTTGCTCTGCAACTATAAAGCCCCCTACAAATCAAATATATTATTATTATTATTATTATTATTATTATTATTATTATTATTATTATTATTATTATTATTATTATTATTATTATTATTATTATTATTATTATTAATCTATACCTATCTACTGCCTCACTGCCTTACACTGTAATCATACTAACCTAGTCTACCCATAATAATATAATATATAATAACTGGACTTTGGAGAAGTCTTTATTCGGCATGCAGGCAGACACACGCATGCGATGGGCGGCACACACACAGGAACACACACACACAGGAACACACACACAGGAACACACACATACATGCAGTTAGTTGGGTCGCCGATGCGATTGAGTAACACTGTATGTTAGCCATGTACTGTATAACAAATAACACTGTATATATATACCCCCCCCCCCCCATCTATATCTGTATATATCCCATACCTATTATTAGTTATACCACTGGCGACTGGCCAGCTGTACGGTGACATATACATTTGAATCCAATCTAACTATATCTATATATTATCATGTATATTATACAATATATACATATACATTTAATCACTTGTTACATTATGCACTTTATTGTTACATTGCTCTCTGGTTAGATGCCAATTTAATTTCGTTGTACTGTACTTGTACTGTCTATCTGTATGTCATATATGTCCTGATGAATTGAAAATGGGGGACCCTGATGTAAACAAGACGAAAGTCTTTCTCTGGTCTGCATCCCCTTAACAATTGTGTGTATTGAGCTGTACTGTATTGTACCCATTCTGCAATCTGTTAATAAAGTTTTCAATCAATCAATTGTGCTGTACGATGACAATACATTTGAATCTAATCTAATCTAATCTAATCTAATCTAATCTAATCTAATCTAGTTTCCCCCGAAACGCCAATTGAGCTATAGATAGTCATTTAGCGCCACCATGTGGTGGAATATGGTCTGACAGAACACTAGACTCGTACCTACCTTCTCCAATAGTATCCAGCTGCAGACCTTCAGACCAGCGCTTACAAGCCCCGCACATACAAGCCCCGCACATAGCAACCCCTCGCTTCCATTGGCTGATTTTGGTGACGTGATTTTGGTTCACGTTGCACGTTGCACTGCGGGATTGATTGATTGATTGATTGAAAACTTTATGGTGACGTGATTTTGGGTCACGTTGCACGTTGCACTGCGGGATTGATTGATTGATTGATTGAAAACTTTATTAACAGATTGCCGTATGATTTGGGTCACGTTGCACTGCGGGATTGATTGATTGATTGATTCATTGATTCATTGATTGATTGATTGATTGATTGAAAACTTTATTAACAGATTGATTGATTGATTGAAAACTTTATTAACAGATTGCCGAATGGGTACACGTGACCTGACCGATTGATTGATTGATTGATTGATTGATTGAAAACTTTATTAACAGATTGCAGAATGGGTACAGTGACCGATTGATTGATTGATTGATTGATTGATTGATTGATTTATTGATTTATTGATTGATTGATTGAAAACTTTATTAACAGATTGCAGAATGCAGTACAGCTCAATACACACAATTGTTAAGGGGATGCAGACCATGCAGTACTGTTACATTTGTGACATACAGTAAATATATACAAGGGGGAGGGAACTGTACATTTATGATGAATTGAAAATGGGGGACCCTGATGTAAACAAGACGGAAGTCTTTCTCTGGTCTGCATCCCCTTAACAATTGTGTGTATTGAGCTGTACTGCAGATATATTTCAATTGCCTTACTTATTTACATAAGTATTATAGGCCTACAGCAGTATTGTACAGACAGTCTGTGTGAAGTCTGTGTGGTTATCCAGCTGCACAAAGGCAGAGCAAGAGGCTCTACAGAGGGTGGTGATGATAAAGCCATGATAAAGACCTTCAATCAGCTGAAGGGGAATCCCTCCAAGCTGCTGTCAGCGCTACACACCTTCGGCCGCTCTGGTATCAGCCATGCATCAAAACGTGCACACGCACTCAGGCGAGTCGCTAACCGTGCTGGGCCAAGTATAGCGGCTCAACCCACCTCTGTTGCCCGTCGTAAAATGAAGCTCGGGGGTCGACGACGGCTCGCTGCGGGGAGGCCGAAGAAAAGTGTGGTGAGCACAGACCATCGCTATAGTTTCCCAACAGGAGTAAAGTCTGGAACGCACCACAGCCTGTCACAAGCAGTAGAGATGTGTCGTAGCAATCCGAAGTGACATTGACCACCAATATAGCATGTACATAAAGACCCAGTGCCTCATCCGTAGCTAATATTGCACTACCACAGGACCTAGCATGTCCTACCATGCTCTGTAAATAACTTATGTACATATACCGATATGCCCTACTCTGTTTACTTGTTTTATTGCACAATGTCGTTCTATTGGATTCTATTATATGTTATTACTATTGTATTATGCACATCTTTGCGGGCACGACCACCCGCATTTCATTTTTTTTTTTTTTTTGATATTTTTTGCACAAATCTCTCCAATATTCAAAACATCTCTTTCCACATCACCATATGCAACTTCCAAGATTTGCCTTTTTCTTTTTTGTAAGAACATACAAAACATGTAAAGGACTCATACAAATACATTAACAACTGACATGGAAAATAAAAAAGACTTACGAAAAAAAGAAAAATACTATACATTGTGCGTATACATCCCTGATATATATACTTTGCATGTAGACCGATCTACCTGCGAGCAGGTATGTGCTGCATCCTCTATCGGGATGCCACCCTTCTCCATATTGCATGTGAGAGAAAGCGTCCCAGACACATGTAGGTGTGCATGATAGCATGCATGCATGTGTGTCTCCAACATATGTATGTGGGTACGTGTATCACGTAAGCATGTGTACATGCCTCACATGTGTGTGTGTGTGCATCTTCCAGGTATGCGACTGTACTCCTATCTCTTGTGTGTGTCTCGTATCCATGTGTGCCTCCGCCCCCTATGTGAGTGTATATCTCAGGTGTGCATATATATGTGCGTCTCAGCTACGTATGTGTGTGTCTCCTATGTACATGTATATCCCCCATATGTGTCAGTGAGAGCCTATACCTCAACTATGTGTATATGTAGGTGTGTGTATGCCTATTTCCTATAAGTGAGTATGTGCATGTATGTGTGCCCCTGACATGTATAACTTAGCCTTGTGCATATGAGTGTGTGTAAACCTATTATGTACACATACGAATATGTGTATCCTAGATACTTGTATGCGGCTAAACATGCGCATATGAGAGTGTGATAGAGACAGTGACCATTCCATAGATATACCATCCGGACATAAAATCCATGTACATACATATATAACACATTATAAAGTACAAGTACCATCAGATCAGATCCCCTTTTTCATATTCATCCTTGATATCATTGTAACCCCACCTTAATCATTTGTCCCCAGACCGTTCAGTCAGGTGTAGAAAACTGTCCCATAAACGTGTATGCAAATAAACAACTTGTGACAAATAAAACTCTTGACTTGACCACCAGCCTCTCTATCTAAATGTTATATTGTTAACTGTCTAGTTAGGCATTAACTGTGTTAATCTAAATGTTATATTGTTAACTGTCTAGTTAAGGCATTAACTGGGTTAATTAATCTAAATGTTATATTGTTAACTGTCTAGTTAAGGCATTAACTGGGTTAAGTGGGGAGTGCGTCAAATGTACAGTGTAAAATGTGTGTGTGTCCCCTTCCCAACCCCCCCCCCCCCCCCCACCTCCAATGTACAGCCCTCACCCAACCCACCCAACCCCACCCCACCCAACCAACCTCCTCCAATGTACAGTTTCTATGCCAAATGTATATACACTCCTTTTCTGGACACTTTTGTATCACAAACAGTACTGTATTTGCAAATCTGATATGTCATAAATGTATAGATGTAGCAGTACTGTCTATCTGTATGTCATGTATGTCATATATGTTATGATGAATTGAAAATGGGGGACCCTGATGTAAACAAGTCGAAAGTCTTTCTCTGGTCTGCATCCCCTTAACAATTGTATGTATTGAGCTGTACTGTACTGTACCCATTCTACAATCTGTTAATAAACTTTTCAATCAATCAATCAATCAATCGTCATGGTACAGTTTCAGTAAGTGGGGAGTGTAAACAAGTTGAACGCGTCACGTGAAATAACGTTACGTGAATAAACATATAACGTTACAATGTACAGTTTCTGACAGCTGGCTGTGTTGTGAAATGTGCATAACGTTATGAATAAACCGCGAAGTCACGCGAAATAACGTTATAAACGCGAATCTGGTAGTATATTTATTTGTATCTTCTTGAGATGATAACATTACATCCGCATTTTACCGCATGGCGAGCTAAACCAATCAGAGAGGGGCTTCGCTCAACCAATCAAAGAGGGGGCTGCAGAAATGGAGCCCAACCAATCAGAGAGGCGTCTGCAGAACCTCAGCCATTGGGTGGGACCCAAATCACGTCACCAAAATCAGCCAATGGAAGCGAGGGGTTGCTATGTGCGGTGCTTGTATGTGCGGGGCTTGTAAGCGCTGGTCTGAAGGTCTGCAGCTGGAAGCATCTCCAATACACTGTTACACCGTCTCAAAGACTGTGGTCCAGAGGCCTGCATATTATTGATGATACTGCATAATGGGTTATTTTGTCGCCATTTGTCGAATAGACCATCATACTTTGGAAATCACCGGTGACTCATTCACTATAACCTGTAGGTTTGCCCTTTAATCCTTTCAGGTGTACGCGATCTCGCACGTGATATTCGCATTTTGAGAACTGAGCATTCTAATGATGGGTACTTACTCAACTACTGGTCAGTGGAAGTTATCGACTGGTAGATTATAGCCTGACTGGTAGAATGCTGAGGGGGGGGGGGTCCTAAAAAGGACCACCTCAGGAGGGATGGCTGGTTTATTTAACCTGATTGTGGTATTGGTTGAACTTCATTGATTGATTGATTGAAAATTGTATGAGTCGTCCGCGAACAGGAACAAGTTGCAGACAGTCACAAGCTAACGACATGACATTTGCATAAATGTGCCTCGTCTGATAAAACTTGATATTGTATTGTATTGATTGATTGATTGATTGATTGATTGATTGAAAACTTGATTAACAGATTGCAGAATGAGGTACAGTACAATACACACAATTGTTAAGGGAGTGCAGACCAGAGAAAGACTTTCGTCTTGTTTACATCAGGCTGATCAGGGTCCCCCATTTTCAATTCATCAGGACATCATACATACATGACATACAGATAAACAGTACTGCTACGCTACCTATACATTTATGACATACCGCCACTCTCCGCCACTCACACCAAATCGCCACTCTCCTCCTTGGTCACAACGTGTGCATGATGATGAAGGTATACTGTCTGCAAGCGGCCACGCATTTGCACGCGGTGCTTAATAGTCACAAGGCTTCGAATAGGCTACTTAACGCTGTTTGCACTCTTTCTTTAATTGTTTTGGGGATGTGTGTGTGGTGGCAATACGCTTTCTTTGGAGACACTGGGTCAAAACACAGAGCTACAACGATACTAAACGATAGAAATTAGTAGTTATACACGGGATAATACAGACCCCGAGTTTCGTTTTATTATCTTATTCGTTTTTTTTTTGTTTGTTTGTTTTTTTATAATTTTGTTCAGAAGTATTTAAAAAAAAAGAAAAAAAGTACACTTTTTGGGGGTTTTCTTAACAAATTAGATCTCCCCCAGAAAGATCCCATTATGTTCAGCAAGAAGAATCCAGAAAAGATCCTCCTGGTGTCGGAGAAAACGGGGATGTATTCCATCACATCGGGAAGGTACAGTACATTGAAGCTTCATTCAGTAGTCTGCACTAACGAGATCATGTGCTCACAAAATCATATCGCATTTTATATAAACTAAATAATGCTATAATTTATAGGATAGTTGAGTTTTCATGTTTAATCTGTTGATGCAACACGCTTTAGTCTAATTTGATTTACTTGATTTTTGATTTTGAATAAACCTTATACCCCGCCCCTGTCAGATTACATTCGACTTGTTGGTATTTAATTAGGCCCAAATCCCGTTACACCAGTTTGTTATATTGAACATATCTTTATTTTTATTATGATTATGATTATTATTATTATTATTATTATTATTATTATTATCGTTTTCTTTCAATTATTTGGATGGCGAATGACAATGTCTGTTGTGAAATCGGTGTTTTTCTTTCTGTTTTGCTCACGTTCCCTTTTATGCCACACAGCCTTTACACACGGGTCTGGGTCTCCCTCGGATTAGCACAGTGCGCAAATACAGTAGGTCACGGGAAAGTTACTGTTACTGGGGAATCAATGATGAAGCGGCTACAAGTTACAAGAACACCGGGCGAATGCCGCGCGTAGCAGCGCGCACCCGCGTGGGCTCCACCGCGTTGTGGGTTTTTATTCTGCGCACAACACACGAGTTACAACTAAATAGATGAACATGCTCCCGGCTGTATATTACTGTACCAGAAGCAATGTATGATCACTGAATGGAGTAAAAATGTATTTTAGATAATTTTTTGGTCTCGCTAATCTTTCAAGAGCATTCAACTCTTCTAAGTGGTGCAGTGCAGGTAGGTACACCAATGAAGCAGTTTTGAGATACATTATGGATATTTGTTGATGTTGTTATAGTTAATGTGAGAATCAAAAGGAGAGTGATCCATTAATTCGAACAAAGAATAACAATAATTACAAGTACAAGAGTGTAGTATAGGACTTTGGAAGATACCACACCGCAAGATAAGAAGATACCACAAATCATGTAAAACCCAGATTCGGATCAAACAAGGGACTAAACACGTTTCGCAATTATGCCACATCAATGTGGAACGCCCTGCCTAAAGCTGTAAAGGAATGTGAATCACTACCCACCTTCAAAAACACTCTCAAAAAACACCTACGTGAGACTGCAATTCGAAACTGGCCCCTACAAATGTCCTAACCTAGTTGTACAGTAAATGACCAAGTAAGGCTTTGTCAATATTCCAATGTACAGTGTAAAATGTGTGTGTGTCCCCTTCCCAACCCCCCCCCCCCCCCCCCCCCCCACCTCCAATGTACAGCCCTCACCCAACCCACCCAACCCCACCCCACCCAACCAACCTCCTCCAATGTACAGTTTCTATGCCAAATGTATATACACTCCTTTTCTGGACACTTTTGTATCACAAACAGTACTGTATTTGCAAATCTGATATGTCATAAATGTATAGATGTAGCAGTACTGTCTATCTGTATGTCATGTATGTCATATATGTTATGATGAATTGAAAATGGGGGACCCTGATGTAAACAAGTCGAAAGTCTTTCTCTGGTCTGCATCCCCTTAACAATTGTATGTATTGAGCTGTACTGTACTGTACCCATTCTGCAATCTGTTAATAAACTTTTCAATCAATCAATCAATCCCCTGTTTTGGGTTAAGAAGCCCCCCATTGACATAAGTGATATTCAACTCTATCGTGAACTTCTTTGTCTCCTTGAGGTAAAAAAAAAAAAAAGGGGATTTGGATAAGGCTGAAGCCTTTTTATGATGATGCATTTGGCTAATAAGGCAGTATAGACCTTTTGTGGCACACATACACACACACACACACGTGACGTACACACACACACACACACATTATGAATTGGAAATGGGGGACCCTGATGTAAACAAGACGAAAGTCTTTCTCTGGTCTGCATCCCCTTAACAATTGTGTGTATTGAGCTGTACTGTACCCATTCTGCAATCTGTTAATTAAAGTTTTCAATCAATCAATCAATCACACACACACACACACAATTATGAATTGGAAATGGGGGACCATGATGTAAACAAGACGAAAGTCTTTCTCTGGTCTGCATCCCCTTAACAATTGTGTGTATTGAGCTGTACTGTACCCATTCTGCAATCTGTTAATTAAAGTTTTCAATCAATCAATCAATCAATCACACACACACACACACACACACACACAGTAGATATAGAACTAAACCACACAGTCACATCAGAGATATAACTTTTGATTGAAAACTTTATTAACAGATTGCAGAATGGGTACAATACAGTACAGCTCAATACACACAATTGTTAAGGGGATGCAGACCAGAGAAAGACTTTCGTCTTGTTTACATCAGGGTCCCCCATTTTCAATTCATCAGGACATATATGACATACATGACATACAGATAGTCAGTACTTCTATACATTTATGACATACCAGATTTGCAAATACAGTACTGTTTGTGATACAGAAGGAGTCAGGAAAAGGGAGTATATACATTTGACGTAGAAACTGTACATTGGAGGAGGTTGGGTGGGGGGGGGTTGGGTACACTGGGATATTGACAACCATACTGGGTAATCTACATTGGAGGTGGTTGGGGGGGGGGGCACACTGTATAAACAAGCAAAACTGTACATTGAGGGGGGGGGGAGACACTGTACAAACAAACAAAATTGTACATTGGACTATTGACAAAACCATACTAGGTAAATGACTGTACATTGGAGGGGGTTGGGTTAGGATATTTACAGGGGCCAGTGTTGAATTGCAGTCTCCCGTAGGTGTCCCTTGAGAGAGGTTTTGAAAGTGGGTAGTGATCCACATTCCTTTACAGCTTTGGGTAGGGCGTTCCACATTGATGTGGCATAATTGCGAAACGTGTTTAGTCCCTTATTTGAGCCGAATCTGGGTTTAACATGATTTGTGGAGCTCCCTCTGGTGTTGTGATCGTGGTATTCACTGACCTTTGGGAAGTATTTTGACATGTACATGGGTACCTTGGTCGTGTAGTGTATCTTGTAGACCAGGCCCATTGCAAGTTGCTGTACTCTGTCTGTCATCTACTCTAAGCCATCCTAGGTTGTCAAAGTGGGCAGGAGTGAGGTGGGTTCTAGGAGTAAGGTCAAGCAGTAGTCTGACCAGTTTGTTTTGAGATGTTTGTAATTTTGTTTTTAGCGCCTTTGAGGTGCTTTGGTACCATGAGGTGCAAGCATAGTCGTAGTACCCCTGAATGAGTGCTCCTGCCAGAGTCTTCAGGGTATTCTTGTTTACCAGAGAGGAGATCCGGTACAAGAATCGAGTTCGTTGGTTGACTTTTTTTTATTACATTGGATGCCATTTTGTCACAGGAGAGATTAGCCTCTAGGATGGAACCCAGGTAGGTAATTTCATCTTTCCTTGTGACAATATTGTCACCCACTGAAACTGAGAAGCCGTCGGTCTTGCTGAGTTTGTTATTTGAACCGAAGAGAATGGACTCTGTTTTGCCTATGTGTAATGATAGTTTGTTATCAGCGAGCCATATGCAGATTCTGCCTAGTTCCGAGCTGAGGGTTTTTTCAACCTGTAACTTGTTCTTGTCAGAGACCAGCAGACTAAACTAAATCACACTATCTGGCTACATGTTACAGCAGAGATATAATAAAATCACACTATCTGGCTACATGTTACAGCAGAGATATACTGTAACTAAATCACACTATCTGGCTTCATGTTACAGCAGATATATAACTAAATCACACTATCTGGCTACATGTTGTGTTACTGTTGTGAAGCACTTTGAACTGCAACTTCTGTATGAAAAGTGCTATACAAATAAAGTATTATTATTATTATTATTATTATTATTATTATTATTATTATTATTATTATTATTATTATTATTATTATTATTATTATTATTATTATTATTATTATTATTATTATTATGTTACAGCAGAGATATAACTAAATCACACTATCTGGCTACATGTTACAGCAGAGATATAACTAAATCACACTATCTGGCTACATGTTACTTACAGCAGAGATATAACTAAACCACACTCTGGGGCGGCTAGGTGGTGTAGTGGGCAAGGCGCTCGCCATCAACGCTGGAGACGCTGGGTTCGAATCCAGCTCTCGGCGTTGCTATCAGCTTGGCTGGTCGTTCATACTAACACAATTGGCAGTGTTAGGGGTGGGAAAGCTGATGGGTGGGTCCTGGGCGTTGTGGACAGCGACCCCTACAGTTCGGTCGGGGCGCCTGCACAGCGAGGGTAGGATCTGGAGGGAGGTAATAATAATAATAATAATAACTTTATTTGTATAGCACTTTTCATACAGAGGTTGCAGTTCAAAGTGCTTCACAACAGTAAAAAATACAGGCATAAGCGAGCATAAAAAGATAGACGGGTAGAATCACAGTGTTTCACATTAGGATCTAGCATCCCAATAGGCTCTCCGCTTACAGTTTTCAGTAACACAAATAGTAAAAATAGTTTAAAATGATTCAGTTTAAAAATAGTCAAAAAATTATAAAATAGAACGGACATAAAAAATACAGGCATGAGCGAGCATAGCAAGATATGGCAAATCACAGTGTTTCACATTAGGATCTAGCATCTTAATAGGCTCTCTATTCAGTAATACTCCTGTAGTTCATGAACAAATAATCACAGTGTTTCACATTTGGATCTAGCAAATAATAAGAATAAAATGATTCAGTTTAAAAATAGTCATAAATAATCCTGTATGCATCGTTGTTTAGTGTGTATGTGTGTTTATTGTGTTGTGTGTGTGTGTGGTTGTACTTCAGCTACTACTACTCTACAACTACCACTCCAGGACACAGTTAACCTAGATCTACTCTACTCTACAACTACCACTCCAGGACACAGTTAACCTAGATCTACTACTACTACAGCTACTACTACTCTACAACTACCAGGACACAGTTAACCTAGATCTACAACTACAACGCTACAACTACTACTACTCTACTCTACAACTACTACTACTACTCTACAACTACCAGGACACAGTTAACCTAGATCTACAACTACAACGCTACAACTACTACTACTCTACTCCAGGACACAGTTAACCTAGATCTACTCTACAACTACCACTCCAGGACACAGTTAACCTAGATCTACTACTACTCTACCCCAGGACACAGTTAACCTAGATCTACCAGGACACAGTTAACCTAGATCTACAACTACAACGCTACTACAACTCGGTGTGTGTGTGTCTGTGTGTGACTGTGTGTGTGTGTGTGTGTGTGTGCGTGTATGTCGGTGTGTGTGTCTGTGTGTGTGTGTGTGTGTAGTGTGACCTTCCACACGTTACACTCTCCCGGTGAGAATCTGTGCTGCCAGGCTGGCTGCCGGCTGGCTGCACATGCGTCGGAGGAAAGCATGTGACAGTCTCCGGCCTCCCGGACCAACAGTAGGGGGGAGTGCGCAACAACCAGGAAGGGGGTTGGGAATTGGCATAATGACTAACAGTGGGATGGGAGAAAAATCAGAAAAAGGAGGGGGAAAAATATAATAAAAAAAAAAAAAAAAAACACTATCTGGCTACCTATTACAGCAGAGATAAGATAAGATATTCTTTTATTGATCTCCTTGGGGAAATTCAGGAGAGATAGAACAAATGACTACCAAATATCAAAGTCAATAGCCTACAGTTTTTTTTCTTTTTTTTAAACTTTATTTTTTACCGTTTATTGCTTTTCTGGTCAAGCATGACCGACAGAAACAGGTTGAAATGGGATGTAGAGCAGGGGAAGACATTCTGAGAAATGACGGCGGGTCCGGGAATCGAACTCGTGTCCCCCAGATCCGTGATGAGCACGGTTTTCCCCGACGCAGAAATAGCGCAGAGATATGCGGTGAGCTACGGGAGCTCCCCCAATATAGCCTACAGTTTTAACCAATGCCTTTGATTTATGCGGCTAAAGGCTGATACTTAACCAGTTTGTCAAGTAAGGCTTGTCGTTCCACATAAAGGTCGAATGCACAATCTATCTCAAAGAAAAGCACTTATTTGTGATCTTCATTGATAATCGTCTGGGGTATTTTGAATGTTGTGAAAAATATCACAAGTAACACTAAACCATTCAATCACTTGTTGTGAGTGTTTATACATGCATGCGTTTCTTGGTAGCACCTGTCTGACAGCTGTACCAAATCCACAATAGCATCACGTCTAGCAGTATGCAGGCCTTTATATGCAGTACAGTTCACAACATGTGCAACAGATTCTAGACGTTGATGTGAACCATGCTACACTGTGGGTGATGGTTTTCACCACAAAGCCAGGTTATATTTGGTTGGCAAGACCTGTAGTCTGGCTTTAACAGCAAATCATAAAATATCCTCACCTGAAGTTGGATTGTCATACAGTGACATTGAATGATCAGCAATCAGGGATGCCAGTCTCCCCTGAAGCCTTAGTCCAGACCAGTCTCCCCTGAAGCCTTAGTCCAGACCAGTCTCCCCTGAAGCCTTAGTCCAGACCAGTCTCCCCTGAAGCCTTAGTCCAGACCAGTCTCCCCTGAAGCCTTAGTCCAGACCAGTCTCCCATGAAGCCTTAGTCCAGACCAGTCTCCCCTGAAGCCTTAGTCCAGACCAGTCTCCCCTGAAGCCTTAGTCCAGACCAGTCTCCCCTGAAGCCTTAGTCCAGACCAGTCTCCCCTGAAGCCTTAGTCCAGACCAGTCTCCCCTGAAGCCTTAGTCCAGACCAGTCTCCCATGAAGCCTTAGTCCAGACCAGTCTCCCCTGAAGCCTTAGTCCAGACCAGTCTCCCCTGAAGCCTTAGTCCAGACCAGTCTCCCCCTGAAGCCTTAGTCCAGACCAGTCTCCCCTGAAGCCTTAGTCCAGACCAGTCTCCCCTGAAGCCTTAGTCCAGACCAGTCTCCCCTGAAGCCTTAGTCCAGACCAGTCTCCCCTGAAGCCTTAGTCCAGACCAGTGTTGTTTAGTCTGTTTCATGCCAAGGATGATTCTCCAGTTATTATGAGTCAAAGTCATGATGTAACTACTGTATCAGAGACCACTGGTTCATGATGTAACTACTGTATCAGAGACCACTGGTTCATTTTATTTATTTAATTATTTATTTTGATCAAATGTTTTATTTTCTCTTTTTTACATGAAACAAGACAAACAATACAGTAACAGTAATAATCAACAATAACTAACAGAAATAATAATAACAATAATGACAGTCCGGTAATTAAATCAGAATGAAAATAGACTAAAAAACATAAAAATAATAAATACAATACCATGGACACTCGCTTGCCGCCCCCCCCCCCCCCCCTCAGGACCCCAACGTGGGCTATACTACTTCATTCAACACCAGAAAACTCCAAATTTATATGCAATCCTTTATCTTATCCACCACAGCCACCCAGACTGCGATGCTGGCTTCTTTACTTACTTACTTACGCCTGCTACCCCTTCTGGGGCATAGGCCGTCAACAAGTGATCTCCAAGCATCTCTGTCTTGAGCTGTTCTCTCCAGTTGGTTCCAGGTCATCTTCATGGTCTTGGTGTCTGCCTCCAGGTCTCTGCGCCAGGTGTTTCTCGGGCGGCCCCTTTTCCGCTTGCCCTGCGGGTTCCATGTTAGGGCTTGTCTGGTGATGGTACTTGCGGGCTTTCGCAGGGTGTGGCCTATCCAGCGCCATCTGCGTTTCTTAATTTCTTCTTCTGCTGGCAGCTGGTTTGTTCTCTGCCAGAGTTCGCAGTTGCTGATGGTGTCTGGCCATCGGATGTTGATGATCTTCCGCAGGCAGCTGTTAATGAAGACCTGCACTTTCCTGATGGTTGCAGCTGTAGTTCTCCACGTCTCTGCTCCATATAATAGGACTGCCTTGACGTTGGTGTTAAAGAATCTGACTTTGGTGTTGGAAGTCAGTTCTTTTGAGCTCCAGATGTTCCGTAATTGCACGAATGCTGTACGTGCTTTCCTTATTCGTGCTCTAATGTCAGCATCTGTGCCGCCCTGCTTGTCAATAACACTGCCAAGGTAGGTAAAGGCTTCAACTTCTTCCAAAGCCTCGCCATCCAGCATGATTGTGTTGGTGTTGTTTGCTGCATTGGTCTTGAGGATCTTAGTCTTGCCTTTGTGGATGTTGAGTCCCACTTGCGCGGAAGTGGATGCCACGTTGTTGGTCTTCTCCTGCATCTGTTGTTGGGTGTGCGACAGTAGTGCCAAATCGTCAGCATAGTCCAAGTCGTCAAGTTGCGTCCAAGGTGTCCACTGAATCCCGTACCTTCTCTGTGCTGTGGAGGTCTTCATTATCCAGTCAATGGCCAGCAGGAAGAGGAAGGGCGAGAGCAGACAACCTTGTCTGACCCCGGTCTTCATTTGGAATGCCTCTGTGAGCTGCCCTCCGTGGACCACCTTGCATGTCAGTCCCTCATAGGAGTTCCTGATGATGGAAACAATCTTGGTCGGCACCCCGTAATGTCGGAGAAGCTTCCAGAGGGTCTCTCTGTCTAGGCTGTCAAAGGCTTTCTCATAGTCCACAAAATTTATGTACAGGGGCGAGTTCCACTCTATCGACTGCTCCACGATGATGCGCAGCACTGCAATTTGGTCTGTGCAGGATCGGTCCTTGCGGAAACCAGCTTGCTCATCGCGGAGTTGTCCATCGATGAGGTCCTTCATCCTGTTCAAGATTACTCTGTTAAAAACTTTCCCTGGCACTGATAGCAGTGTGATCCCTCTGTAATTTGCGCAATTGCTAAGGTCGCCTTTCTTTGGGATCTTGATGAGATAGCCCTCTTTCCAATCTCCTGGCACGTCTTCTTCCTCCCATATCTTCATGAAGAGTGGGTGGAGCATCTTCACCGTGGTTTCTATATCTGACTTCAGTGCCTCCGCAGGGATGTTGTCTGGTCCTGCAGCCTTTCCGTTCCTCAGCTGCTTGATAGCCTTCCTAATTTCTTCCCTGGTTGGTGCGTTGCAGGCTATGGGTAGGTCTGTGTCAGCCTGTGCGATGTCTGGTGGGTTCTGTGGTGCTGGCCGGTTTAGAAGTTCTTCAAAATACTCCATCCATCTGTTCTTTTGTTGCTCCTCTCCCGTTGTTATCGGTCTTCCCTCTTTGTCCTTCACAGGTCGTTCTGGTTTGCTGTACTTTCCTGCCAGCTTCTTGGTGATGTTGTACAGTTCTCTCATATTCCCCTCTCTTGCTGCTTGCTCTGCCTCTGTTGCCAGGTCATCCATATACCTTCGCTTGTCTGCTCTGATGCTCTTCTTTACTAGCTTGTTTCCTTCTGCATACCTTTCTTGTGCCTTGGCCTTCTCTGCTCTTGTCCGGCTGTTGTTCACTGCCGCCTTCTTCTCCCTCCTCTCTTGGATCTTTCGCAGACTGTCCCCTGAGATCCACTCCTTGTGCTGGTGCTTCTTGGGGCCAAGAACTTCCTGGCAGGTAGACGTTACTGCCTCTTTTATCTCCTTCCAACTGTTCTCCAGGGTGCACTCGTCCTCTTCCAACAGCTCCTGTAAAACTTGGAACTTGTTGCTGAGTGTTACTCTGAACTCTTCCAGCTTACTGGCGTCTCTCAAGGAAGCTGTGTTGTACCTGTGTCGTGTTGTATGTGCCGACATCCAGTTCTTTCTCAGCTTCAGCTTCAGGCTGGCTACGACAAGGTGGTGGTCTGAAGCCACATCTGCTCCTCTCTTTACTCTTATATCCTGCATGGACCTCCTGAATTTCTTGCTGATACAGACATGGTCAATCTGGTTCTCGGTTATGTGGTCTGGCGATACCCAAGTGGCCTTGTGGATGTTCTTATGGGGAAAAACACTGCCGCCAATGACCAAGTTGTTCATAGCGCACAGGTCCGCCAGCCTCTCCCCATTTTCATTCATGGCCCCCAATCCGTGTCTTCCCATTATATCTTCGTACCCCCTGTTGTCACTTCCGATCTTGGCATTAAGGTCTCCCATCAGGATTGTGATGTCTCTCTCTGGGTGCTTTTCTATAATGGACTGCAGTCTGTTGTAGAACTGGTCTTTGTCTGCTTCCTCGCTGTCATTGGTAGGAGCGTAGCACTGTATGATGTTCATATTGATCCTCTTCTTCTTGGTTCGAAAGGATGCGGTGATGATCCTTGGACCATGGGCTTCCCATCCTATGAGCGCCGTCTGTGCTGTTTTAGATAGCATCAGTGCTACTCCTTGGGTGTGGGAGGCATTGTCCTCTTCGTGTCCGGAGTACAGCAGTAACTCTCCTGAGGCCAGTCGTTTCTGTCCGGACTGTGTCCATCTTGTCTCACTTATTCCGAGCAGCATGAGATTATAGTTCCTCATCACTGCTGCTACTTGAAATGTCTTACCCATCTCATACATGGTTCTCACGTTCCACGTACCGATATGGGCAGCCCTGGACGAAAGAAGGGTGATCGGCCGTGTGGCTTCCAGAGACTTCTGGCTTTCACCACATGGTGTCATAGACCTTCTTATCGAAGACCCTTCTCTTCCCTGGGCCAAGGTGTTGATGTCTTGTTTTTTTTTTTGCTGGCTTCATTAACACCTAAAACCCGCGCAGTAGATATCTCTAGATAAATCACATCGAGATAGGTGAGAATCCATACCTTCGGGCACATTTTATCCGGTTGAATCCAGCGTGATGCTATCAACTTTTTGGCAGCTGTAAGACCCGCCAAAATGAGTCTCTTTACATGTACAGAGGTTGATAACTGAGAAACATCATTCAACAACAGTACAGAAGGCAGTGTCGGTATGGTCAGAGATAAAATCTCTGATAATTGAGTGGTAACATTTTCCCAGAAGGTCTCAACAGGAGGGCATTCCCTATACATATTGTAACTGAGGGGTACAATTCCCTGACTGTATTGATAAGTATGGTATCATTAAACCACTACCGCTTTATGTACTTTAATTACTGGCCATACAGTACACGATATCTAAGTATGATGAACACTTTCCCACATATGAAATCAGGTCCACACAAAGGTAATAGTCAAATATTTAATATATAGCAAAGGGTACATATAATAGTTACTTATTACATTTATGATTTGAATTGAATGCTCTTGTAAGGCAAATGAGTACTCGTAGGCAAATCAACACTGAATGTCCAATCTCTGGTTACACAGGAAGCAAGTATACAACCTGGCTTTTAGGGAATTATAGCGATGGTCACTTAATGATTATAGCTGGATAATATACTGAAGGGGTCCCGCCGGTTGTAAGCCAGTAGGGGGGGTAGGAGAGCCGTCGGCTGTATCCCGTCTGGTCAACGATTTCCAGGGAGAGTTCAGGTACAGAACACAGTGCCCGTAGAACCTTGATCCGCAGATGAATACACTTGGGCTCTCTCGTAGACGATAGCTGTAGCTGTAGCTTTAGGTCCACAACGAAGAAGAAGCGAGGCGACCTCAGTCTGGTCTGAGCGCCGTCTCACCTTGGCTCCTCTCGGGGTAAATCCAACACTCACCGGTGTTGGCGATTATCCGCTCCACAAATCAAAGCACCAAAGCAAATAGATATTCCATGCCGTATAGGGCTCAGCAGTCGTCGGGGTAGGTAATCCAATGTGCAGGTCCACTCGTCCTCGCCCAGAACTCCTCGGATGAAAGCACCACGCGTGGTCTGCCCAACCTGGTTAAGACTCTAGATAACGCGAGGAAACGATGGGGGTGCTGCTCACTTTAGAACTCTAACCGAACGATGCACCATACATAATAGACTATTATTACTTAATAGAAATACGGTGCCAAACTCTGGCAATTCAGCTATTAATTCGCACGAGGTCTCACTGCTATTCTAAGGCCAAACAGGCCGTACTACACCGCACGCGGTATCGTGGGGTGAGGCTTCACGTCTTGTTACTTAGTTGGGTAGGAGGGTAAAGGACTAAGAGGAATTCTACATTTCTTGCGCCATATTTATATGCACAGTGGACAAGTAGTGCCGCTCTGCTTTCGGTAGCCGTATTCCTGCGCGGAGCTGAGGCTAGTAAGGGCATGTCTCGTCGGTACCTTTGAACTTGAACGCCAGGGGCTTGTCCTTTTGTCCAATAAGAGAATGAACTATTATGGGCTGTAGTAGAATAAAGGGATATTCCGTGTACACGTACAAGGAATATACAAGGGATATCAAACGATATACAAATACTATTAAATATATATCCATAAATAAATATATATATTCGGTTCAATCTGATCCTTCACAACACATATGCATATATGTACCAATAGCACCGTTTGTGTGAGGTTCGCCTCTTCCCTGGACCTTTTATTCCCTGTCTCCTCACCTCACCAGCCCCCACCCTCGCGTTGTCGTTACTGTGAGGTTCGCCTCTTCCCTGGACCTTTAATTCCTGTTCCCTGGACCTTTAATTCCCTGTCTCCTCACCTCTCCAGCCCCCACCCTCGCGTTCGTTTACTCTCGTCTGCTCTTCAGCAGCCCACACCCTTGGACTACCTTTCATTATGTGTTTGATTGGTCCGTGCCGAACACACACTTCTAGTCAAGTATCAATTACCATCACGCACCTGATGTGTGTTCTAATTAGCGCCCCAGTGGGCTTTAAATACCTGGATCTCCCCCCCAGTCCTTGTCGGGTCGTTCTATATCTGTAAGCTCCTACGGGAGATTCCCTATCTGTATCTGTTTCTGTATTCTGGATGCTGTTTCATCTCCGGCGTGAGACGAGGTGCCAGCCTTCGCCACCTGTCGCCGTTTGCCTGGAGTGGGACACAGCCTGCGCTCTCTAATTCTCTACGGGAGGTATTCCAGTGTTCCACTCCAGACTCCGCGCTGATGCGCTCCTACAGCAGACGCGCACCACTCCAGACTCCGCGCTGATGCGCTCCTACAGCAGACGCGCACCACTCCAGACTCCGCGCTGATGCGCTCCTACAGCAGACGCGCACCACTCCAGACTCCGCGCTGATGCGCTCCTACAGCAGACGCGCACCACTCCAGACTCCGCGCTGATGCGCTCCTACAGCAGACGCGCACCACTCCAGACTCCGCGCTGATGCGCTCCTACAGCAGACGCGCTCCTTCAGCAGACGCGCTCCACTCCAGACGCGCATCGCTCTCTAATTCTCTACGGGAGGATGTGTCTCTCCGAGCCGGCGCGCTCTCCGAACCGGCGCGTTCTCCAAGCCGACGCGCACCACTTCAGACGTTTAGCCGGCGTGCTACTACTCCAGATGCGCATCGCTCTCTAATTCTCTACGGGAGGATGCGTCTCTCCGAGCCGGCGCGCTCTCCGAACCGGCGCGTTCTCCAAGCCGACGCGCACCACTTCAGACGTTTAGCCGGCGCGCTACTACTCCAGACGCGCATCGCTCTCTAATTCTCTACGGGAGGATGCGTCTCTCCGAGCCGGCGCGCTCTACAAGCCGACGCGCCCCACTCCAGACATATAGCCTGCGCGCTCCTACTCCATCCCTGTAAGCAGCTCTGGCCCTCGCCCTGTCCAAGGCCTTAACCCTGTTCTCTCTGTCCCTGTCTCCAGCCCGCCTCCGCGGGCCTCTGTCCCTGTTCCCCTCTCCAGTGCCCCTGTCCCTCGCCCTGTCCAAGGCCTTAACCCTGTTCTCTCTGTCCCTGTCTCCAGCCCGCCTCCGCGGGCCTCTGTCCCTGTTCCCCTCTCCTGTGCCCCTGTCCCTCGCCCTGTCCAAGGCCTTAACCCTGTTTTCTCTGCCCCTGTCTCCAGCCCGCCTCCCCGGGCCTCTGTCCCTGTTCCCCTCTCCGTTGCCCCTGTTCCTGCCCTGTCCTTTGCCCTGGCCTTTAGCCTTAGCCCCTTAGCCTGCTCGCCTCTTAAAGGCACAGTGCCTATTTTCCCTAGTTCTTGTTTTCCAGTATTTTGTGTTCTCCCTTAAAGGGACAGTGCCGCTTTTCTGTTGTATTCAATAAATGCCCAGTTCTTGGCTTACTCTCATACCTGTCTTGTGTTGTGCGATTGGGGTCGGTTACAAACCATAACAGTTTGAACACAAGGAACATCGAGAGTCAGGTCTGAGACCAATTAGGTTCAATCGTCTAGGGGT
Source organism: Notolepis coatsorum (assembly GCF_963971535.1). Taxonomy (NCBI): domain Eukaryota; kingdom Metazoa; phylum Chordata; class Actinopteri; order Aulopiformes; family Paralepididae; genus Notolepis; species Notolepis coatsorum. Next base: position 50,328,197 of record NC_140168.1, read on the forward strand.
CAGGTAAGTCCTATGAACAAAGTTAAGATTAATCTGTTGGTGATCTGGGTTGCGTGATGATAGCCGAACATTTTCCCAGACTGCATCCCAATCAAAATCTACCTCCAGCTCTGGGATATCCTTCCTCCAAACCGTGTCTAGGGGAAGGACCTTATATGAGGACGTAAGTAAGTGGCGATAAAAGTCAGAGACGAAGCCTCTCGACGTCCCCTTGTCATAAAATAATTTGTGAAACCTGTGGTGCTCAAGTGGAGCATCCCATGGGATGCCGTGAGCCTTCAGAGCTGCTCTTATTTGTAAATAGAAGAAAAAGGAGGATCTGGGGAGGTCAAATTTGTTGGATATATCTTGAAAACAGCAGAGACCAGAGTCATCGAAGATATCCCCCAATGTGTGTATGCCTTTCTTTTCCCAACCAGGGTATCTGATAGGTTGTTGTCCAATAAGGAGTAAATTGTTATTAAATAGGGGAGAATGCATGTGCCATTTATGGTGGTTAGTACACGTTTTCTGTGTGTCACGCCAAATCCGGATCACATGTGTAATAAGAGGGCCAAATCTTAAGAGACCACTGGTTCATGATGTAACTACTGTATCAGAGACCACTGGTTCATGGTGTGACTACTGTATCAGAGACCACTGGTTCATGATGTAACTACTGTATCAGAGACCACTGGTTCATGGTGTAACTAACTACTGTATCAGATATCACTGATTCATGATGTGACTAGTTCAAGTTTTGTTTTATTTGTCACATATAAAGTGCATGTACATTACAGTGAAATGCTTGGTTCTGTATGCGCCCTCTGAGAATGTGCTTCATACAGTAAAAAAAGTAAAGATAATAAAGTCCAAACACTATACAAAATATACAATATACAACTAAAGTACAACCTAAAGTACAAAATGCAAACAATGAGGTACAACATGCTAACTTTTTGAAAATGCAAGAATGAGGTTTGTACAGTTGTACAGTGTCCCCCACCCACCCCTCCTACCCCCCCCCCCCCCCCACCCACCCAACCACCTCCAATGTACAGTCCCCACCCACCCCTCCTACAAATACTAAATTAAAATTAAAACTATTAATTAACCATTCTAAATGTACACAATACGGCGGACACTCATTAACTGGGAGGGGACAGGGGTACCAGGTTGAATAATCACATTTAATGTTTAACATAAACACAAATGTAACTAAATATAAACAACAACAAATATCAAATGTAACTAAATATAAACAACCAACAACAAATATCAAATGGGGTTAATACAATTGTCTTATAACCAGTATCCTAATTATTATACAATTTATATATATAACAATTTCCGAATTATTATGATTCCTAAAGTAATGGTACCAGGCCGTTGGAGCTCTGAATGGGGGGGGGGGGGGGGTAGATGATGACGTCCGGAGGAGAAAGATGAGGGCGGAGACGACGATCTCTGGAGGCTGATGTAGACGGTAACCGTGGAAGACCGTCGGGTAGTCGCTGGATATAGAGGGGGTCTCGTACGGACCGGGTTCCCACAGTCCAAAACGCCCGAGCTTCGGGTAACGGTTGGTGCGTTAGCCCTTTATATGAGTTCAACCGCAACCGAACTCAGTCTAAACGTCTCTTCTGTCTCAGTTATCCTCTGCCCGTCGCCGTCGGCAGATCGATGCGGGAGTATGGTGGTACTCCTCTCCCTTGGCGACACCACAACACCGTTTCCAACTAATAGTAATAACGGCACTAACGTTGACACCACAGGGCTGTAGCAAAACACCTCTCCTCACTTTTATTCTCCAACTAACGGTATCCTTTTCTCCGTTCAATATGTGTTGAGTGGCTCGCGCTGTATACAAACCTAACGGTATAACTTTTTCTCCGTTCCAATGGGTGCACGCTGTATGTACAGCGCGCGATACAAGGAGCATACAGGCGAATAATAAAACACTATCAGGTCTACAGTAAATATCTATCTTATATAAATAAAACAATATATATATATAGACTTTAGGTATTAATCTGGACCTTCAGAACAGTTTGTTTAAAGTGAGTGTGTGCATGTGGATCATGGATGTGTGTTCAATGAATGTAGATGGATGGGTTAGTGTTGCATAGAGTCATTGAGCATCCTGATGGCCTGGGTATAGGATCCTTTTGAGTCTCTGTACTGGCCATGAGACTTCGGTAGCGCTTGCCTGACCGCAGCAGTTCAAAGAGGCAGTTGTTTGGGTGGCTAGAGTCTTTGACTATTCTCTCCTTGGCCCTGCAACGCCTGGTGTAAATGTGAGAGTGGGAAGCCCACCTCCAATTGTGTGTTTGGCTGATTGAGCCACTCTCTGCAGTCTGCTGCGGTCGTGTGCGGTGCTATTCCCAAATCAGGAGGTGATGTTACCAGTCAGGGTGCATGCTCTCTATTGTGCATGAGTAGAAGTTCTCACTTTGAACTTCCTTAGGTGCCTAAGGAAGTAGAGTTGTTGCCGTGCCTTCTACACTGTCTATGTGTGTGGTCCATGTCAAGTCCTCGAAGCTTCCTCTTGCAGTGGGTCGTAAGCAAGGAGAATGGTTAGGCAGGCGGAGGTCATACACAGGATCCAAGAGCATGAGAACAGGATGTATTTTTCTTCTCCCCCCCCCCCCCCCCCTTCATTGTGCATGTTTACTGCAGAGCTCTGCTGTCATTCTCTTGAAGGGTACGATGAGGAGGCAGAAGGACACAAATCATAATAGACAGAGATCCTGACAGACAGAAGGGGGGGGGGCACAAATCATTATAGACAGAGATCCTGACAGACAGAAGGGGGGGGGGGCACAAATCATTATAGACAGAGATCCTGACAGACAGAAGGGGGGGGGGGCACAAATCATTATAGACAGAGATCCTGACAGACAGAAGGGGGGGGGGGGGCACAAATCATTATAGACAGAGATCCTGACAGACAGAAGGGGGGGGGGGGGGCACAAATCATTATAGACAGAGATCCTGACAGACAGAAGGGGGGGGGGGCACAAATCATTATAGACAGAGATCCTGACAGACAGAAGGGGGGGCGGGGCGATGGATGCTGGTTAAGATACTCGTGGTACTCTCTAGTTTGATTTGGGAACAGCGGGGAGTGAAAAAAAGGAAGAGAGAAAAAGACAGGCAGAAGGTTGTGCTTTTTTGAGTCAGAAGTTCTTTGAAGCACTCAAAGATCCTACATGGAGAGAGTGGCTATTTGTAAATGATAGAACAAGAAAACATGAAGGGTTTGTGCGGATGAGTGGGTGCGTCCTGATAGTCTTGAGTCATTTCAAGTTGGACTGGAAGATGATTGATTGATTGATTGATTGATTGATTGATTGAAAAGTTTATTAACAGATTGCAGAATGGGTACAGTACAGTACAGCTCAATACATACAATTGTTAAGGGGATGCAGACCAGAGAAAGACTTTCGTCTTGTTTACATCAGGGTCCCCCATTTTCAATTCATCATAACATATATGACATACAGATAGACAGTACTGCTACATCTATACATTTATGACATATCAGATTTGCAAATACAGTACTGTTTGTGATACAAAAAGTGTCCAGAAAAAGAGTGTATATACATTTGACTTAGAAACTGTACATTGGAGGAGGTTGGGTGGGTGGGGTGGGGTTGGGTGGGTGGGTGGGTGGGGGCTGTACATTGGAGGTGGGGGGGGGGGGGGGGTTGGGTAGGGGGGACACACACTGTACACTGTACATTGGAATACTGACAAAGCCATACTTGGTCATTTACTGTACAACTGGGTTAGGACATTTGTAGGGGCCAGTTTCGAATTGCAGTCTCCCGTAGGTGTTCTTTGAGAGTGTTTTTGAAAGTGGGTAGTGATTCACATTCCTTTACAGCTTTGGGTAGGGTGTTCCACATTGATGTGGCATAATTGCTAAACGTGTTTAGTCCCTTGTTTGAGCCAAATCTGGGTTTAACATGATTTGTGGAGCTCCCTCTGGTGTTGTGATCGTGGTATTCACTGACCTTTGGGAAGTATTTTGACATGTACATGGGTACCTTGGTCGCGTAGTGTATCTTGTAGATCTTGTCGAGAGTGTTGACTGAGGTGAGGAGGTCTCTGTGGTGTGGTACTCCGACGTCAGGTCAGGCTCCAGCTGAGAGGAGGCTTTCTTCAGGCACCGGGAGTACAAGTTCAATAGGAGATCCAGCTTGTTCTCTCGCACCTGGGAAAACACAAGCGTTAGAGAGGGCAGGATAATTACCACTTTGTCACTGTGTTTGATATGAAAGGGAGTAGCACCTGGGCGCTCTCCCAGGCCCTTCACGGAATGTTTATGTAGTTCTCTGTCTTCCAACATGGCTGCCTGTAACAATGGCAATGGAAGAGACAATGGTTCCTACAGTATGTGCAAAACAATGGTTGCTATGTGTTGATATATGATAAATGTATCAACAAAAACATAATAATTCTTGGTCTTATTACTGGATCTTGTAAACAAGTCACAGTAGAATAGTAATATCATGCTCTTCTCATTGTGTTTTACCTACTCTACTACCACTGCACAGATTGTAGGCATTTTCTTTTGAAAGTGGTTACCAATGGTTACAGGCAGCCATACTGGAAGAAATAAAACTACACAAACAAGGCCTCTATTCAGAGAAATCTTGATGGTACACAAATTGTGTTGTGACATAATCGCCTTAACTAACTGCTGATTGGTTAAACATTTTGTAGTTCAGTAACAAAAACAATGGTAAGAAACTATGAATAATACATAATGATAAATAATGCAGTTTGTGACCCGTCAACCATTGTTTCATTCCCAATATAGTTTCCAGATTATAGTCCAATGTGTTTTCCCCTTCAGATGTTTCTACATTATCAATATGCAGTCACATCATTTTGTCCACATAGCTTCATCCATGTTATGTTTTGGCCCTTGGCCCTTGATATAAAAACATTGTTCATTGCTATAAATTGATATAGTAACCTTTGACAAATTGACTAAGAACATTTGTTGTCTGATTTTGATCTAGCATGTCCATCCAGAATACAACTAGCAGCATCAATCATTGCCATGACAACAGCCATGCGCAGGACGATCGAGAGCAAGAGAAGAAAGTGGCCAAGAAGAGGCTGTACGTGGTCTCTGTCATCTGTCTGTTCTTCATAATCGGGGAGATCCTGGGTAGGTCTCTCTCTCTCTCTCTCTTTTTGCTCGTCTCCCTCTTTCTCGGTTGCATCTCTGTTGACTGTTGCATATCTTCCGGTCCCTACCTACTTGTCTCTATTCTCAGTCTCTTCTGTCATGAATGTTAATAAAATACATGTGTGGCATGGGGGACTTTTAAATCACTGTAGTAGTAGCATTTCTGTGTAATATTGGATTTCAGAAGAGCAATATTTACTTTATTACTTTATTGTCAATGTACACCACTCAATTGAAATTTGTCTTTTTTGCACATCCCTCCTAATTACACAAACACATACTGTAGTCCCCCACACATGCATTTCATCAATGAGGTCAGAGCGCAAGGTCGACCTGCAGTGCAGCATCCCTGGAGCAGTTTTTGGTGGACTTAGGGCACTTAGGCAGAGATGGTGGGCACCCTGGCCAGTACAGCGAGACTCAGAAGGAGCTTCTATCCCCAGGCCATCAGGATGCTCAATGACTCCATGTAACAACCCATCATCTACACTCATTGCACACACATACACACTAACTTTAAACAAACACTCACATTAACACTCACTTTAGACACTTTAACACTACATTATATTTATCCATTTATTAAAGAGATTTGCACTACATGCATACCTCATTTCCATTTGCACCTTAACTTAAAGTATTGTGCCTCATGTTACTGTATATTGTATATTCCTCTTTACTTACTTTTTTACTTATTTACTTTTTTTTTACTGTATGAAGCACACTCTCAGGGGCTCATACAGAACCAAGCATTTCACCGTAAAGTATGTGTATTTTATTGTGATAATTAATAAACAAACTTGAAACTTGAACTTGGATGTGATACCAGCCACCCTCCAGTTATCAGCTCACAGCTGGAACCCCCCCCCCCCCTTTTTGTGCTGGGGATCGGGCGACCTTTTTGTTATAGACCTGTTCGCTGTATACAAACATACCGTGTTCGAGCCAATCAGCAATACCAACTGTGTCACGTGACTAAGTTGCCCCGGACCTGCGCAAGCTGCTGCGCTAAAAAAAGTAAGCCGGGGCTCTATGGAGAAACCATGACACTCCCCTGACAAAATTATTTTTCAAACGAAAACGTCTGGATGTCATTTAGCCAAATCAGCTTGTGTGTGCCGTGTGAGTCTTTCACCTTTTACATAATCTATCTTTGGCATGGATTGATTGTTTAGATCGCTAGCATGGCTAACAAATGCAAATATATTGTAGTCTGCCCCGTTGTTCTGACCCAGGATTACATTCCTTTTGCCCCCTTGATGCGCACGCACACGAGTCTGACGTGGACAGCGAACAGGTCTATTGGTCGGCCTCTTTTACCTCTAGGCCACCCTGCCTCTCATCCTAATTAGGAAGCTGATATGGACTGTATGAATCCTTCACACACATGCACACCCTCTCCCCCCCCCCCCCCACACACACACAGTTCCAAATAACCTCTTAAGCCATCTCAAGTGCCACCCTCTCTTAGCTTGACTGAAGAAAGCAAAGCTTGGTTCAGGATTGTCAAGAAAAAAGATTGAAATGATATGATACTTTATTGTATTCAGCACAATTATAGGCAGAACATTTATCGGAAGATGCATTCCTAAAAAAACAAAACGAGTAGTAAGTAAACTGACATTATTAGTGGACTGCATAATAGGATTTCATGTGTTCGTTTGCAGTGTTGTTCAGCCTGCAGAGAGACTCTCCGGCTCATACGGGATATACAGCAACAACAACAGAAACAGATTTGAGCTGCCTGTCTGAACAGAGCCTTTGTCTCAGGGGTTCAGTTGACGTCGTTTTTACGTTTACTCTCACTCACTCACTCAGTTTCAGTTTATTTAAAAAAAGGACAGTACACATTAATCAACATTTCTGTAAATGTGTCAGTTTTAGCCAGCTGGCTAATTCACAACTGTAGTCCTTTTGGCAAGATGTTATAAGACCGACCATACACCTAGAACAGAAGCATTAAAAGTAAAACACAGTATTTACAACACAATCCAACACAATAGTAAAAGCAATAACAAAATACACAATGAACTGATTAAAAGTGATCATGTTTGATTGGTTAATAACCAGGTCTTGAGTTTTCTTGTAAAGGTGTGGTAGGTAGCACAGTGTCTTATTTCAGTTCGTAGGATGTTCCAGAACTGAGTGGCTCTGACTGCAAAACAGGACTGACTGAAGGAGCTGGACCTAAACGGCACAGTACAGTCCCCTCTCTGGGTAGATCTTGTGGACCTATTATAAGATGTTTTTTACTCACTCACTCACTCACTCACTCACTCACTCACTCACTCACTCACTCACTCACTCACTCACTCACTCACTCACTCACTCACTCACTCACTCACTTCTCCTATTGTCTTCTCTTCTCTTCTCCTCTTCAATCCTCTTCTCTCCTCCCTCCATCTTCCTGTCTTCTGGATTCTTCTCATCCCCCCCTCATCTTACTCTCTTTACCATCTCGTTTGCATCCCTCACTACTCTGCCTCCTTCTCTATCACCTCCTTTCCATCCATCCCTCCTCCCTCCTCTATCCCCTCCTCTCCATCCCTGCTCCCTCCTCCTCTATCCCCTCCTCTCCATCCATCCTCCCTCCTCCTCTATCGTCTCCTCTCCATCCCTCCTCTATCCCCTCCTCTCCATCCCTCCTCCCTCCTCCTCTATCCCCTCCTCTCCACCCCTCCTCCCTCCTCCTCTATCCCATCCTCTCCATCCCTCCTCCTCTATCCCCTCCTCTCCACCCCTCCTCCCTCCTCCTCTATCCCCTCCTCTCCACCCCTCCTCCCTCCTCCTCTATCCCCTCCTCTCCACCCCTCCTCCCTCCTCCTCTCCACCCCTCCTCCCTATCCCTCCTCCCTCCTTCAGGTGGGTATTTTGCGGGCAGCCTGGCGGTGATGACGGATGCGGCCCACCTGTTAGTGGACTTCACCAGCTTCATCATCAGCCTCTGCTCCCTGTGGCTCTCATCTCGGCCCGCCACACACACGCTCAGCTACGGCTGGCACCGTGCAGGCAAGGCCCTGTCTTTAATGAGTAGCATTGATCTCAGTACTCCAGATATAATATATATATATAATATTCAGATATGAGCTAAAGCCTGCATAATCTACCATGGACTGGGAGATATTGGGATTCAATGCCATTCACTACTGCTAGCATTGATGGCTAATGCAACTGAATATCCTTGCCTTACACAAGGTGAATTGTCCCTTTACATTATTTTTTATGTTTTAGCCATTTCTCTTCCTCTCCTTTCTCTTTATTTCTTTCACACCCTCTCTTTATCTCTCTCTCTCTCTCTCTCTCTCCCTCCACCTTTCCATCCATATAGAGATCCTTGGTGCTTTGTTATCGGTGTTCACCATCTGGTTGGTGACAGGTGTGTTGGTGTACCTGGCCGTGGAGCGCCTCATACATGATGACTACACCATCGAGGGCACAGTCATGCTCATTACCTCTGCTTGCGCCGTGCTGGCAAACATTATGTAAGTAAATCTAAACGCCCCATTTACTAATCCCATTGACTAATAATTGATCTGATCTGGGTCAGGGTTTTACATTCACAAAGTTGAGTTGTGCAATCTTAACTAGAGAGAGTTTCATTCCTTCCTGACTGCAAAGTGGATTTATCCCCTCGCGCAGGTTAATAACAACAAAGTCACGTGTGCATGACTATAGCTATACTCCTGCTATATAACCACATGGTAGCCTGCAATCTGCCTCTTTAATATTCGCGCACCACTACCTTGCACTTGTTGTGTTACTGGATCCGTTCTCCGGATTGCGGCTTTACACGTGCACAGTAGGATAAGAACATCTGATGGTCGGAGTGCAAGGTCGCCCCTCATTGATTCTATCCTACCTTATCCTGTGTCTTGTCTCGTACTGGATTGTTCAGCAGCTACGCTTCCTACTCAGCCTAGCTCTACATGTGCATCCTAGCTAGCTAGTGAGGTACACAGGCTTCACGACCATGACTGGTGCCCCGCGGCTATGCATATAGGCATAGGACACCTCTTACCCTAATCACAGACTCCTATTGCCCTCCTATCCTCTATGAGGCGCTATAGGAATCTTAGTTCCAGGACCAGCAGGCTCAGGAACAGCCTTTTCCCTTCATCTGTCATCCAGCTGAATTAACTCTGTACCAAGGTGACAGCCCCCCCACCCACCATACTCAATCGCTCTCGCTCTCTCTTTCAAGTTTCAAGTTCAAGTTTCAAGTTTCTTTAATAGTTGTCATACAGAAGTACAAAATGCTTCTTACTGTTACGCTCCAGAGACTGTGCTAGACAAGATAAGTATGAAATAAAATAGTATAGCATGTAAAATAGAAGTAAAAATAGAGGTCACAGTGTTCAGTATAGACATATGTACAATGTTCGATGCAGAATAGAAGTAACTGAGTTACCATACAATATACAATATACTATGCAATGTACTAATATACAATACTATATAGTGCAGAGCAGAAATGGTCTGGGCGATCTGGGTTTGATTCCTGGCTGCCCCCTGAATTCACTACAGTATGATAGCAATGTACAATAACACTGTATTCACTACATATACATTTGTATATACCTGCATATAATTTGTAATTTGTTTAATATATACCCACACTGTACATTGTACACAAAGTATATACTTTTATCTCTATCTGTATACATTCCATACATACGCTTATTAGTTATACCACTGGCTAGTATGGTTTACATTACTACCAAAGTGTATTCATACCACTGTATACAATAATACTGTACATTAGCTTAGAAAAGATACAGGTTTTGATTCGAAGTGCCATTTTAAAATGTTCTTGTTAATCAGTGTGCCATATCAACATTAAGGTTAACATTAAGTTTAATTATGACACCACATCAAAATGTAAATCTCCAACAGATCTATAATTCTATTCCATCCATATAGGCAACGTGCATAGCAATAGTTTTAATAACCATTTTCCTCTCATAATTATATAAGAGCACTATACAAGAATGCTGCCGTCTTTATGAGATGCTTGCTTGCCATACCTGGACACATTCAGCCTTGTCTGCATCATCCTTTAAAAGTATTCTTATGTTTGGTCTCAAAATGGCGGTTCGGCAAATAACAACAGACTGACCCTTCTGATTGGCTCTGACCCTGAAATATCCCTGATAAATCAGTCAACCTATCATAAATAACAGGCTGTGCAACTGCAAATGGCTGTGAAAGAGGTAACTCGGCATGGGAATGAGAGGACACTTCAACATTTCCAAAAAGGTTCCTCTCTTACACACTTGCTAGCGTGCCATTGGTTTAGATACCGCGTGCCAATGGTGGCACTGAGCACTCATGCCTAAGGTTGCTGACCCCTGGCTTAGAATATTTACATATTCACATCTTACAATGTATATTGCTATGCCCTTTACTGTTACGTTGCACTCTGGTTAGATGCCAACTTGATTTTGTTGGACTGTACTTGTGCTGTGCAATGACAATAAAATGTAAACTAATCTAATATCGCCCCCTATCTGACCCCTGGGTTAACTGTGGTGCGTCCCACCTTACTGTTACTGTTGTCACTACTGCGCTAACTTGCCCGAAGTGGTTTGAGCCAAGTACTGTTTCTAACACAGTTCATAGATCCAGGAGGCTTTAAAAACGCCTGGAGACAGACACCAGGGCCCTCATTTATCAACGTTGCGTACGCACAGATATGTGCGTAACCCGTGTGTACGATCATTTCTAAGCAAAGTGTGTGACTTATCAATTTGAACGTGAACTTGACTTTGTGCGTATATTTACGCTCAGCTCAGGGCATGCGTACCTGGCGCCCGGCGGTAGAATATGGATACTGCAGACGGACGGCATATGCTCTCATCAGTTCCATGCATTAGTTTCAACACGGAAATAAGCTTTCGTTCATTAGTTTGACTGACGTGTTCTGTATGACCCCCGTAATTCATTATAGTTAATTGTAAAATAGCAACAGTAGTGTAATTATGGTCAAAACCCCATAAATAGCATTCCTTCTGAATGAATGCAGCATGGTTTATATATAGCGTTATCGGAATATACGGGGTAAGTAAGTAAGTAAGTAAGTAAGTAAGTAAGTAAGTAAGTAAGTAAGTAAGTAAGTAAGTAAGTAAGTAAGTAAGTATTTATAAAGCACCTTTCATACATGTCATGTAGCTCAAAGTGCTGTACACAAACATAGGCATATATAACGATAAAAGCAATAAAGTCACAGTGATCAGTTAAGATCAATGTTTAAAAAAATAATAATAATAATAATAATAATAATAACGTAAAAATGAAAATAACGTAAAAATGAAAACATGAAAATGAAAACATGAAAACAGTCATTTGCTTACCAGTTTGGGAGAACAGGTCCGCACAAACATGTCCGCTCAGTAGCAACCGGAAGTAGGAAATGCACTAAACCAATGCACTTGTACGGTAGGTAGCAATGTTAGCTCTTATAACGCTAGTGTAGTTACGTTTTTATTAGTGGTCAGAGTTGGGTCCATAAGACTTATCCAAGCCCCATGGATCCATCAGTGGTCGCGTATTGTGTGCGTATGTACCCGTTCCCTCATCTAAAGAGTTGGGTCCATAAGGCTTATCCAAGCCTTACGGATCCATCAGTGGTCGTGTATTGTGTGCGTATGTACCCGTTCCCTCATCTAAAGAGTTGGGTCCACAAGGCTTATCCTAGCCTCATGGATCCATCAGGTTTTTCCAAGCCATAACTATTTGTAAGCTAGACTGTATAGGTACGTTTTTAATTTTCCTTTAAAAATGTGTATGGAGCTGGCGTTTCTGATGTGTGTTGGTAGTGTGTTCCATAGTTTTGGGGCATAGTTGGCAAATGCCATACTTCCTATCCTCTTTTGGTTTCTGGGTGTGTCTAGTAAACCTGTAGTGGATGACCGTAGCGTTCTTGAGGGCAGATAACTAACTAGGGAATTTGCTATGTATTTTGGGCCTTGCTCATTAAGAGCTTTATATGTTAGGAAAAGGACCTTAAAATCAATTCTATGAGTTATTGGAAGCCAGTGCAGAGTGGCTAGGACTGGAGTGATATGTTCTCTTCTCCTTGTATGAGTTAGTAATCGAGCTGCAGAGTTTTGGATAAGCTGAAGCTTCCCAATGGTTGCTTTGGGAAGACCAGTGAACAGTGCATTACAATAGTCAAGCCGACTTGATACAAAAGCATGAATCAGTGTCTCTGCATCCTTTTTATTTACGAAAGGTCTTACTTTCGCTATGTTTCTTAGGTGGAAGAATGACGTTTTCATGGCCTTATTTATATGAGACTTAAAGGTCAGGTCTGAGTCCAAGATGACACCTAGGCTTGTAACCTCAGTCTTTACATAGGATGACAGACTCCCCAGGTTTTCACACAGCACTTCCCTTTTTGCTTTTGGGCCGATCAATAGGATTTCGGTCTTGCTTTCATTTAAATTTTAGGAAGTTATTGTTCATCCACTTGTTTATTGCTAACAGACAATTTGTGATGGACTGTATGGCTGTAGTGTTATTTGGTTCTGCGGAGATATATAGTTGTGTATCATCAGCATAACTATGGAAGCATACATTGTGGTCTCGAATGATGTCCCCGAGGGGCAGCATATATAGTGAGAAGAGTAATGGACCAAGGCAGCTTCCTTGTGCAACTCCAAAGCTGCTGTCATGTTCCTCGGATACATTGTCTCCAAGCTTAACATAGAACCTTCTCCGCTTAATGTATGTTATGAGCCAATTTAGTACATGATCGGAAAAGCCAACCAGTCTTTCAAGACGACTGATCAGGATATTATGGTCAATCGTATCGAACGCTGCACTAAGGTCCAATAGGACAAGAATTGAGACTTTGCCAGCATCAGAGTTTAGCCTGAGGTCGCTAACTATTTTAGTAAGGGCAGTTTCAGTGCTGTGATTTGTTCTGAAACCTGATTGTAATTCCTCCATGATGTTATTATCTTTGAGAAAGGAGTTTATTTGTACTGAGACTATCTTTTCTAATATCTTGCTGATAAATGGAAGGTTCGATATTGGCCTATAGCTTTTTAGTTCGTTTACATCTAAGTTTGTTTTCTTTAGTAGTGGTTTTACTACAGCTGTTTTAAATGCATCTGGAAAAGTGCCTGTTTGAAGCGACATATTTATGATTTCAAGGACATGATTTGAGACACTATCGAACACCCGCTTGAGAAATGCTGTTGGTATAGGATCGAGGCAGGAGGTGGCGGAATTACACTCAGAGACAATCTTACAGAGGTCAGGTAATGTAATACATGTGAATTCCCCCATAGTTATCTCAGGTGGGTTTCCACTCACAGCCAGATCTATATCAGAGGCAATGCTTGCTCTAATCAATGATATTTTTTCATTAAAGAAAACTGCGAACTCTTCACATTTTGTGGCTGATTGCTGCGGTATATGGGGGGGTGGCATGTTAATCAGCCGGTCGATGGTGGAAAAAAGTACCCTGGAGTTACCCATATTTTCTGAGATCATTTTGGAAAAATATTCCTTTCTCGCAAGTTGTATTGCCTTATTGTATGCGCCCATGGCGTCTTTGTATAAATTAAAGTGAGCTGTGAGTTTGAATTTCCTCCATTTTCGCTCGGCTATCCTACATTTTCTCTTGTTATCTTTAACATTGGTTTTATTTAACCATGGAGAGATTCTATCAGTTTTTACCTTTTTAACCTTCAGAGGGGCAACAGTATCTAACACTGTTGACAAGGTGCTGTGGATTTAAGGAGGATTCACTGCATTGGTCATATGATTTCATCATACTAGAGAATTTTGCTTCAGCTCTAGCGTCCAGAAGCCTTCTGTGAACTAGGAATTCGCTTCTGGTCTTATGTAATATTAGGCTTGTACCATACTGCGCTCCGCGTAACTCAACTCGTTATTATTTTGCGCATAGATTGCAGAAATACAGGAACGTTTTGATTATATTCAAAAGGCTTTGCCATTGTTAAACGAAACAAGTGGAATTTCGAAGCTGTAAGCAGAATACAAGTCATATGAACACCCACAATATAGTGTTCTTCCCCCTTCCTACGGTATAAGAAATAATTTAAAACGCATTGCAACGAGAACAGAGGTTATTTGTTGAGTTTATGTGTATACAAAACCCTTGCAATAAATGTGTCTTAAATGAATGAAAAGCATACATGCTCTGGATACAGGTAGAATATATCGTGTGGGTGATATGACTTGTATTCTGCTTGCAGCTTCGAAATTCCACTTATTTCGTTTTGTGTCAAAGCCTTTTAAATATAAATCAAAACGTTCCCGTATTTCTGCAATCTATGCGCAAAATAATAACAAGTTGAGTTCTAGCAAAGAACGTATTACATGCTGGGTAGGCTGATAGAGTAAACTGTAAATGAAATAGCCTATAACATTATAAAGGATAGGCTATGATAGCAGGGTCTTCCCAACCTTTATTCCCCAGAGCCCCACGATTCCTGGGAGACATATAGGAATATGATATGATATATTATATATGCGCAAGTTACTGTTGCATAATGTAGGCTATGGCTGCTATTATATGTAATTCATATAGGCTACCTAATACCGACAACAAAATAGATTGTATGCCTCTACAAATCATATTATACCCGGTAGCCAATCTAACAAAACTAATAAAGGCATTCATATTCCAGCATGGTTATAATGACACACCAACGCCAAACAGTGGTTATTAGTATTTTGAGCTGTCCAGGCAGAATTGCAGCAATGGTCTTAGGGAGTCGTTGATATCTGACATCACCGTGTACAAGTCCGCCAGCCTTTTATTTATCCCATAACACGGGTTGTGTCTTCTTGGTTCGACAGCGCCTCAGTGAACAATCTCGCTCGTGGAGTTTCTCATAGTTCGCTCAGGTCAGTCCATTATTTCACATCCCATGGGGGGTGTTTCATTACCATATATGGATAATCATGCACGAGCATTGACGGTAAGAACAAATGGTATTTATCAACACGGAGGAGCGTAGGACCGTGTACGCACGGTTGATAAATCCCAATATTTCTGTGCGTACACACATTCTAAATTCTGTGCTTAAGTACGAAAATAGAACACTTTCTAAGAATTGTTGATAAATGAGGGCCCAGGCCTTCAATAGGGCATGGCATCCTATGATGGCTTAGAGTAGACAACAGAGTACAGCAGCTTGCAATGGGCCTGGTCTACAAGATACACTAAGATACCCATGTACCTGTCGAAATACTTCCCAAAGGTCAGTGAATTCCACAACACCAGGGCCCCGTTCCCCGTACCTGGCTAACTGAGTTAGCCGGATAATTTCCAGTCTAGCCTGACTTAAGCCAGACCTTTCCATTCCCCGACGCTCGATTGTCTAAATCACCATGAGAACAGATCAAAAAGTTTGAGCCTGGTCGAGAGCAGGGTTAACTTCAGTTAGCCGGATGAACCATGGCCACGCCCCCGCAAATAAATGACAGCTCGCTTCCTGAAATGATTCTCACAGTCTAGAGATCCCATTTATACCATTCTGAATTATGTTTCTGTGCTTCGTTTTCCTAGAGGGGGCTTTTGAAATGTATAATAATAGAACTAAATGCTGATAATAAATCATATTCAGCCTATAGATTTACTTTGTCCTAAATAAAATAATGCACGTCATATACGGCGCTCGGAGTGCGATACACACTGCAGGCGCATTGCAAATGTGAATCCCGCGGGGATATTTTTAATTAATGAAACCTATCGGCCGTTTGGCTCTGATTAGTTTCATATATTCTCCGCTGTAGATTTGCTTAACGAAGCGCCCGAATTGTGTTTTATTCAAGCATAAAATTGAAGTGTCTATGCGTGGATTGTGGTTTTTGTGTGATATTGTAACTGGGATTAAAATGTCTGATGAGATGCGCTGTTTGACGGATTTGAGAAATTGAATGAGCCGTTGACGTCACATTAATGCATTTGAGAATAAAGAGATAAAACTTCATTCAAAAGTAAAATATTCGAAACACGGGTCTTTGTCCATTGATGGATAAACAATGTATATATCCCGTCTGGCACAGTGGTCCAACGACAAGTGCGCAAACCTGTCAACCCGACGGCCCGGGTTCGAAACCCCGCCTTTCCAATATAATTTTTTTGGAATATAATATTAATGATTATACGCAAAAGTAGCCTAGTTTTAAGTTAGAATATTATAAATCTACATGCATTAAGGATGTCATTCTTTATATAGCTCTAAACGTGCACCAAAGTATTTACATTGCAAAAAGAAGAAAAAGACTAGAAGGAGGGGGATTCGAACTAAGGCTGAGCCCGAACCCCGTTTTTAGGGTTCGAACGTTCGCCAGGGTTTATCGAACGAACGTTCGAACGAACGTTTTTTGTAAATTTTTTAATTAAAAAAAAATTGATATAATAATTTTTTTATATAATTTCTTTTTTTTTGTATTATAGATCCTACGGAGGGCGGCAAAGCATAATCTATTGGTGAAAAAACATGTTGTTTACAGTGGTGGCTGTTCATGTAAACATGTAATTAAACAAAGCACTCAGAAGAAAATAAACAAGCTACTGAGTACTGCATAAAGTTCCTACTTATGATAAACAATAGCCCTTGCACACCGCAGTCACGTAAGGGGCTAGATAAACAAATGCATTCGTTTTGTGGCATTAGCGTTATATAGTTAGTGTTACACGTTCAATAACAGGTATTCACTCTTGGTCGACGGGAAGGAGAGAGGCGCGCGCCTCAGCTCCTTCCACCGTCTACCTCGGAACGGGGGACGACAGAGAGACACCGGCGGGGTGCCGCCGGGCTCCCAACACGCCTGCCGCCCGTCCGCCCTCGGCCAGAGTTGTTTACAACGCAACCACCTCCCGCCATGAAGCTCGCGCTCCGTGGCCGAAAAAGGCTGGTATTCATTAATGATCCTTCCTCAGCGGGGAGCTACGGAGTCTGTTCACTCTGTTGTGCTTCTCGGTCTCGCAAGCAGATAAATGTATTGCCGGAAGTAAAAAAATAAACAAACGCTTGCCGATTGGTGGTAACAGCAGAGGCGGGTGCAAGCGGTGTGACGTAATTGGCAGAATCGCCTGTCAATCAAAATGGTTTTATTGCATTGGTTGAGACAATAGTATCCAGCTACAGCCCGGCAGAGACCACACTGGTTGAGCCGAGCGCACTCGGGGGACGCGCCGCTTCACATCGCCTCAACGTCGCGCGCCTGCCTTCACTATCCACCTTCAAAACCGCCCTCAAAGAGCACCTACGGGAGGCTGCAATTCGAAACTGGCCCCCGTAAATGTCCAAACCCCCCCACCACCTACCCACCCAACCCCCTCCTAATGTACTCCCCCTCGAATGTATATATTTTCTGTTAGGATCTCTGTTAAACAGTACTGTATATTTGTGTGTCTTGTATGTCATAAATGTACTATATACAGTATTGTATATCTGTATGTCAGGTATGTCATAAATGTCATGATATATATCTGTATGTTGTGTATGTACCCTGATGTAAACAAGACGAAAGTCTTTCTCTGGTCTGCATCCCCTTAACAATTGTGTGTATTGAGCCGTACTGTATTGTACCCATTCTGCAATCTGTTAATAAAATGTTCAATCAATCAATCATGGAGGGATATATGCAAACCTTCTCACACAGGTGCACCACACGGCTGCCAGAGCAGTTCCCTTTCTGTGACCTTGCTCGCCCAATCCAAGTTGTTGCACGCGATGGGAAAGAAATTAGTGACTGTAAGGATGCTGTGCTTCATGCCTTTAGCCTGATGACAAGGGAACTCAGCAGACTGATGTCCACACAACATAATGGCTTCTACATAGTATATTTCACGGTCCTCAAGAAGGAAAACAGTTTCCATTCAATTCTGTCCCTAACCAGTTAAATGCTTTCTTGAAAGTTCTCCTGTTGTTGAGAACAGTCGACGTTCTTCAGATTCTCATCACAAGCGAATACGTTTATGTCCTTGGTCCTATTTTCACGCATTATTCTAACGTGGCAGTTCATCTAGAGCTCATGGAGTTTCATAATTTCACCTTTGTAAGTCAGGCAGTTGCAGTGAGTGCAGCCCTGAGCAGGATCTGGCTGGCGCAACACTGGCTAGATCCACAAAGAATGGATCGCACGGTGCTAATTGCACCCTTACTTACAATTCATTATGAATTGAAAATGGGGGACCCTGATGTAAACAAGACGAAAGTCTTTCTCTGGTCTGCAACACCTTAACAATTGTGTGTATTGAGCCGTACTGTATTGTACCCATTCTGCAATCTGTTAATAACATTTTTATTCAATCAATCACCTGCGCAGCATATGGCAAATAAATATCTGAATCTGAATCCTGATATCCAATCAAACAAACGACCAAGTAAAATGATTGGAACGAGTGAGCTGTCTATCAAACCCTCTATTCTTATGCGCTTAATAACAGTTGTGCATGTACACAAAGGCCTGCTGCTAACACATAGCTGCCTGCTAGCTACTTAGTGGAGTGTGGCTTTGGAGGCTTCCTGATGCGTTCTGAATGGGGAGTGCGGCCATCAATGCGTTCTGATGACACGTATGCTTGTCGTTATTGATTCTCGACCTGCACATAGTACGAGGGGATACATCCACTTCGCAGACGGTACTGGCAGTCATCAAGAAATTCACAGAACCATAGTTACCTTCGTAACTTCCGTTACAAATATGTCATATATATATATATATATATATATATATATATATATCTTTATACGTTTATTTCATTATTATTATTATTTTTTTTAATAATCATTACAAACATGAAATAAAAATGGAAGTTTTGAGGTTTAATTGGATTGGCCAACCTTTATTTTGGTCCTCCGCTAATAAAAAGGTAGTTCTATATCGTACTAGCTGCCGCTCAGCGTCATCTGCACACATCTCACTCCAATGACGTGCACTGAATAAAAACTTCACAATGTACCTTTACATACCAACATCCGTCTGACCACACCCCCATCCGCTACCTACATAAGCAGGGGTGGGGCCACACACTCATCTCCTTCTCAAATTTCACCCCAATAGAGTGCCTGTATACCAATCACTTGAAATGGGAAAGAAAGTATTTATCTGAAGAAAGGAAGAACAAGGAGATACGTTGACGTTATATCTTTATTTTCTCTGACTATTTCGAGAAAATACGGCGATAATGTCTTCGTCACTGGAGTGTCTGGAAGATGATGATCATTCTGACCTCCACCGGCTTTTTCGTATTAGGGGCTCACGTCGCTGATATACTCCCCACCTGCAGTCCTCCTTGCTGCGGCTGGATAGGTATTGCACCTCCGGTCATACAGCTGGACTGTGGGAGGCACCGGCTGTTGTGAGAAACTGGTTGCTTCCGAGCTGGGTGAGTAATGTTTTGCTTGCGAGCACTAGTTGTCTGCTAGTGCTATGGGGGTTAGCTGACAATTTTACGAAGGCCGGCCCCATATTGGAGTCCTCTGCTCGGCGGACGGAGGATCTTGGTCTGACGCCCATAATGGTCAAACTAGTGGGCCGCGACCGAGACCTGGTTGAACCCAGGATTCTCTGGACAAGCGGATGCTTCTCTGTCCCGTGCAGGCCCCATCTTTCACATGAATGTGGAAGTACACCCTAAAGCACGAGGAAATGTAGGCATGGATCTTCTTTATCGGTAGTTCCATGCTCAAGTCGGCTGCAGCCCGTATGGGAATTGAGCCGACTCCGCTGTATGTCTGGTAAATCACAGTTGAAAACTGTGTTTGACATTTCTTTTTCTCTTCTCCCTTAGGATGAGGGGGTTTCAGGCGGCGGCCTGTCTGAAGTCTGGCTTGTTATGTCGTTGTGTACAGTTCAGGTGATAGCTGCTTAGCTTGCATGCTAGTTTGTGGCCTACTATTAGCCAGTCAGCTGTTAGCTGCGGCGCTAGCCCATTGTGTCACTAGGCTAGGAAACGTTAGCTTGTTGCTATCAGTCGGGCGGCTGTTAGCTTAATGCTACACTGTTTTTTTTTTTTTTTTTTTTATATATCTTTTTTCCCCTCCTTTTTCCCTGATTTTTCTCCCATCCCACCCTTCCTGGTTGTTGCGTACTTTCCCCTACTGTTGGTCCGGGAGACCGGAGACTGTCACATGCTTTCCTCCGACGCATGTGCAGCCTGGGGCAGGCCAACCTGGCCGCACAGGTTCTCACCGGGGAGAGTGTAGCGTGTGGGAGGCCACACTATCTCTCCTTAGTTCCAACCCTTGCTGAGCAGGCGCCCCGACCGAACTGTAGGGGTCGCTGTCCACAACGCCCAGGACCCACCCTTCAGCTTTCCCACCCCCTGATACAGCCAATTGTATCAGTGTGAGAGGCCAGCCAAGCTGATAGCAACGCCGGGAGCTGGATTCTAACAGGCGGATCCAGTGTCTCCCGGTGTTGGTGACGAACGTAATCTCCGTGCGCCACCTGCCCCCCAATGCTACACTGTTGAACGTTACTGTGACTATAACATGCCTTAAACACTCTGACTACGACGTCATCTTTGACAGAGGATGTTAGTCGACCCTACACCCGGGTGCCATGCTAGCGAGGACTTAGTCAACATGGAGAACGGCGGCTGGGTGGCGTAGCGGACATTACCCTCGTCACCAACGCAGGAGAGACTTCGGTGTCCCGTTAACCAGTGTTGCAGTCTTCTCGGCCTGCGCTCAGGGTGGAGGTAGGAGTCCTGACCGGACTTTAAACACTTCTTCTTTCCTTCCCTTCTAAATGTTTTGTAATAACGATGTTTCCAAAACGTGTGTTGCTGCAATACATTGAGGATACGACGCGTGTTGTGTGTGAATTGTCTTGTCACTGGTATAGCTTCTCTCTCCATAGGAAATCGGCGTTGTTTTTTACATGTGTAAAAATGAACTGGTTAGTTGTGATGAGAACATGTGTGTTCATGTAACGTTTGTAACGTGGGTGAACTCACAACTAAGTGGGTTAATTAACCTGTGAAGCTATGCTTAGTGACATGTGATTGAGGAATGAATCCTTTTCTCAGCCTGTGATGACAATGAACAGCATGTTCACATATTAACAGGGGTACCTGTTCAACCTGGTCGTATCAAGGGTAAGGTAGGAGGGGTGACCCCCCCGGTTTCCCTGGGGCTTCCCCCCCTCCTTTCAGACATGTTGTTTACAATATATTGTGTCACTGTGTTTGTGGGGATACGATGTAACCCTCAGCTTAAGCTGCTGGGGTTGTGCTTCCGCTTGAGAAACAATTATTTTCCTAGGGAAAAGGTTGTTTGGTCACTATCATGTGTGCTTAGCAAGGCCTGTGGCCAATATGTAATCAAGGACTTATGTCTCTCTCGTTATGAAAAACGGCGTTCCTCTGTAGTAAGAGTGTACTTTGCCATTTTTTGTTGTGATGAAGGGTTGTGTGTGTCGTTGAGATCTACAACTGGGTTAGGTTTGGCCCACAGAAGCACATGTGTAAGTCTGGTACCGGGGCTCTTAAAGGGGCCCTCTCTGTTCTGTGTATTTTCCTTAGTAAAAATCAGATAGCAGGTTAGCACATTAGCTATGTGAAGCTGTTAGATGCTTCATGTAGCATGCTATGACTGGGTCATGCTCTACTTTGTCATTACATCGTATCAGGGGTGAGGGGTCGTAAAGGGGTGAACTGGTAAACCTTTCCTCCCCTTTTCTGATTGGTCAGGGGTTAAAACCCCCTGTCCTTCAGGGTTCCTGTCACGTTGCTGTTCGGCACGTTACAGAGTAGGGGGGGGGGGGGTTCCTGGTCCCACGCCCCCTGAAAGATTGGGCGTGTGCACCACGGAAATTCCCCCGCCATAGAGTACGTCACTGAGCGCGTTTCTATTGGTAAGATTTCCGTGAGTTGTTCAGGTTCCATGTTATGGATCTGTTTCAGGGAGTTGTCAGAGCTCCTCCTCACGAAGCTCCTCCTCAGGGAGAAGTGCCTTCTGTGAGTTCGGACCCTCCTTCCCAGTGAGGGAGCCTCCTCAGAGTTTCAGAGCCTCCTCCTCAGATTGTCAAGATGAGTAGAACTTCAAAAAGGAGTTCTGCTCTATTGTATGTGTATTCGATTCAATTCGATTATTGAGTGTGTATTGGTTCAGAGCCTCCTCCTCGGAGAGTCCTAACCCAAGTGTTACATAGCTCAATGTTGCAATATTTCTTTTCAATCTATACAGCTCGCATGGGAAGTCTCTCTGGGGGTTCCCCGTCCTCTCCTTTTTGGAGTAGGTGGACGGGGTATTGTTTAGGGTTTCCCTGACTCCTCGCCTTATAGGTCTGTTGAGTCATGGGTTTTCCCCCGCCATAGGGGTACGTCGCTCACCGTCCCCTCTTATGAAGTGTGGTTGACGGGGTGGTGTTTCCCTCAGCCGCGTCGCATGGGACCCATGTCCGTATTATCTTTCTGAAAAATGTAAAATTAAAAAAGCGGCTTCTTGTTGTTCCCCAGGCGGCTTGGAGGAACGGTATCTGGTGTCTTGTTAGACTATCCATTGATGTGTTTTGGGTCTCGACGCGTACATAGTGCTGGCTCTGGGTGTTTCTGATAGGAATCACGCATGAGGCTGGTGCGCCTTGGTTGCTCGTTATTAAAACGGCGTTTTTATAGGGCAACTGGGATGGAGTTCGTCTCTTCCGAGTGCCAGTTTACTAGGTTTGTCTCGACGAATTCTCGTTCATATCTGTGGGATGTTAACGGAATAGATCAAAACATAGGTAGAGGGGTCTCACGCCCTTGGGGTGGGCCACTGAGCGCGGTACAAATGGGACCGTCTGGGTGGCGCCCTCTATAATGTTTAGATCGACACGCGTACCTACCCCCTCTCCTGGAGTGGGGATGTCGGCGTGATTAGGGCACGGGACTGAGTCTGGTCACGCTGGTCCAGGTCAGTTAACCCGTTGTCCGCCGGGGACGCAGATCTTCTGTTCTGGTACCCTGAGGGACTTGTGCTTTTTTCAGGGGGAAAAATGCCGGGTCGGCCCGGGTGTCACAGGGTTGGGCGTTATGGAGATAGCTGTCATAAAGGGGCTTGGTTCTCCATTCTCTTCGCCCCTCTCTTCTCCCGCTTACGCATGGCTGAGAGGGGGCTGTTGAGGTGGTTTTTATAGTACTCCTCTGGCATCCCTGTGTACGTCCCGGTCCGCCGGGCCCGGTCCGAAGTCGTTTTCGTCGACCCGTAGGCCTGGGATAACCCCTTTTTGAAAACTGAAACACTTGTACTGCGGTATAGCCAGTGTATGCCCGCAGGTGTGTTTGAGTTTTTTCTTGAGGGGTTATAGGAACAACCACCGCATGTGGTACCAAGAGGGTGGTTGATTCCCTGGTGTGTTGGAGCGGAGTCAACTCCGGGGTTACCCGGTTGAGTGTGCCCCTGCACGTTCATGACGTCTGCCAATCGTGTCAGCCTTCTCTGCCTCGGCCCCTCTAGAGCGTCAGGGATTTTTTGGTGGAGGCTGTAACATGGTGCTCAAACAATGCCAGCATACGCCCCTTCCGCCGGGGTGCTGTTTTGAGTTGACCCCTTTGGCGCCTGTCTCGTCCGCAGTGCTCCAGGCTCGGGTCAAGTGCCTGCTGCCTGGATTGAGGGATCGACCTCTTCTGGAGGTCGTCTCCCCGGTGCGCTGCCTGCTTCCGCTGTAGTGTAGCCTCTTGAGTGCTTCGAGTTACAGCCATGCTGACTGCCTGAGTATGCCAGGGTCAGTGTGCCAGGCGGCGTGCTAGTGGGGGGAAGGGCCCGCTCTTGGATGGGCCCTGTCCGAATACGCTGGCGATGTGGGGGGCGGTGTCACTAGTGACCGCCTAGTGAGGTCTTGATGCTGTGGCGTCGTTGACCTCTCCGGGCCCCCTTTTTCCGGGGGATCCAGTCCCTTCAGTGGGTCTGGGTCTTCCTTTGCGCTCCGCTGCTACGGCCTTGCCACAGGGTTGAGTTTGCTCTCGACGCCGTGATTTTGGGGGCGGTAACAAGGTTTGTTCCTTCCGTTCGTTCCCTGGTGGCATGCGGGTTGTGCGTTTGCGTAGTCGTGGGGTCAAGCCACGGTCTGCTCACCCTGTGCGTTGAGTTGCTCGAGTTCCTCTTCGCAAGGTCGGATCCGTCTCCCCCTCCATCCTCCATTCTGATGGTTGTGGGGGGCCTCAGCGGGGTACATTTGTCGAGCTTCAAGCTCCCGCTCAGCTTCTGTTGTGCAGATGATGCTGAGCGGCAGCTAGTACGATATAGAACGATCTATGTTCTATGAGTACTAGTGACGCTCAGCGTCTAGACGCCACTGCAACCCTTGATCTTTCCTTGTGGTGAAATTATTGGGAAGGAGATGAGTGTGTGGCCCCACCCCTGCTTATGTAGGTAGCGGATGGGGGTGTGGTCAGACGGATGTTGGTATGTAAAGGTACATTGTGAAGTTTTTATTCAGTGCACGTCACTGGAGTGAGATGTGTGCAGTACTCATAGAACTACGGTTATATTCATAACCTATCGTTTACCATTGCTAAGCAATAAACATCCTTGCTTCCTCCAATCCAGCATTAATTCAGTTAATTAATTCACGGCTTGTAGAATAAATAGCATTTATACTTCTAAGCACTCAGGCCTCTCATCCAATCACAATGCATGGTCAGAAATTAATATTGTATTAATATTTATTTTATTTTATTTTATTATTATGATTTATTTATTTGTTGTGTGTGTATATGTAGGCCTACATATGTGTGTATGTATGTGTATACATGTGTTTATGTGTATACAAAACAATCTCAGCTGTTACTATTGTTACTTGTCAGGTCGAATGGGTGGATGCTTTATTTGAATGAACAAATGAATAACACAACTGTATAAGGAATAGCAAAGGAAACAAATATATAAATAAATGGGAATAGTTCATTCATGGACAAATTGTTGCTATTTGTGAACACATTTCATAATATTGACCCTCATGTCGCAACTTGTTGTAATTTGATATGTTACCAATAAAAAGAGATTATATATATATATATAAAAGAAATTGTATAAAGTGAGGTATAGAATGTCACAAACTCCAGAAGAGTACGTTGAGAAATGTGTGACCATGTTGCCAAAAAGTATTGCATTTCAGAATTTGTACAATAACCCGATTCACTCGGCTCCTCCTCTGTCTGACCAGCATGGCACTCACTCTACACCAGTCTGGTCACGGACACAGCCACGGGGGCCTCAGTTCACACGGCCACAGTCACAACGACCCCAAAGGACACTCCCACGGTCACCTGGAAGGCAAGGGACACGCTCACAGTGCAAACCACACCCACTCCAACGGCCGCCACGGTGACAGGGATGTGGAACAGATGGGGATAGTAGAGAATGGTATGAGGTCAAGGGTTGAGAATTTGGAGGAGATCCAAACAAAATCTGCAAGGCAGAGGTTCAGATTGCATCTAATCAACATTATCACAGTCAATATTATATAAACTCGCAGAGATGCCTACACTCGTGCCCCAGCAGGCAAAGTCCGCAAGTGCTGCTGTCCAGGCTACACAATGTGTTAGGCTACACGTTCCTGCCATGAATGCAGCAAGCTGCTCCTCTGCCTGCACATGTCGTTCAACTTTGGAATGGCAGTTTAACAGCAGTGTGCACTGGAGCCATTAACCACTGGGCCGTCTCAGTTTATAAAGCATAATGGTGCACCTGATAATTTGCCACATCCAATTCTACTTCAACAGCCGTGACTCTTACATTTCATTTAATTTTCTTACAGTTCATCACAATAAATAATAAAAACAGATGAATATAAAGGTCAAAAAGAAAGAAGTTCATAAATCGTAAGAAATAAAGTACATAAAAATAAAATAGGCGTCAACAAAAAAGAACACAGATAAAAAAACATAGATATAATCAATTAAAACAATTACATAGTGTACCAGGAAGGTTAAAAATCATGGTCTTAAAATGACCATAGGTCAGCAGAGAATCAATTTCCAGCTTATGCTGGATCATCATTCCAGGAAGTTGGTGCACTAAAACAAAAGGCTGACTTTCTAAGTGCACAAGCCAGTCATTTGAGCGGGTTAGATAGGGTCTTGAATTCCAATCTAGCATTGATGCAATATAAGGTGGTAGCTTTCCAATGATGGCCTTATAGATAAACAAATACCAGTGTGTTACAGGACCCTTGGACTCCCCCCCCCTGCTTAATTAAACATTCTAAACCGCTACATTCTCCTGTGCCTGTGTTCTGCTCTTGGGTTCTATACACACCCGCCATAACACAGTGATTATTACACATTTCTGCCAGAGAGGACCAACCCACCTTATCATAAAGGACACTGGTGAGTGTCATAGTTATAACCAGTAATGAATCTGAGGCAGGGGCGTAGGTTTGATTTGAGCTTAGGACACTTATTACTTATTTACTAAATTGAGCGTAATTCCGACCCTGTGTCTTTGATCGCTGTGTCTTTAATTATCCTCCTGAATTACTGCACCATGAAATTATCTAGATGAAATAATAGCAATAACTTGTCTTGTAGGGACTGCTACCTTATCATTTAATTGAGCTGTAATTAACACAACATAAGAATTCAGTGTCCCCGATGACATTACTGGTGGCCACATCCATACTCACTCAAACTAAATTAATGTGTGTACAACCGTTTAGAGTTTTTAGATGCGTGTGAAATGATGTGCAAAATAAATCAGCATTGTTTTTTGGTGAAGTCTCCCTTTAAGTACTAGTTTGAGATGAATAAACGCATCCTGAAGAGCGCAATCTTTTTTAGCTGTTGGCTCTCAATGGCTAGCTGTTCAGAGTCAGCAATACAATACACAATACTGTCATCAGCATACCACTTAATGAAGATACAATATCATTAATATAAATAGTAAAAATGACTGGACCTATAATTGAACCATGCAGAACACCTTTTGTTACCGACAAGAAATGTAATCAATGATGTGCTCTGGTCCAGACTTCTGTGTCTCCGTTGTTCAAGATGGCGGCTAGCTCGTAAATGTTTTTCCACCTAAATGTTTACTAAAATATGTTTCCGACACCATTTTAGGTAGGAAATAGGATATGCAATCACTGGATCTCCATTCATATTTGACAGTTTAATCAGAATTTTGTGAGCTAGATGCCTAGTGTGTACTCAGGCATAGGAAGCAGTAGCTCATTTGCATTTAAAGATGAGCCAAAATAGCCTGTTTCAAGCTATTTTTGTGCCTGACTTGCTACACACAGTCTGTACAGCTGTTTACAAATGTATGTAAATAGACCATGAAAATGAAAATATTAACTGGGAAATGGGCATAATATGGGCTCTTTAATGCATAGGTATATCAACTACAATACAAGGTTCACTTGGGTATTGCCATGTTGTAAACCGCTCCCAGAGAGCCGATTACTGGAGGCTAGGTGAGGCTTTGTGTAGTATTTACCTTGTGCATTTACCCTCAATATTAATTTCAATAGACAATGGTGGAATTTAATTATTAAAATAAAAATACTTGTCGTTCACCAATTTTAAGATATTCAAGAGTTTTATCCAAATTGGATCAGAACTGTAGGAACTATGGCTGGTGCGGACAGACACACAGTCACATTATCATTTTAATAATCACTGCCATCTAATCATGAAATATTATGATTTATTTTTGGCCTTCAAACATAATATGTTCATTGTTTGCTTGCTTTCATTCCTAATGTTAATTTGACCCCATAGGACATGCAGTCCTTATAACTATAAAATGTTGAGTTTATGTATGTTCCTAATACATGCAGTCTCTAGCATTAATGTGTCTTTACTTCTACCAGCACCCAGGCCCCAGCAGGCCAATGCCAGTGTGCGGGCAGCCTTCGTCCATGTGGTGGGAGACCTGCTCCAGAGCATCAGTGTGTTGGTCAGCGCCATCATCATATTTTTCAAGGTCAGAGATCACCTAATGGTTATATAAGTACCTGTGTGTGTGTGTGTGTGTGTGTGTGTGTGTGTGTGTGTGTGTGTGTGTAGTGTAGTGTAGTGTGCAGTTGGCATGAAATATGAGACTACAAAATCTAGACTGGTACCACTTCTCAGCATCTCAAATCATCTCCCTCCAGTGAGACAGATTTACTTCTAGGAGCAGAGTGAAATAGTACTAGCCTAGCCTCTGGATATAAACGTGGCTCTCAGGACAATTTAAATTGGTCTCTAAATTATTCTGAAGGAGTTTGTATCTAAAGCCATTAGTTATGTAAATGACAAAGCTGTCACAATTCAAATAATTCAACATTACCGGCAACACTATGCAGAATTGGTGATGATCAGTGTTGGGCAAGTTACTCAGGAAGTGCAATTAGTTACTTATTACTGATTGCTCCTTTAAAAAGTAATCAAAATCACTTTCCTGATTACTTTGTTTCAAAGTAATTAGTTACGTTACTAGTTACGTTACTAGTTACTTTAGCGTACAACCTGTTTAGCTTTTGTTGTTAGCTGTCCGGATGTCAGCTGTGGTGGAAACAAAGTCTACCTCTCAGAGTGTGGCCTTCAAATTAGTTTCCATCAACGCATATTCTCTCTCTCTCTCTCTCTCTAGCCAGAGAACGTCTTTCTATGTTGGCAGCTTGACATTGTTCTTAACAGGTATTTTGTCTATGATGCATCGAAATGAGGGCGAATCAACATCTCGACGTAACATCTCGACGATATAGACCCGTTCGCAGTATACGTCAGACTCAGTGTGCGCGCGTGTCACCGGGGCACAAAGGAACGTAAATCCTGGTCAGAACAACAGGGCAGACTACAATATATTTGCATTTGTTAGCCATGCTAGCGATCTAAACAATCAATCCATGCCAATTTTAGCGCAGAAGCTCGCCCAGGTCCGGGGCAACTTAGTCACGTGACTCAGTTGGTATTGCTGATTGGCTCGAACACGGTATGTTTGTAAACAGCGAACAGGTCTATACCCAGCAATGAGCTTCTTCAGTCCTTCTCCACTCATGGGTGGTGTTAGCCCTGCTCTTAGATCCAGTTGCTGTTGTTTTGTTGGAGTACATCCATCACTGGCACTGCTAGAGGCTTTCCTGACGGCGCTAGGTTTTCTTTTGCGTCAAGTTTCACATTGTTGTGCTGCCGTGTCAGATGCTTCATCAAATTCACCTTTTTCTCCCCTTACAAGTTTACAATGGACAGCTATTGAACAAGTACCTCTCTTCATCACCCTCCATGCTGCTTTTTGGCTAGCAACTGATCTTGCTCTGACCTGTCGACCCACGCGCACACGTCATCTACTGAGGACTGTGTATAAACGTAATCTAACGTTATGGGAGGACAACATAACACATGGCATTCTGGAAAGAAAACATTGAAAACCACTAGGGTCATCTCAACACACAGGAAACACAGCTGCACTCTGTGGAGGAACTGCTGTTCCTCCTTCACGTGTCTGCAGAATCCTCATGATCCGTGCTGGACATCCTGTCCCTAGGCAACCGTTACTGCTGTGTCATGCCCTCCTCTCGTGGCTAATACTAAAACCCTGGGTTATTCTCTCTATCCCATTGGCCTTAGGGAGGAGCGACTCTTGTGTAGCGCTGAGTCGACAAATCATCATGAAAACACTTGAATTCTTTATCACGAGAGCAGACAGTCCACACTCCGGGTGTGTCTTTCCATTAACCTGGTTAGTTGGAAAGCAGGAAGAGTTACTCTGGCAGGGAATGAAAATTTAGAGAGCGCTCTAGCTAGGAATGATACTTTTAGAATGTTATTCAGCTGGGAATTCAACTTTAGAGAGAGTGCTCCAGCTAGCAGTTAAACTTTACAGAGCTGGCATGCAATATTGAAAGCCCACTCTGCCATACAATCTGCACATAGGGGGTTACCCAACATTCCTGGCCAAATTCCCTATCAGGTCTCTGATGTCAAGGCCACCTAATAATGCGTCTCCATAACTGGCTGATATAAATCCTGGTCTCCAGAGCCTTTTTGGCCTTTGTTTGTGTGCTGCACATTGGTGACGGAGGAGCGAAGTTACCCACTACATTTTAAAGTGCTTTGTGTCCTATGACTCAGAAAGTGCTATATAAAGGCGGCCATTCATTCATTCACCACACACTCCCATCTCAATGGCAAATTTAAGACAGAAATGTATTCGAATATTTAATGGAAGTGATTACAAAGATAATGATAATGTTGACAGCCATTGCTCTAACATGAACATTGAGAACTAAGACTCATCACTAAGGCTTTTTTCATCTTGGTTGTTTTATCCTTTTCTTCCAGCCGGAGTATAAGATGGCTGACCCCATCTGTACCTTCCTCTTCTCCGTCTTTGTCCTGGGAACCACGTTCACCATCTTGAGAGACCTCCTCCGCGTCTTGATGGAAGGTACAGTAGAGGGAGGAAGTCTCCTAATGTGGTCCTGGTTAACTCACTGACTGTATGGTAATGAGTGTAGGCCACAGTGGCAGACTGTCACCATGTTTTAATGAGAAATACATCTTTTAATGTAAAAAAAATAAATGTCTGTCATGGTCCCCGACCCCTCTCTCCCTCTCTCCATCCCTCTCCCTCTCTCGTCTCCAGGTACTCCAGTAGGAGTGAAGTACATTGATGTGCGGGAGCTCCTGCTATCGGTGAAGGGAGTGAGGGCTGTTCATAACCTCCATATATGGTCTCTCACTATGAACCAGGCAGTACTGACAGCACACGTAGCCATAGGTAAGGGCTAAAGGCTGCACAAGTCATGGTCCGTTTCCAAATTCATTGTATATACTACATACATAAAGTATGTACATCATACTACATACGTACTGTTGGAGCTTATGTGGAGTGCAGTATGTGTGACGTACTTGTAAGATTCTGATCAAACTGGCCAGTATCACGTCTTCGTCTGTTTGGCTCTCCATCCAATTCCTCTGCGTTGTGTACTTTTAATGGTCCTGACGTCTCCGATACTGGTAGATAAGATCCTTATCTTCCCCCGTTAGTGCAATCCATAAACCATAATACTTCTCCACTTCCGTAAGAATTCGACACTTCGACACTGTGAGATACCTTATGAGGAGAAGCGTTGTTTTATTGCTATAAACAGAACCTCATAATCAGATGTTATCAGATGTTATCAAATTGTATCGTCCTTGAAGAGTCTATTCTAATGATCTCTCGGTGTGTTCAGAATTGTCCTTTTGTTATTCAGTCCAATAGTGGTCAGGCCTAGTCGTTAGCCTGAACCCTCCTCGTGTTAGCCGAAGCTAATGATGTCGTGGCATTCTTCCTCCTCCCCCCCCCCCCCCCCCTCTCTCGTGATAAGAGGAGAGAGAGAGTCCTCTGTGTGATCTCAGTCCTACTCGCTCTCGGTCAGATTATCGTCTGCCTTACACCCGGAAACACCGTTCGACTTATAGAGGTTCGTCGTCGCAACGACGGCCCCGCCTTCTGGTTGTCATGCGACGTGTTGTCATGACAACTGCATAACCTTTAACACTAATAAACTCACGTTTCATTAAGATGAACCTCTCTCCCTCCTGTGGGGAGACAGTACACTCTAATCTCAGATGTTCTAATGAGGAATGTCAACAAACATTCTCTCGCTGGCAGTGTGGCTCACAACAATCACCCTGCTCTACTGAACCACCGTCCGCATGCACTTCGACCTCTCTGACCCGGCACCGTTTTAGCTGTGGTCATCTCTCCCCAATCTATACATCACATACATTGAAAAAGCACCGTTTTCTCTCAATCCCCCCTTGATTCTTATCACCCCTTCAGAATCATAAATCATTATTTGGTTTTTCAATCAATTATACACAAAAATAGACTCATAACAATGAGGGCCCCGCCGTCTGCTGTTTCCCTTTTGTTTTCCATCACCCGCATCACACCCAAACCAGAAAGGATAAACAACGGTCATGGAGGAGAGAGAGAGAGAGAGACAGAGAAAAACACAGATTGCAACTTTTCAGACGACACACCTAAACCCTTCGGCCCCCCTATTCGGTACCCCACGTCCAAATCAGAGCGCTCCCTTCCCTCTCTTACAGTACACCTCCCATCTCGGGCCGGTCCCGTCTTCTAGGGCAGTGGTTCCCAAAGTCGGGGTCGCGACCCAAAGGTGGGCCGCGAGCAGCCACGGATGGGCCGCGAGATGATTTAAAAAAAATTAAAATAAAAATAAAAAAAAATAAAAAAAAGCATTTTTTTTATTTTTTTATTTTTATTTTTATTTTTTTTGGCAGGTCACTGAACTTAGAAGCAGGCCAGGACAGTGTTTCTAGTTGTATTCTAAAATTCTATTCTATTGTATTCTAAAATGTGACTATATGGTTTTATATTAAAGGGGAACTATTTTACTATTTCTTTCACTATTTGGGCACTTTTACACAATTCCTGTGAGTCTATGGAACACCTCTGTAATATATATATTTTTTTTATTCATTGTTTTGTATTTCTAATCAAGTCCTCAAAAACAGCATTTTTCTACGTCAAGATTTCGAGCTGTTTTGAGCCTGGGCTCCTAAACCACTGCGCCGGGCCTGCTGAGCGTCGTGTTCGCCTGAACATTAACATGCAGCAGTGACTATATGACATCACATATAGGCACATTTTCAAACGACTCAGTTCAGTGAGGGTGAATATTGTGAGAGGAGAATTGGAAGAATGCACCAATATGAGAATTTTGAGACATAGATCATATTAATATAAGTTCACATAGCTAGGAAACAATGCTAAACACTCAAAAAGGCCATTTATAAGATAGTTCCCCTTTAACTTAATAAATAAACAAAAACGAAAAATCTACTTATTTCAACGAACATTTCAAACTAAATAACAGATTATGCACATAAAACGCTGAAAACAACCGAAGCAACAATAGTATTTTAATGAGGCTATTATTATTATCATTATTATTTTGCAACAAGTTAGCCCTCTCATAAATAGCACATATAAATGAATAACTAACTTGAACTAACATAATAGGATTGAAGTGATATTTGGCATAAAAAAATCGGTCGCCTGGCAAAAAAAAAAAAAAAAAAGGCCAGACGATGTGCATTGGGCCGCGGCTCTCTGACGCCTTATTTTCTGGGCCCCGGCTTGAAAAGTTTGGGAACCCCTGTTCTAGGGCAAGGGCCCCTTTCAGTGACGGCTCCTTTCCTGAGCTGGTCCCCCTCCCAGGGCGCGGTCCCCTAGGCAAAAATGTCCCCCCTGGTCTGCTACTGCTCAGTGTCTCTGGCTGTCCTCTCCACATCTGCTCCTCCACCGCCGTCGTCTCCTCCCTCTCGTCGTGGATCATCTGTGTACCAGGCTGCGGTGCCTGGCCCCTGCGGCTTCCTCCTCCTCCAGTCTGTCTCCTGGTCATCTCCATCGCTGTCGGTGTCATTCCCCCCTTGAAAGCAGAAACACAACACCGGCAGTCGTCTGTACATCGATTTCCCTTGTTTTGCTATTAGTCTACCGTGGCTTTGGGCCTGCAGCTCGTTCTCTATATATTTTTTTCCTCTGCAAGCCCCTATTTGTTCTCTATTAGTCCCCCACCTTCTCAACACCCATATCTAATCCTACAGGGCTGTTCCCTGTTTTGTTGTCTTCCGGCGTGACACCAGCAGCTAAACGATACCCACTCGGCGCTCTACGTTTGTCCCACGGGTGACCCCCAGCGCGCGCCAGTTCTTTCTGGTGACGTGTCCCCTCAAGACTCTGCCTATTTATTAGGTGTGAGAAGGCCCCACTGGAATTCAAACTCCCTCTTTATTCTAATTAACCCATTCAAATAACTGCACCATCTTTCTGTGCAATTCTTATTTAATCATTGTCTAATTAAACTCTATATCTAATATTATTATTATAATAATAATCCACTCTGTGCTAAATATTCCCCTATGGGTAATGAAAACTCCCCAGCACTACCCCCCCCTCCACCACTAGGTGGCGACCTACTCCTCCTCTATGGTGGTTTAGTTGACGTGTCACTTCCTGATTCTAAACCCCTCGTGGCTCTGCGGCCATTTTGACTCTGTGCAAATGGCTACTCTCTCAACAAACGGCCGCTGCCCTTCCTTCCAAGGCCTGAAAACACCGCTGTTTTTCCTCTCTTTCCTATCCATTATCAGGGGACGCTTTCTCAGACTAATACTCTTGCCTGATCGGACATAATACACACTGGTACAATCTCCTTTCGACTTTCCTTCTGTTATGAAAACAGTCCCGCCATCAAAATGTTTTCGATCTGATTCAAGCGCCCCCCCCCCCCTTTCCTCATCTCGCATTTACCCTCCTTAAACCAAAACTGTGCAGCCTGCCTCATTTGCTTTTCATTCTCTGTAGATAACACCCTCGATTTTCACCATGGCTCTCTGCTCATATTATTACAGCTGGCATTCTCTCTGTCGAACTAGAAATGTTTACG
The DNA here is from genome assembly GCF_963971535.1 of Notolepis coatsorum. Classification (NCBI taxonomy): domain Eukaryota; kingdom Metazoa; phylum Chordata; class Actinopteri; order Aulopiformes; family Paralepididae; genus Notolepis; species Notolepis coatsorum. The sequence goes on from NC_140168.1 coordinate 50,362,758, forward strand.
TTTACGGATTCACTATCTGTTCGTTTTTATTTGGCTTAAAATCAAAACAACCGTGTGCACAGTGAACTCACATTTTTGATCGGAGCGCTGTTTCCCCTACAGCGCTGGTTCGCCTCCTGACCGCTCGACTCGCCGCTCTCTCCCAGGGCTGGCCGGCCTTGCTTCGATCATGATTCTCCCACACATTGATGACTGTTGTCCACTGTCGCCCCATTATTGAAAAAGTCTTTATCCGTTGTTCTTATCTCTTGCAAATCCGGCTGTCATCAACAACCAACAACAACCAACTGTTCCCGTTGTTTTAATCTCTTGCAAATCCGGGTCACGGCACCAACTGTACGATTCTGATCAAACTGGCCAGTATCACGTCTTCGTCTGTTTGGCTCTCCATCCAATTCCTCTGCGTTGTGTACTTTTAATGGTCCTGACGTCTCCGATACTGGTAGATAAGATCCTTATCTTCCCCCGTTAGTGCAATCCATAAACCATAATACTTCTCCACTTCCGTAAGAATTCGACACTTCGACACTGTGAGATACCTTATGAGGAGAAGCGTTGTTTTATTGCTATAAACAGAACCTCATAATCAGATGTTATCAGATGTTATCAAATTGTATCGTCCTTGAAGAGTCTATTCTAATGATCTCTCGGTGTGTTCAGAATTGTCCTTTTGTTATTCAGTCCAATAGTGGTCAGGCCTAGTCGTTAGCCTGAACCCTCCTCGTGTTAGCCGAAGCTAATGATGTCGTGGCATTCTTCCTCCTCCCCCCCCCCCCCCCTCTCTCGTGATAAGAGGAGAGAGAGAGTCCTCTGTGTGATCTCAGTCCTACTCGCTCTCGGTCAGATTATCGTCTGCCTTACACCCGGAAACACCGTTCGACTTATAGAGGTTCGTCGTCGCAACGACGGCCCCGCCTTCTGGTTGTCATGCGACGTGTTGTCATGACAACTGCATAACCTTTAACACTAATAAACTCACGTTTCATTAAGATGAACCTCTCTCCCTCCTGTGGGGAGACAGTACACTCTAATCTCAGATGTTCTAATGAGGAATGTCAACAAACATTCTCTCGCTGGCAGTGTGGCTCACAACAATCACCCTGCTCTACTGAACCACCGTCCGCATGCACTTCGACCTCTCTGACCCGGCACCGTTTTAGCTGTGGTCATCTCTCCCCAATCTATACATCACATACATTGAAAAAGCACCGTTTTCTCTCATACTACATACAACATACTTGGAGGACCTGCACACACCCAGGTGGAAGTGGAAGAACAGAAAATGCCACTAGAAATGACCTGACGCAAGGAATTGTGGGATTGAAATGATCGTGTAGCAACCATCCACTGCATACTTTTGCTACAAATCTATGTATATATTTGCATACTAATAGATCACATACTGAGAATTGCATACAATTGTCACGGCTGGACGTACTGAACCCAAAAAATGCAGAACACAGACAATGCAGACAGGTCTTGGTATAACCCAAATAACGGGTGAGTTCATTATAAGAACGGTCGAGTATACAGGCAGGTGTAGGTCATACAGTCCAGGGCTTACGTGGCGCAGAGTAGTCAGACAAGCGGGGATCGTAGACGGGATCAGGTTCTCAGACAGTCCAGGGAGTAGAAGAGTAGTCACTAGTCAGGCAGGTGGAGGTCATACACGGAATCCAGGGCACAAGGACAGGGAGAGGAGCCAGGCAGAGGACTGAGGGAAGGGAGGACAAGACAGGGTTAAACACGGTTACACAGGTAAGGGAATAATATACGGACGAGCGCTATAAACTAAGACTGACTGGAAAACACAAAGTTACGATCTGGCAGCAGGATGACACGCCAGGTCTATGTAGGCTGTGTAATCAGCAAGCAGATGGCGATCAGCTGCTCCTCTGGTTCTCCACACCTGATTTCGTGCCTGTAGTTAGCGGAGAGGGAGAGAGAGAGTAGAGAGGCAGAGATAGAGTGTGACAACAATATAGTATGTAGCATGGAGAAATCATACAATATAGTATGTAGCATGGAGTAATCATACAATATAGGATGTAGCATGGAGAAATCATACAATATAGTATGGAGAATGGAGAAATCATACAATATAGTATGTAGCATGGAGTAATCATACAATATAGGATGTAGCATGGAGAAATCATACAATATAGTATGTAGCATGGAGTAATCATACAATATAGTATGTAGAATGGAGTAATCATACAATATCGTATGTAGAATGGAGAAATCATACAATATAGTATGCAGCATGGAGAAATAATACAATAATGTAGCATGGAGAAGTCTGATGATTTCACATTTGATTATGTGTTTTGCCATACAATATGGCGCAATCCCAGAGCTCATTAGCCATGGTTGCAACCTGTTGTTTTGCCACTAATATGTCGGTGAACGAACACTATGAATATCTAGGCACAGATTGTGTGTGGGGGTTGGGGGCTGTACGTATTCTATAGAGGTTTGTATTCTATTATTCTATTATGATCTATACAGGTTTATAAAGAATAATAGATTTGGTTTCCAAATGTAGAGTGCACTATAAATTGAATGTATTATTATTATTATTATTATTATTATTATTATTATTATTATTATTATTATTATTATTATTATTATTATTATTATTATTATTATTATTATTATTATTATTATTATTATTATTATTATTATTATTATTATTATTATTATTATTATTATTATTATTATTATTATTATTATTATTATTATTATTATTATTATATAAATAATAGTCAAAAGAAATGTATAAAAAGAAATGCCACCCATTTTAAGAATTCATGATATATTTATTATATGTTCTTCCTGTGCTCGAGTCTAGGACAAGTTCAGTCAGTATTTGTAACCACTCTCTCCTAAAGCTAGACATCAAAGAGAGAACACTCCAATCGTTGATGTCACTGGGATGTAAAATCTGGGGCTGCTCCATAGACGACGAATGGGGCTCTTTGAGTCCATTCGGTAAAAGCGATCACGCCGCCATCTTTCTTTTGCCAAAGTATAAACAGAGTCTCAAGCGAACGCCGGTGGTCTCGCGAGAGGTTAAGCGTTGGGCCGTGACGTCAGTGGAGTCACTCCAAGCAGTGCTGGGAAGCACAGAATGGAGTGTATTCCGTGATAACACAGCCAATATTAACGAATACACCGAAACGGTGATTGACTATGTCTGTACTCAGGTAGAAGTAATAATCCCCTCCACCAAAATTAATATCTACCCAAATCAAAAGCCCTGGGTAGACAAATCCGTCCGTGAGGCTCTGAAAGTGCGCACATCAGCATACAACACCGGGCTGGTGACAGGCAACATGGAAGAACACAAGATGGCAAGATACAACGTCAGGAGAGCAGTAATAGAGGCAAAACGGCGTTACAGGGATAAAGTTGAACTTCAGTTTGAACAGGCTGACTCTAGAGGCATGTGGCAGGGCCTCAGAACAATGACAGACTACAAAGGAACCCCCCTCAAACTGAACAGTGACATCTCCATAGCAAATGATCTCAACTCCTTCTATGCGAGGTTTGAGGCTGTGAATAACAACACCAGCCTACAAACCACGGCAATGGGGGGGGGGGGTCTGCTGATGGAGACTCAGTGTTCAGGGTAACAGAGCATGAGGTGAGACGGATCTTTAAAAAAGTGGATATCAGGAAGGCAGCAGGACCGGACGGCATCCCCGGCCGCGTCCTAAAAGTCTGTGCCGACCAACTGGCCCCGGTATTCACTGACATCTTCAACCTGTCCTTGGAACAGGCCGTCATCCCCACCTGTCTGAAGAAGTCCACCATCATCCCTGTACCCAAAAAATCTACGCCCGCTTGCCTCAACGACTACCGCCCTGTAGCCCTCACCTCCATAGCCATGAAGTGCTTTGAGAAGCTAGTGAAGGGCTACATCTGTTCCTCCCTCCCCATCAACCTGGACCCTCTGCAATTTGCATATCGCCCCAACAGGTCCACGGAGGACGCCATAGCCCATGTGCTGCACACAGCAGCATCACATCTGGACAAGAGGCAGGGGAACTATGTGAGAATGCTGTTCATCGACTACAGCTCAGCATTCAATACCATAGTCCCCTCCAAACTCATAGCCAAGCTCAGGGACCTGGGCTTGAACTATGACCTGTGCCAGTGGGTCCTGGACTTCCTGACGGGCAGACCCCAGGTGGTAAGAGCCGGCAACTGCACCTCCTCATCCATCACGCTCAACATAGGGGCCCCCCAGGGCTGTGTTCTGAGCCCCCTCCTCTACTCCCTGTACACACATGACTGCGTAGCACAGCGGAACAACAACACCATCATCAAATTTGCTGATGACACAGTAGTGGTGGGCCTGATCTCTGCCAACGACGAAAGGGCCTACCTGGAAGAGGTAGAGAACCTGTCACAGTGGTGTCAGGAGAACTGCCTCTCCCTGAACGTCAGCAAAACAAAAGAGATGATTGTGGACTTCAGGAGGTCGGGGGTCAAGGACTACAGCCCCCTCAGCATCGACGGGGCACCAGTTGAGAGAGTGAACAGTTTCAAGTACCTCGGAGCCCACATATCCGAGGACTTGACATGGACCACACACATTGACAGTGTTGTGAAGAAGGCACGACAACGCCTCTACTTCCTCAGGCGCCTAAGGAAGTTCCAAGTCAGTCAGAAGATCCTTAGGAACTTCTACTCATGTACAATAGAGAGCATCCTGACCGGCAACATCACCTCCTGGTTTGGGAATAGCACTGCACAAGACCGTAGCAGACTACAAAGAGTGACACGTTCAGCCGAACGCACAATTAGAGGGGGGCTTCCCACCCTCCAGAACATTTACAACAAGCGGTGCAAGGGGAAGGCTAAGAGAATTATTAAGGACTCGAGCCACCCGAACAACTGCCTCTTTGAACTGCTGCCGTCAGGCAAGCGATACCGGAGTCTTATGGCGAGCACAGAAAGACTCAGAAGGAGCTTCTATCCCCAGGCCATCAGGCTGCTAAACGAACAATAATCGCTAAACGAACAATAATCACTATGCAACAACCATCAAATGCACACAGCACACACACCCACACGCACACACTCACTCAAACAAACAACACACTGCAGCACCCACTCTCCACACTTTAGATCACACAAACACACTTACACTTTATATTTATTGATAAAGGATTTGCACTACAACTCGTACACCTACTGTGAATTGTACCTAAACTGCACCTCGTCCATTTATGCCTTGCACTATATAGCATTGTATATTAGTACACTGCACAGTATTGTATATTGTATGGTAACTACGTCTACGAACATTGTACATATGTCTAAACTGAACACTGTGACCTCTTTTTTTACTTCTAATTTTTACTATGTTTTTATTTCATACTTATCTTGTCATGCACAGTCTCTGGAGCGCAACAGTAAGAAGCATTTTGTACAAAAGTATTCTGTACTTCTGTATGACAACTATTAAAGAAACTTGAAACTTGAAACTTGAACTTGACTTTTATTAGGTCATAACATTTTTGTGTCAGCTCTTACGCCCAAATTAGGTTTTAATTCTGAGGTTTTAAACCGGCTAGCAATGCAAAAATAATTAAACTAATTTGGGCTTACACAAAAATTGTATGGCATTATAAAGTAGGATATACTGCATGGGATAGGGGAATGTGAGAATGCTAAAATGGCTTCCACTATCCAAGTTGAAGCATGCAGAAATGGTACAGCAATTCTTCTGGTTCTGTGAACTTGCAATGCTGGCACACTCACCCCCGACTGAGGACAAGAACAGCCTGAGGGTCTAAAACAGTCTGTTAATCCAAACAATGGAATGCAAACACAGAAAGTAGCGTGACTTGACTACACTGTTTTTGGGGATATTAACTTCATAAAAACATGATCTGTACCTGCAAGCTAAGACATAGCTAATGGGGACCATTCAAAGCTCAATGACCCAGTCCTGTTTCTGTCAAACTCAGTCATTGTCTTGACTATTGGTTATCTTCTCCCCTGGAAAAAGCACTGAGAAATAGTTCTTTGTGTTGGCTGGGAGGCATAGATTTATTTTCATTAGTACTAATTTCCTTTGCCTCTCTCTCTCTCTCTCTCTCTCTCTCTCTCTCTCTCTCTCTCTCTCTCTCTCTCTCTCTCTCTCTCTCTCTCTCTCTCTCTCTCTCTCTCTCTCTCTCTCTCTCTCTCTCGCACAGATGACTCAGGGGATGCCCAGTCTGTGCTGAGGGAGATGACCCAGGCTTGCTTTTCCTCTTTCAACTTCCACTCCATCACCATTCAGATGGAGCGGCAGGCCAATCTGAAGCCTGGGTGTCTTCTATGCGAGGACCCCGAGAAGTAGGCGTCTGCCTGGGGCACTACTCCCTCCGGTCTGAGTCTCCAAAGGAGCAGCTAAAGGACCTGAGGCATGAGGCTAAGCTCTAAAACAGTGCTTTATTTGCTGTGACGATAGTCTGTGGCTGTTCTGAACGGTGTCAACCCTCTGTTTTGGTTTAAATTCTTTAGTGTGGCTGTCGGTCCACAATCGCTTGCCAATGTCTCAGTGCCTCTGTGCAAACATTCCCAAAGAATTGAATGCTGAAGAGATGGTATGGAATGTGTATCCCAATAAACGACAAGATGGTTTAAAAGAACACGTCAACATTATGGGAAATGTGCTTACCATCTTCTCCAGAGTCAGGCAAGAAGATAGATACCAATTTCTTCTCTGTGTGTTCAGTAGAAAGCTATCCGGCTGCAAGCTAGCCTAATGAATGGAATAGTTTTAAGACAGGCTAGCCAATCCGTATCCACTTCCATTAATTTGTGCTAAGCTAGGCTAGCTTGCAGCCGGTAAGTGCATTTCCCATAATGTTAGTGTGTTCCTTTAAGATAGCTATTTCCTCTTAGAATACACAAAATAAATTTGAAGCGTGCCTCACCTCTCCCCAGTCCTTGTAAATTTGGAATAAATGTAACATATCCTGTGCTGAATAAGTATAGCCTCAGTTTTTTCATGTTTACATGGAGGCCACTATATACTGTAATGTTAACTTAAATCTGCACATATGCCACTTGAATATGCTACAATAATGAAATGCTCTGGATGATTGTCTATTCATGGCACTATTCTGTTGAAGTTGGCAATGCTTTTTTTGGGCCGTTATGGGCCATGTAATACATTCATAGTGTGTAGTTCCATTGTACAAGCGTTTATCCTTATCATTAGGGCACAGGTATCTTGTGTTTTATTATAAATAACCATTCAAAACACTTTTAGCCCCTTTTCCCCCTGTCCACTTGTAAATAATTTTGGCTGGTGGGGCTAAAAGAAACGGCATTATTAGGCCTAGACAACAAGTTACTGTTGTGTCTGATGCATTTGAAACCTGAGAGCAATATTTTTTTCTTACACTACATACAGTTGTAAAAAATAACTAATAAAAATGAAGATTTTTTTCATTCAATAAAATATTACAAAGAAAAAGAATAACGTGTGTGTATATATGTCTGTAATATATCATTTCGTCTAGGTCTGATTTACAGTAGTATTAAAAACCATTGTGGTGTACAGTAGGCTATACTTTTCCCCTGCTCACCTCAGCACTTCCCAGGGATCAGGGGTTGCCGGGCAACAGGAGACAATGGATCCACTGTTTTTGGTGCATGCTGATCCCTGTTAATAACAGTTTCCCAGCTCCCTCCTTGACCTTGAGCCATACTACTGCAACTGAGAGATGTCAGTGCAACTGGTCGGCCATTTTGGGGCCCCCGGGGCCCCTCTGTGGTATTGACCCTGTGGTATTTACGTCTCACTTGCTGTTTACGGAGACAGAGAGAAATGAAGGCATGGTGTGGTGTAGCACGGTCCAGGGATCACCAATAACTGAGATGGATAGCTTGGACACGTAGTCTTATCGATGTTCATAAACTTGATGAATGAAGTCAATTTAAGAATTTAAGGTGGAATCTTCAGATTCCTTTAATTACCACTACCACACAGTCCAGTTTACATTTAATTTATATGTTTATATAAATATTATTATTTGTATCTTATTTTTGGCTACTTTCACAAATATCTGGTACCATTTCAATAGTAGTTACTTTGAAATGGTATATCATGGGGTTTGGAATGTTTATGTTTATTGTTATTTGCACTTACAAACATACATTCTGGAATAAAATAATGTGCATCTCTGATTAACAGACTAGGTTTCAGTCTGACCCCATAGGCAGGCTGTGTGTGTGTGTGTGTGTGTGTGTGTGTGTGTGTGTGTGTGTGTGTGTGTGTGTGTGCGTGTGTGTGAGTGTGATCCTCTCTTTGGCACTCTATTCTGCTCATATGAATGCCTCACACACACGCATGCACGCGCACACACACACACACTGTATATGGTATCTCTCTCCTTTCCTCTGCTCTCTAATCCTCCAGATAACATGGTGTGTCCAGAGACTGTGTCCAGAGGAGAAAGCTGCCATGTGCAGCAGGATGGACTTCGGACCGTGCCTTCAGAGCAGGCCATTGTACACACACACTCTGAGACCTGGCCCTGGAGGAAACCAGATCATTGTGTTTTAGTTAACACTGCTAGGTAGCTATAATCCTTCTTAGTCCTGATACCCCCCCCCCCCCCCCCTCCCGGCGAACCGATATTATACAGCTCATATTTCCTCACAAGGAGAGAACTGTGTATATTATACAGTATATCTATGCCTGATTATCTCTCTCTCTCTCTCTCTCTCTCTCTCTCTCTCTCTCTCTCTCTCTCTCTCTCTCTCTCTCTCTCTCTCATACCTCTTCACATTCTCATTTCCAAAGTTTTGGAGGATGGGATGAAACAGGTGAAACATGGTGTTTCTGTGCAGGAGGCCAAAATGACTTACAGATACAATATAGTCAAATATTATATTCTGTATTAGTCACACACACACATAATGTGATATTGTATATGGTGGTCTTATTTGTTTAATCATTTATTTGTAGCTGGCCTCTGGCATTAAACGTCAATGCCCTCAGCCACCAGAGGTGACACAATGCACTTTTAAGCTATTTATTATTTGCGTGTGTGTGTGTGTGTGTGTGTGTGTGTGTGTGTGTGTGTGTGTGTGTGTGTGTGTGTGTGTGTGTGTGTGTGTGTGTGTGTGTGTGTGTGTGTGTGTGTGTGTGTGTGCTCTCGCTCATTCAGCAGTGGGTGTGATTTGGTGGTTGCAGTTGGAGTACTTCGTGGCCCACAAACATATTCATGTTGAAGCCTATAGGGCCAGGCTTTGTTTGTATGCAAGCGCTGCTGCAGTCTTCCAGCCATATAAAACCTTTATGTTTGAGTAGAGGAAGCCAGCGGCAGATTATGTGTAGACAAGATGAAAGTACTGGCAAAGTAACCTCAAACAACAAATGTGTTTGTTTTTGATAGCTCTTTAGATTTTTTTGAATTTTTCCCACTGACTTGGCTTGACAGTGTTTTTGTCGGATTGTCATCTGAAACGGACGCAGTTTTCATCAACTTGGCATGACAAGATTAATACGAAGGGAGTCATTTGAAACCAATCAAGTTGTTGATTTAGTAGGCCTATACCCTAGTCCTAGTCTGTCAGGCTCTACTGGATCAATACTTTCTTATGTACGCCTGTCAACTTTGATCTTCAATGATAGATGGGCTGTTGTGTAAGGGACTGCCCCTCAGCACACAAACACACACACTCGCACACACACACACACGCACGCACGCACACACGCACACACACACACACACACACACACACACTTATACAGTAAGTGCTGATCGTGTGAAAATCCTCAGGCAGTCACATGTAAGGCTGTCATTGAGTGTTCTCATTGAAGGAAAACATTTATTCCGACCCCCCCTCCCTCCAGATAATTAAGCAGGCAGAGAAAGCCTGGATGATCATAGAGAAACTCATTTCCAAATGGTATGCTTCAGTTCATCTGGCAGATGGGTATCGGAAGAGCACACTCATCCATTAGCGAGCTAACCAGCACATTTGCTGCAATTAAGAAGTTGTAGGCAGTCAAGTAAACTTGACATAGCATTTTCAATTTCAGCAGATTGCATTTGGTTGATAGAGGGCTTTTAGAGCCAGAGAAGAAGAGGAGAAACGTCTTTGGGTTATTATAGTATTAGCCACACTGTGCTTCAGTCGAGGGAGATAAACGAGAACTGAAATACGGCCTGTAACCCCAAATTTAAATGTATAATGGAAATTAAGTAATAGCCATTCTCATCTAGTTTTTTTCAACCTCGTTCAACCCTGAAGGCAAAGCCTTTTATTTTCTCTCCCCGATAAAGCTCTTATTTCCTCTCACTCTCGGTCAGAGGGGTAATTTCGCACGGCAGAGCGCACAGGATGGAGTATACTGTCTATTCCAGGCGCCTATTGTATTCCACATTTAATTTTAATTGTGATATATTTCACAATAGCCTAAGCCTTCGCCTATGCAGGTAATACAAGTTTAACGGATTTAATTCAACCACAGTTCAAGAAGTCCAAGCCTCATGCTATTAAGGCCATTCACAAGTCGGAATTGTGCTAAAGAAAAGGGGCACGATGACCCAGGAGGGATGAGCATGAAGCAAAGAGAGATTCTCTAGGTTAATACATGAAAGGAGCCAGTGTTTGGCAAATGGAAGTGTCTAGATCCCATTGCCTGGAAGGACCTTGGCTGTGACTGGTAAGGTCAATGTCGGGGTTAAGGTAGGGGACAGGTTTACAAAACAACTTCTGAAAATGTATAATGAGCTGGCTCTGCAGTTTGGCCAACTAGTGATAAGCTATTTTCAGGTTAGGACCTTCTGGGCGTTGTAATCTAGACACCCCTTGCTACATTGTGCATTGACCAGCAGGTGGCGGTTTCAGCATAAGGAAACCAGGTCTCAAATAGCAGCGTGCTGTGCTTTACCGTAATGTTCTAACTCAGTTCTAAACGGGGTGTGTGTGATGTGTGTGATCCTTTGATATATCTGGGCTATTGAACAATAAAATAGGCAGTTGTATGTAAATGTGTATTCCTTGTGATATCAAAACAACATTAAAAGCATTGAAATACTTTCCCATTTCAAGGGACACTTATACTTTTTGGGGGGGCGCGTATACTTTATATATTACTGTAGCTAGTAGACGTCGTCCTGGAAGAATCTCGCGATAGTCACAGCAGCTGACATCCTGGGAGAAACGCAAGGGATTTGACATATGTCAACAAAAGAGACAAATTAACATCAAACAGGTAATTTTACGACTTCTAAAATGTTTCTTTAAGGGGATATTGATTAGAACAGCAATGCAAAGTCTTGGTGCATGTTGCAGACGAGTCGATTGATATAGAAAGTGGCTTGAGAATCAGCTGAAAGTCGTATGCTTGCTGTGACTGTCTTAACGTTATTTGACGTTAGTTACCTATGACAATTACTCGACTTTTGCACAATCCTCTTCAAAAGACCATGGTCACCACCAAGCAACGAGCCACAACAGTGTTTGGTGTTGATAATTTATCTTTAAACATTGTTGATGGATGATGCAGATTATGTTGGCACCTAATCATTTCCACCTGGTCATTCAAAGTTGAAGTAACCTTGTCGTAGGAGCATCGATGCTTGAAACCCCTAGAAATAGAGATTGACCACTGTTAGTGGCATTAGTAGACAACACACCGGTCGAAGCTGTGGACTAGGCACTTCTGTACAGTGTTTACCCAAAGAGTTTCTGGGTTATGTGGTAGTGACAGGCTGGGATAACATACAGTACACCTAGTTCTCTGCATGATCTGCATTTGTGACATTGATGATACACCAACACGTCACTATTAGTACTGATGTAATTGTGATGCATTTGTGAGACGGTGTTCTTGGATCTATTCAGCATCTGCATAACTAAAATGTCTATGTCTCCTCGCCTGTGTCCACCTGTCTGTCTTCTCATCTGTCTACTTGTGTGTCAGTCTTGCAGCCCACCCCCTGCTCCCCCCCCCCACCTGTAGCACCCTTCACCAAGGCATGTAAAGGTGTGTCGGATGTGGAATAGCCCGACAGGTAGCCCCGCCTCCCGCTCTGTCTCCACCTGCTGTTGCCATGACGACCCCTCCCTTACCGGCACCGTTTGCCGGGCAGCAGCAGCAGCAGGCCCAGGCGGCGCAGGACGTCAACACGGCATCACTGTGCCGTATCGGCCAGGAGACGGTCCAGGACATTGTCCTTCGAACCATGGAGATCTTCCAGCTCCTTAGGAACATGCAGGTCAGTGAGGAGGACTAGTGGTGGTGGTGACGGCCTGGGGATGGAGCTCCTAGGGGAATGGTTCTGTCTGTCCGTCTTTCTTTCTTTCTTTCTTTCTTTCTTTCTTTCTTTCTTTCTTTCTTTCTTTCTTTCTTTCTTTCTTTCTTTCTTTCTTTCTTTCTTTCTTTCTTTCTTTCTTTCTTTCTTTCTTGCTCTCTTTCTTTCTTGCTCTCTTTCTCTTTTTCTGTTCATCTCTCACATGTCTCATAAGTAAAGAATTACCCAGGGTAATAGCCTTAAAGGGATTTGGAACCGTAGTCCTTACCAATACTGTTGTCGATCGGCAGAATCCTTTCTCAGTGCAATCCATGCTGTTCCTTATAACTAGCTCCGGCTAGTCGGCTACAAACTAATGCAAAGTCAATGGGGTCAAGCACCTGTCTGTACAAGCTGACTGAAGGTAACTGGAATCTACTCCACAGTGCACACAAAGTAGACTTATTTTACCGTCAGTCGGCTTAATACAGACAGGAGTTTGACCCCATTGACTTTGCATTAAAAAAATGCCAATATGTCATTTGTCGATTTAAATCAACTAGCCGAATCGATTAGTCGACAAATTCCTCGACTATTGGGGCCTATTAGAGCAATGATCCGTTGTGTCGGTCGGTCTCCGTTGGACAGGGCTGATGATGAGTCTGTCTCCGCCAGATTTGCGTTTGTTTTGGCGGACAGACACATTTGTAAAGGATGACCTTTTGGAGCTGACGGACACGTGGCTGTACATGAGCAAAGCTGGTGCTGCAAACACACTTTAGGTTCTAATTTTAAGATTTATTTTTTTCTGTATTTTACAGCTTTATTTGTAGATAGGAAAGTTGGGTGAAGTGTTGGGGAAGACATGCAGCATAGGTTCCGGGCCGGATTCGAACCCAGGACGCTGCGATTACACTGCGAGCGCAGCTACGTGGTGCGTCACCATGGTGCCCCAATACATATAATTTATATCCTTTCAGGGCCAGATCAGTGTAGCCGGGTGCTTTTTAGTCAAATAAGAATTTCTTTAGCCGAGGACAGACTCACAGTAGGCTGTGTGATGGCACAGGCGTGGCGTTTACATGACTTTTGAGGATACAGTGTCTGTTTACATTGTTATGGTTGTAAACGGTGAAATAAAATGGACCGGAATTATGATGGAAGTTGCACAAAGCTCATTCTTCATGTGTCTTGTTGTTAGGCTGTTTTAAATGTATGGCCCAAAACTTTTGAGTGGGGCTATTTGTGTTTAATCAAAATCACAGTGAGTGGTCTAATTTCCCACGGGATAATAAAAGTATTTCTATTCTATTCTATAAAGGAAATATAGGTGCGGCTCAGGAGGTCGAGTGGTGGTCTGTTAATCTGTAGGGGTGTCACAATTCATCTACCAAATCGAGTAAATCGATTACAAAATTAATTGATAAAAAATGTATAGATAAAAAATTACTGCGTTGATGCTTCGAAACATTTCATTGTTGGCTGTTAAATGTCCCATGTGTCTAGTCTGACGTAAATAGAAAAGAAGAAGAGGAATAATTAAATTCAGAAGCAGCAAGATTGTTAAAGGCTCAAAAAAATTGTCAGTGCACGTCAGTCAGTTAAAAATTGTCAGTGCACGTAGCTAGTTAGCTAGTTAGCTGGATTTCAGTGAGCATTCATGGGAGAAATAAAATGCAAGTAAATGTCATTGAAAATGTTCAATTGACTGCGTTGTTTGGATGAAAATGAATCGTTTGGATGCATACACGTAGTTTAATTGATAAAATAATTGTTGGATGAATCGATTACTTAAATAATCGTTAGTAGCAGCTCCAGTAATCTGAAGGTTCCTGGTTCAATCCCAGCTCCTCCCGTCAGGGTGTTGAGCAAGACACTTTTAACCTCTAACTGAAGCAGCAAATCTGAAGGTTCCTGGTTCAATCCTGGCAGGGTGTTGAAGTGTCCTTGAGCAAGACACTTAACCTCTAACTGCTCCCGACGATGAGCAGGTTGGCACCTTCCATGGTTGCCTCCACCGTCTGTGTGTGTGTGTGTGTGTGTGTGTGTGTGTGTGTGTGTGAATGGGTGAATATGAGGCATATGTTGTAAAGCTCTTCAGATAAAAGCACTGTATATAATAATAATAATAATAATAATAATAATAACTTTATTTGTATAGCACTTTTCATACAGAGGTTGCAGTTCAAAGTGCTTCACAACAGTAAAAAATACAGGCATAAGCGAGCAGGGTAAGGCAAATCACAGTTCTTCAGTAATACAAATAATAAAATAGAATAGATTAGATAGAGTAAAAAAGTGCAGTTTAAAATAGGCTAAAAATAATAAAATAGAACGGACAGTAAAAAAGTGTGATAAGATTGTTCTAACATACAACAGAGCATCGCTCTAACATACAACAGAGCAGTGCATCGCTCTTAACACTTAGGGCTAGATCCACAAAGAATGGATTGCACGGAGCAAGTTGCACCCTTACTTACAATTCATTATGAATTGAAAATGGGGTACCCTGATGTAAACAAGACGAAAGTCTTTCTCTGGTCTGCATCCCCTTAACAATTGTGTGTATTGAGCCGTACTGTATTGTACCCATTCTGCAATCTGTTGATAAAATCTTCATTCAATCAATCAATCTGCACAGTGATTGATTGAGAATTGTATTAACAGATTGCAGAATGGGTACAATATTCTGCAATCTGTTAATACAATTTTCAATCAATCACTGTGCAGATTGATTGATTGAATGAAGATTTTATTAACAGATTGCAGAATGGGTACAATACAGTACGGCTCAATACACACAATTGTTAAGGGGATGCAGACCAGAGAAAGACTTTCGTCTTGTTTACATCAGGGTACCCCATTTTCAATTCATAATGAATTGTAAGTAAGGGTGCAACTTGCTCTGTGCAATCCATTCTTTGTGGATCTAGCCCAAAGTTTCTTTACAAAGTTCTAACATACAACAGAGCATCACTCTAACATACAACAGAGCAGTCCGTCGCTCTAACTTACTCTTACTCACACGACAAATCTCTTAACTTTGAGTTTCTTTACAAAGTTCAGTTTTGAATTACAACAGAGCAGTGCATACAGAGGTTGCAGTTCAAAGTGCTTCACAACAGTAAAAAATACAGGCATAAGCGAGCATAAAAAACTAAACATTTAAATACAAAGGGATAGAGAGGTAGCAAGGTAAGGAAAATCACAGTTCTTCAGTAATACAAATAATAAAATAGAATAGATTAGATAGAGTATAAAAGTGCTAAAAATAATAAAATAGAACTGACAGTAAAAAAGTGTGACAACAGAGCAGTCCGTCGCTCTAACATACTCTAACATCATACAACCGACATATGAATTTGATTGGAAGTGTATGAAAGTAGGTAGGGTAAGAATAGTGCAGGTAAGGTACAATTTGTCAGGATATCCCTGATGTTTCATTGAAATGCCTGAAGCTGTCTTTTGAAGATGTCTAGCGAGTTGGCTTCCCTGATGTTTTGGGGTAGTTTGTTCCACAGTTTTGGGGCATAGTTGATAAAGGCTGCATTACCGATCCTCTTTTGACTGTTTCTGGGAGTCTCTAGTAGTCCAGTAGCTGATGATCGCAGTGTTCTTGCTGGCCTCTAATTTATTAGAGTGTTGGCGATGTAGCTAGGTCCCTGTACATTTAGCGCTTTGTATGTAAGGAGAAGGACCTTAAAGTCAATTCTAAATGTTACAGGAAGCCAGTGTAAAGCAGCTAAGACTGGACTAATGTGCTCTCTCCTTTTGGTTCTATTTAGCAGTCGGGCTGCAGAGTTTTGGATTAACTGAAGCCTCTCTATGCAGTCCATTTATCATTTACTGTTTAAAAGGGATTCTTAAAAAAACTGTTTAAGGCCAGTGTAAAAAGGCACAATAGGTCTTATGGATGGGGAGTCTCTGGTGGGGCAAGCCAAACCAAATACCATACAACAAAATTAACTACTCATGGTTATGTTGTTTTCATGTGCTCTGGCTGTTGTTAAGTCTTGTCTTATTGTTACCAACTAGGCCATACCACAGTATGATTGAATTAGGCCTATCAAAATTATAGCTCCACATTGTGTGTGTGTGTGCACCCACATGTCTACGCGGGCAGGAAAGTCAATGCGTTCCTTGTTGAATGTGTAGAATTCAATAATGTTCCATTTTCTGCCCACCATCATATTAAATAACAGTAATGCAATATGACAGTCATTGACCGTGTGTTAGTGGTAAGACATGCAGGAGTGTTCTGCCTCTGCAGTGCTTTTCCCTTCGCTAGCGGACTCACCGCCTCTATCTGTTCCGCGTTACAGTTCCACATTGATATGCCATCATTATTGTAATAAAAAAATAAATAAAGATTGGTAAATAGTTTGCACTCTGATATGGTTGCGTAAGATAAATACACACGAGATGAGATATATATAGGATATGCTGATATTAAAACTAAAGGAATGTCCACACCGAGGCTTAGGGATGAAAATAATCTTCTCAGATATGAATAATTTAATAATGTAAATGTACAAAACTAATGTGTCACCACATAGGTGTAGGGTGAAACGTTTGGGGTAAAGAGGGCAGGGCAACACCTGGGTAAGATACCTTCTTCAATCTGCTATAAAGAGGGCAGGGCAACACCTGGGTAAGATACCTTCTTCAATCTGCTATAAAGAGGGCAGGGCAACACCTGGGTAAGATACCTTCTCCAGTCTGCTATAAAGAGGGCAGGGCAACACCTAGGTAAGATACCTTCTCCAGTCTGCTATAAAGAGGGCAGGGCAACACCTGGGTAATATACCTTCTCAGTCTGCTATAAAGAGGGCAGGGCAACACCTGGGTAAGATACCTTCTTCAATCTGCTATAAAGAGGGCAGGGCAACACCTAGGTAAGATACCTTCTCAGTCTGCTATAAAGAGGGCAGGGCAACACCTGGGTAATATACCTTCTCAGTCTGCTATAAAGAGGGCAGGGCAACACCTAGGTAAGATACCTTCTCCAGTCTGCTATAAAGAGGGCAGGGCAACACCTAGGTAAGATACCTTCTCAGTCTGCTATAAAGAGGGCAGGGCAACACCTGGGTAAGATACCTTCTCAGTCTGCTATAAAGAGGGCAGGGCAACACCTGGGTAAGATACCTTCTCAGTCTGCTATAAAGAGGGCAGGGCAACACCTGGGTAAGATACCTTCTTCAGTCTGCTATAAAGAGGGCAGGGCAACACCTGGGTAAGATACCTTCTCAGTCTGCTATAAAGAGGGCAGGGCAACACCTGGGTAAGATACCTTCTCAGTCTGCTATAAAGAGGGCAGGGCAACACCTAGGTAAGATACCTTCTCAGTCTGCTATAAAGAGGGCAGGGCAACACCTGGGTAAGATACCTTCTCAGTCTGCTATAAAGAGGGCAGGGCAACATACCTGGGTAAGATACCTTCTCAGTCTGCTATAAAGAGGGCAGGGCAACACCTGGGTAAGATACCTTCTCAGTCTGCTATAAAGAGGGCAGGGCAACACCTGGGTAAGATACCTTCTCAGTCTGCTATAAAGAGGGCAGGGCAACACCTAGGTAAGATACCTTCTCAGTCTGCTATAAAGAGGGCAGGGCAACACCTAGGTAAGATACCTCCTTCAGTCTGCCATAAAGAGGGCAGGGCAACATACCTGAATCCTGTTTATAGAGGCAGGGTTACCAATCACTAGATACGTAAAGGTACAGGACCAATAAAATACAATATGCTCAAATCGGACATTACAAGCTAATGCTAGAAGGCATAATGATAACAGATGACTATATATATATATATATATATATATATATAGAGAGAGACAAAATTATCACATTTCAATATGTACAAAATACAGCAGTGAAATAATGTACTTACAGCATATGATAACAATCAATATATTCACCATACGTCAAAAGATGTGTCAAAACGGTACTGTATACTGTATTAGATGAAGCAAATCAATAACGTCTCCTAATTAACACTATGATCGCCGGGAACGAGTTTTCACGTCATTCCGAGCCATGCTCATTCTGCCGAAGACGCCGTAACTCGTCTTTGATGTCAATATTTCAAAAATCTGTCATCGAAATCATATTTCCTTTCCGGAGCCCTGAGACACACTGCTGATCTCCTCTCAACTCTCTAGCGGTTCAAGAGCGCCATCTGGTGGCCGATCGGCAGATCGCCAACCGGATATTAACCTTTGAACCGGTAGTACTCATCCAAATGTGGTCCGGCCACTCGCTATAGCTACCGCGACTCCATCTTGAAACACTGGATAATAGATAGCTCGCCCTAACTCAATAAACAACGTTATTTGGACGTATATACTATTATACAACCTGGAAATGGATCGGGCATTTCTACATCCCATAATAGAAAAAAATCTGTTCCACGCTCATCTGCCAGCGGCGCGAGGAAACCACGGTAAGATTCAGCGTTATTTTCTAACGTATTCTATACTAACTGATCTGATGAACATATGACCCACTCTGGATGAATCATCTAACGCTGCCCACGGAATTATAAACGATCCCCCGTCCATCCGGTCATCATCAGATGATATGTAGTAACTCCTAGAAGCACGTCCAGTTGAAACTTTTTATCTCGCACAGATTCCTACCAAACTGTATTTGATCATCAATATAATGCATTTAGGGCTATAAATCACGTTCTGAAGAAAGCTGCAGAAAACGATAAAAACATACTTATACTTTAGACCATATTTTAGTATGAATATGTGAATGTAAAAGTTTAACGTTGCTACACCCTGAACAATACATATAGGACATTGAATGGGCCATAATAATGGCAATGTAGCAATAGAATTTAAAAAGTTATAGCCCTGCAAAGAAGGGGAACTTCTCCATAGACAAATAGAGCTGGCGAGGGATGGTAAATTATTAATTTAACCCATGGCGATTAAAGTGTTAAGGCCTGCAGGGTGGAGAGATCAAATCCATTTGCACTCTGTCTGTAATGGACGTTGTTCCACATCCCCTCCCCTGCGTGGTGTGTTGATCACACAGGAAGTCAGAGCGGAAATAGGGTTGCTGGCATCTTTAAAATGACCTTTCATCCCCTCTCTTGATTTTGTTTTCAATAATCCTTGTTTTTACTTGTCACCATTATATTGAAGTCCACACAGGGCAGGAAATCCGATACATTACATTACTAGAGTTGCATGTAGTCTTATATCATACCGTGGCTAACAAAAGTACATGTAGGTGTGCCTACATGACTCCTTGCATGCTGAGGTAGGAACCTGTCATTTGGGTAAGGTGTCCAGAGTCTGGCGATGGGTTATGTGGGTCCACTCTAACCAGGAAGTCCTCCATATTGTTTCTGGGTCTGTAGTGACAAAACAGAGGTGGTTGAGCAGATGGTCTTTGACATACAAGATCTGATCTCCGTACATTTGTATCTCCTGGCTCATAGAGGAATAAGGGGTAGCACAAGTCACAGAGCTTTGCTCTGTCCTGGCCCATTGATGTCTGTATGGATGCACCGTATCGAGGACTGTGTCCTACCATCTGGGATAGGAACGAGTAAGGAAACAATCATACCTTTCTATGACCTTCTGCTCAAAGCCTGAGGTGCTGCAGCAAGTATCTTTTTTTTTTATCCACTTTTTCTCCCATTTTCTATTTTTCTCCCATCCCAATTTCGTATAATCCAATTCAACCCTCCCCTGTCTCGAACGCTGTTTCTTGCCTCGCACAAGCCGGCTGCATTATGGACATAGCACGAGTCCCCTCCGATACTCGAGGTAACAGCAGTCGCATCTTTTCACCTGCACGGCTCGATCTTTCAGCGTCAGGGGTCTGCGCTTTGGAGGGGCGCCGCCCCCATCGCCTCCTGATTCTACTGCGCAGGCGCACCAACCGACCTGTAGGAGTTGCTGTCCACAAAGCCCGATCCCCACCCATCAGTTTCCCACCCCCTAATACTGCCAATGTGTATTAGTATGGACGACCAGCTAAACTGAAAGCAATGTGGAGCGCTGGGCTCCAACAGGCGAACCCAGCGTCTCCAGTATTCGTGGTGAGCGCCTTGCCCACTGCACCACGTAGCCGCCCGTGCTGCAGCAAGTATCTAAATAACGTTTCAATCTCACAAACTGAGTATGGAAGGCCCCTCGTTAAGGGAGTAGGATGTGCACTAGATGCATGAAGAAGAAGACTATTTCGATCAGTTTACTTGGTGTATAAAGTCGAGGATATACTTCCTGCGTTCAGGCTTGTCCTGGTGTCCAGAAATGTCACCCATGGAAGGTGCCAGCCTGCTCATCGTCGGGAGCAGTTACTGTGTAGAGGTTAAGTGTCTTGCTCAAGGACACTTCAACACCCTGCCGGGATTGAACCAGGAACCCTCAGATTTCTGGAGCTGCTACCAATGATAATTTAAACAATCAGTCTTGCTACCCTCTGCAGTATACGTGATGGAAGGGACCATAACATTGATATATATATATATTATATATCATTATATATATAATGTATGTATGTATGTATATATATATATATATATATATATATAAACAAACACGAAAAGTATCAAATGTTTCAAGTGGGGCTTTCCAAACAATATCATCCAAATAACCACACCATAGTGTCTAATCAGAAAATGGAATGTTATTCCAAATATGCTTTTGTTCTAAGTAGTCCATGAATAAGATTAGCATAATCAGGAGAGAAAATGGAGCCCGTAGCTGCGCCATGATTCTGAAGATGGGAGTCGGTCTCAAATAGGAAATCATTCTTCTAGATCAATATTGATACTAAATCCAAG
This sequence comes from Notolepis coatsorum, assembly GCF_963971535.1. NCBI lineage: Eukaryota > Metazoa > Chordata > Actinopteri > Aulopiformes > Paralepididae > Notolepis > Notolepis coatsorum. The sequence goes on from NC_140168.1 coordinate 50,383,818, forward strand.
ACAAAATAATTGCATGGGAGTTTTTCAGGTCTCTGAAACAAAACTGTAATGCCTCCTCATACGGTAAATGTGTGTAAAGAGAGGTAATGTTCAAAGTAATCAGATGTAAATCAGACTCGAGGGGCTCCAGTTTGACATTAGGCAGTTGTCTTAAAAGGTCAGTGGCTTCTCTTAAAATACCATCCCTCTAGTGTGAAATAGGTTCAGTAAGGCTGACCTGGGGGGTGGTCAAAGGACATAGTATATATAGTGACAGACCAAGTAATCAGGCCCATATCGGCGACGGTGGCTCAGGAGGTAGAGCAGTCATCTGGTAGTCGGAAGGTTCCCGGTTCGATTCCCGCTCCTCCCGTGGAGCGTGTCGATGTGTCCTTGAGCAAGACACTTAACCCCTAAATGTCTCCCGATGTGCAGGTTGGCACCTTGCATGGTTGCCTCCGCCATCGGTGTGTGAATGTGTGAGTGAATGTGAGGAACAAAATTGTAAAGTGCTTTGGATAAAAGCACTATATAAATTTACCATTTATAACTGCACCTGCATGGCCGATTAACAAGAATGTTAGTACTCCCCCTTGTGTCAATCCCGCAAGTGTCAACTGATTTAAAAATAAATACAAATATATTTTTATTTTCCATTAAAAAAAGGTGCTAATGTTCATCCACTAGATGTCGCACTAGAACACCAGCATGTAATTGATCCAATCAGGTGCATTCCACATGAGGAAATGGGAAGTAGGGAGGGGATACATGCCTGCAACATGTAATTGTAAACGACAACATTCAACATTTTTTTAATGATAAATTCATTAATCAATCATTCTTTTGGGAGACAAATCCACACTTTTCTAAAAGCTCTATGGATATATAATTTTTTACTATTACTATACATACAAATGTTATCTATAGCACTTTTTTTTTTTTTTTATCCACTTTTTCTCCCATTTTCTATATTTTCTCCCATCCCAATTTCGTATCATCCAATTCAACCCTCCCCTGTCACGAACGCTGTTTCTTGCCTCCCACAAGCCGGCTGCAATGTGGACTAAAAGTCATACATAGCACAAGTCCCCTCCGGTACTTGAGGTAACAGCAGTCGCATCTTTTCACCTGCGCAGCACGATCTCTCAGTGGCGAGGAGTAACGCGTGGGAGGCTCACGCTGCCCCCGACACTTCCTGATTTTACTGCACAGGCGCACCAACCGACCTGTAGGACTCGCTGTCCACAACGCCCGATCCCCACCCATCAGTTTCCCACCCCCTAATACGGCCAATGTGTATTAGTATGAACGACCAGCTAAACTGAAAGCAATGTGGAGCGCTGGGATCGAACAGGCGATCCCAGCGTTTCCGCATTCATGGCGAGCGCCTTGCCCACTATGCCACGTAGCCGCCCCATCTATAGCACCTTTTTAATGATTTATTTATTTTATATACATGTTGATTTAAAATAATAAGTAGAGATCAGATCTACTAAACAAAAGAAGAAAAGAAGAGACATGTTTTTGTGCTAATTTGTTATTATGAAATAGTTATATTTGATCAGATGCAAAAAGGAAAATCATATTGGCATTAGACAATGAATTAGACCTGCTCTCTAAATATCAGTATCGGTATCAGCCATTTAAAACCCCACATCGGTCGACCACTACTTCTGTAGCTTTGGGAGGCATATATCACAGGAATGGTGGGATTCGCTTTTGGCTTGTGGCCATCCTGCGCTGCTTTATCTAGAAAATGATCCAGTTCTTCCTTGAAGATGTTTGTTGTATCCCTATCCAGCTTGGCATAATACTCATTGGTCAACTGAGACTGAATCTCAGATACATAATCCTTCTCATCGATCAAAACTAAGCCTCCACCCTTATCTACTGACGTGTAGACAGCATTGCCCTCAGAGACGGTGGTCAGAAGACTACGCTCCGTCTTTCCATAATGGGCATGTTTAGAGGACTGCTAAATGGTCTATGTCTTTGTCTAGCAGATTGCAAAAGGTTTCAATGGCTGCATATTGTTAACCTGAGGACAGACGGTGCTTTGATCCTGGGGGACGTTTTGCCCGAGGGATCAGCATTACAGTAGGGTTCTACCTGAGGGATCAGCATTACAGGGGTTAATAGGAGGAGGGGGGGGGGGCATTTATTTAGTTTAATATCAGTGTGTGAGCATCTATATCTCTTAACTTGTTATCATACATGATGTTATAATAGGTAATTATGAAAAAAGCACAACATAATATGAGTATTGGTACAAAACATACTACTGCCTGTCTATGCATACTGACGATGTTATGATGTATTATAAGCATGAATATAATGATATAGGGCTGGGCAATGATTGAATACAATAATTTATCATCTTTTAATGGGATCATGTCATGATGAAATTATGGTATTGAGATGTTGTGATACATGTACATAATTCTGTTAAAATGCACATGTCTAACAAGCACATATTAACTCAAACTTCTCACAAGGATGTCATTTGAAAATTGCAGTTTTGGTTTTATGTCACACTTCACATTACCACACTTTTCCACGAGATTAACATGAACTGGATTACATAACCTATGATTTCATGTACTGTACACGAGCAGATATCGTGATCTATATATCGATAGAGGGAAAAGTCCTTATGGTTATCGTGATATTGATTTCGTCCATATCGCCCCAGCCCTAGTAGCATCATGCATTATATATACAGACATCATAGAAAGAGTTACCTCTATGTTTATGTCAGTGTCAGGCTCCGTGTACCATCTGCCTCAACATGGTGTTGCCCCTCAGTTCACCCGTCGGTCAGCCTCCGGAAAAAGACGGGTTCATCGGGGTGCGTTTAACATTGATGCCTGTCTGCCAGTGCAAGGTGCTTGGAGAGAGGGAATACGCTACCGCAAAACAAGCCTCAGTCAACCGCAGAATATATAAACATTGTTGTGACTGGGGCTTTGAGATCAGAGGCTTTCATTAAACGGTATGATTCTTTCTTTATCTCTACACACGCCCCCCGCTCCACTCTGCGTCCCTCTCTCTGTCTTCTCAGGTATGTCTGCCCCGGAGGCAGACGTGATTTATGTTGTGAAGGATGTTTATAATCACAGTCACGCCGCCCCTCCAGAGGCTCGTCGATGCTTTCAACAGAAGTCTGCCTTGTTATTCTTTTAACAAGGGCTGTACTTAAAAAATCTACGTTATTGCCTCAGTGTCAGAGCTGTGTGTTAGAATCAGACTATATGAGCCTAGATGTAAAATAGTCTTTTGTTTTGATGCAGCCTAAGTAGTCGTTAAGAGTTTCCATTGCTGGTTCATTACATGGTTATGGCCTGTTATTGCGTGTTTATTATATCATTAGACTCATATTAGTGTATCAATACCTTTTTAGTGCGATGTGATGCCTTTTTGAAGTTGTGACATGTGTCTGTAATGCCTCATTCGGCCTGTTCTACTGCTTGGTTTGAACACATTTCTCTGTGACAGCTGAGTTTATCTGGCACGACACGATCAGTTGGAATTAAGAGTTGTATAATTGCAATTATTATAATTATAATGAACTATGTTTACGTGACTCCACCTTGTGTCCACCGTCTTTGGTTGTCTGGCCCTAGCTCTATTGACAAGCTTTGTATGTTTATGTTGTATGTATACAAAGCTCTATAAAGAACCACATGGATTCTGAGGGTAAAATAATAAGTAAATTCTTTTTTATTGCTAGTTTGCATTGTGTTTTCGAAGGGATCAACAGAAAGCTCAAAGAGTCTCAACGAGGGCTGGTGAGGTGAAAACTAGTGCTGTCAGGCGATTTAAAAAAGTAATCTAATTAATTACAGGATTTGTAATTAATTTATCTAATTAATCGCATTTTAATCGCATAACCATTTTAGGCCTGATATCTATAATCATATTTCAAATTGCATGTGTCCGGATGGATTCATTTGCTTAGATTTTCAGGTCTGGTTAATTTTAGCATGGTGTTATTCACAGTTTAAAAAAAAAAAAAAAAAAAAAAAAAAAAAAAAATGTGAATTGATATTCTCATTTGGTTCATTACAATTTACTCAAGCCTAGTAACAGACACTGGGAATACATTCCCTGAGATCCATAAATGTCCCTAGAATCAGATACCAAGAACATGCAAATGGACAATTAAAAAAAAAGTTTGTAAATGTTTATTCTACGTTCTTATGGAATGAATGAGATAAAAAAAAAGAAATTAATAAAAAAATATATATTAAAGTTATTATTATAATTTTTTTTAATACATTTTGAGTTAATTTTCATAACGCGATAATTTGCTGTGTAATTAATTAATCTAATTAACGCGATAAACTGACAGCCCTAGTGAAAACACAAGCCGCTGCTGAAATACAGTATAAAATGACCTTTTTCTCTCCAAGTCTCCTTTCAAATCCTATATGTAATGTATACAAAGCCCGTCAATGGAGCTAATCTGACCCGTGAAGATTCAAGATTCAAGAGGTTTATTTGTCACATACATATCAGGGCATACAGTGAAATGCGGGTGGCCATGCCTGCTTCGATTGTGCAAGAATACAATAGTAAGTCAAATAAGTAGAAGATAATAAAATAGACATAAAATAGACATGATAAAATAGACATGTTAAAAGTCCTCAGATAAATGTGAATGCGTCATCTGGCAGTGGCACAGGGTTTATGGTGGTGAATAGAGCTCACTTCGGCGATGCGGACTATTCAACCATTTTAAACATGTGCTGCTGTAGACGTTGCTCGATTCACTCGTGCCCCGCTACCAGCTTTGCCCGCCCGCATGGCGTCAAAATATCACGCATATAAACATGACCTTTTGGTGGAGTGGAGTGCTTTTTGACACATTTGACAACATTCCTCTCTTCCGTCCCCCTCAGCTGCCCAATGGGGTGACCTACCACCCCAACACTCACCAGGACCGGCTGGGCAAACTCCAGGAGCACCTGCGCATGCTCTCCATGCTCTTCCGCAAGCTGCGCCTCGTCTACGACAAGTGCAACGAGAACTGCGCCGGGATGGAATCCATACCGCCAGAGGTGAGAGGCTGACCTCGTGGCACAGCAGGGTTCCTGCGCTCATGGAAAACCTGGAAAATGGAATAAAAAAAGAATGGAAAATGACACATGACACGTCCAAAAGGTTTTGGGAATGATGTGGATGTTTTGTTTTCGCCCAGGCAAATTACTTTGGTACCAAATTATTGTTGAAAGGAATCCCAACCTGAGCATGACATAAAAAATATTGCCACTGTGTGAATATGGTCAATTGCTGGCCAAAGCCACGCTTAGGGCATTCACATCAACTATTCAGCAATAAGATGTATCTTTTGTATATAGAAAGTAACAATTATGCTGTGGCCCATGGAAATTGCTCTAACTTTCATGGCATAGTCAAGGGATCTCTGTCACAGACATTTTGGTCTACAGGTCTCTGTCTACAGTAGGGGTGGGGAAAAAATCGATACGTAGTAGTATCGCGATACTTTGCGTGGCGATACTGTATCGATACAGGGACGCCAAGTATCGATATTTAATTATTCATAATTTTTATTTTATTTAATAGTACAGTAGTCCACACACACACACACATGTGCATTCAGTTAAGTTGGAATATGACTGTAATACAAACAGTTCAGTTTGTCAGGTACATGCAACACAGATTACAGTGTTTACATCTGTCTGCTTGAGAAAATACCATGTTCTGCAATAAAAATGATTGAAGTGAGATGAACAGACTGAACTTTATTTTATTAGATAAAACATGTTGACAAAGTTTTACTTTGCAGTTGAAAAAAGATAATAAAATAAATTTGATTAAAAAAAGAAAAAAAAACGCAATACTATCGTGACGCAAGTATCGCGATAGTATCGTATCGTGAGGTTTCTGGCGATTCCCACCCCTAATCTACAGTACATATTTTCCACTAGTGAAGTTGCATGTTTGTAACAGGATGCATGTAGCCTTTGATGCAGGTGTTTCCCATCAGTCACATATTTCTGGTTTGGTGGGGTTTTCCCGGCAATGTGTATTGTGTACCAGTGTGTGTTGTGTATCAGTGTGTATTGTGTACCAGTGTGTGTTGTGTATCAGTGTGTATTGTGTATCAGTGTGTATTGTGTATCAGTGTGTATTGTGTATCAGTGTGTGTTGTGTATCGGTGTGTGTTGTGTACCAGTGTGTGTTGTGTATCGGTGTGTGTTGTGTATCAGTGTGTATTGTGTATCAGTGTGTGTCTTGTGTACCAGTGTGTGTTGTGTATCGGTGTGTGTTGTGTATCGGTGTGTGTTGTGTATCGGTGTGTATTGTGTATCAGTGTGTGTCTTGTGTACCAGTGTGTGTTGTGTATCGGTGTGTGGTGTGTGTTGTGTATCGGTGTGGGTTGTGTACCGGTGTGTGTTGTGTATCGGTGTGTGTTGTGTATCAGTGTGTATTGTGTATCAGTGTGTGTCTTGTGTACCAGTGTGTCTTGTGTACCAGTGTGTGTTGTGTATCGGTGTGTGTTGTGTATCGGTGTGTATTGTGTATCAGTGTGTGTCTTGTGTACCAGTGTGTGTTGTGTATCGGTGTGTGTTGTATATTGTGTATCAGTGTGTGTGTTGTGTATCGGTGTGTTCCAGTCCCATTTGCTGCTCATTTGATGGATCACAGGTTTTCCCACAAACTACCTGCTGGCTTTTAGAGTTGGGAAGCTGTTCGTTTAAAGGAAGTGGGTCATTGTTACGCCCCTTCTCATGCACACACACGCACACGCACACACACAGTACACCCCTCCCCTTCCACCCTGAGGAACTGTTATCTCAGCCTGCTCCCTCCCTCCTGGGCGACACCATCAGGTCTCCGAACCACTGGCTGCTGCAGGCGGGTCTCCAGGGCCTCTTTACCAGCCGCTGTGGCCCAACCACCTCCACAAGCCACTCAAACACACCCCCTGCCTCACAGGATGCCCCCCGCACAGACACATCCAGACATGAAGTATGTCCCATGTACTGTATCCAATTCCATACAACACTGAACACATGCAACAACAATGCTCCGACGTGTGCACGCGCAGCCCCATGTCTTCACCTGCTGTCTGGCCCCAGTGGCCATTTACATTTACATTTACATTTAGTCATTTAGCTGACACTTTTATCCAAAGCGACTTACAAGTTCTGTACGACAAGCCATCAGGAAGGGCACAACTCTATCAGCTGAGCAACAATGTTCATCAAAGTGTTGAGTGCTACAGTGTAGGTTAGTTTATTAGGACAAGTGCATGACAGTACGGTTAGTTAGGGTTAGATTTTTTTTTTTTATTATTATTATTTTATTTTTTATTTTTTTTTAGATAATGGTTGAAGAAGTGCGTCTTTAGTCGACAGCGAAAGATTGGACGTGATTCGGCTGTCCTAACTGGGGTGGGTAGTTCATTCCACCATTGTGGGGCAAGGACTGAGAATAGGCGACTTCTCTTTGATGACCCTCCCGGAGCTTGGATAGGAGTAGGTCTGAGGCGGCCAGAAGATGCAGAGCGTAGGGGTCTTGAGGGTGTGTAGTTAGAGACCATTGACCGGAGGTAGGCGGGAGCGGTTCCCTTTGCCGCACGGTATGCTAGGTCGAGGGCCTTGAAGCGGATTCGTGCAGCAATGGGGAGCCAGTGCAGGTCCCTAAGAAGTGGGGTGACATGGGCCGACTTCGGTAGGTTTGAGATCAGGCGGGCCGCTGCGTTCTGAATGAGTTGAAGAGGCTTAGTGGCAGTGGCCGGGAGGCCAGCGAGCAGTGCATTGCAGTAGTCGAGGCGGGAGATGACTGTTGATTGGACGAGGAGTTGGGTGGCTTCTTTTGTCAGGAAGGGGCGGATCCTTCTGACGTTGCTCAGGAGGAATCGGCAGGTTCTGGTCGTCGCTGCGATGTGAGCAGAGAAGTTCAACTGGTCGTCGAGGACAACACCAAGGTTCTTGGCGGTCGGGGACGCAGTCACAGCTGCATTCTCGACTGTGATTGAAAGGTCGGTTAGGGGGGAGGATTTGGCCGGCAGGTGGAGCAATTCTGTTTTGCTTAGGTTCAGTTTGAGGTGGTTGGACGTCATCCAGGCTGAGATGTCGGACAGACAGGCCGACACACACAGTGGCTCGGGAGGTAGAGCAGTCGTCTGGTAATCCGGAGGTTCCCGGTTTGATTCACCGCTCCTCCCGGGCAGCGTGTCGAAGTGTCCTTGAGCAAGACACTTAACCCCTAACTGCTCCCGATGAGCAGGTTGGCACCTAGCATGGTTGCCTCCGCCGTCGGTGTGTGAATGTGTGAGTGAATGGATAAAATGTGAGGAACAAATTGTAAAGCGCTTTGGATACAAGCTGCTATATAAATGCAACACACACACACACACACACACATAGGGCTGCTCGATTATGGGAAAAATGATCATGATTATTAAACACGATTACTTATTGATTTGAGTATGACAACGACAAATTCTTCTCGACTAAAAGCCACCTTCCTGTCACCTTCTACAAGTTACCAAAGATGTTTCAAAATAACTGGAGAAATGTGTGGTGGCTCACAACTGAAGGAAGGGTGCGCTGCATTTACAACACAAGACAAAATGAGGAGGAACACGGCATGCGGCACAATCGTTTTATTGATTATCTTGTTTCCTTGACCGTGGGAAGCCTAAATCATAATTTTAATTTAAACTTGATTAATTGCCCAGCTCTAACATGCACATACATGCACACATACACATACATGGAGAAACACACACAGCGTACTGTGTCAGGCCATCACACAACTAGCCTATCCACCTCTGTGAGACTGGATTTATGACTGCAGCAGTCCCCTCCCAGTTTCTACAGATTGCCTCGGAGCTAATCTCTCTCCGCAGACTACCATACAGAGGAACCGAGAGAGTTATTAGTGGGAGGAGACCGGTCCTAATTTGGAACAAATTTGAGATGACTGCCAATGCCCACGTTTTCCCCCACACAGTGAATTATGGCCTTTTATTCGGAAGCAATTTTGGACGATACATTTACTAGCTGCTTCAAAAATGACACACGCCCGCAGTTAATGTCTTAAATCAAAGCCTCCCGTGTGAAGGAGCGCCGGGTGACACTTTCATCTGTTATTCTGGTCGTGGAGCGTAAACCTCGTTGGGTCATTACACCAGAACATTTGTTTGCTCCATTCCGCATTATTTAAATGTTTACCCATTCCCACCCCCTCGGGGCCTGAGAACCACTCCAGTGCTGACCAGCCAATATCTCGCTGCAGTGTGTTTGTCGGGGCTGAGGGATGTTGATTTTGGCCTCGCCTTCCCCCGCCATTTATCATCCTGGGGAATTCAGGTGCCTGACAGCCGCCCGCTATTGGCTAACCGAAACAGGAAGTGGAATCAATGACTCAGGCACTGTGACCTCATCGCAGCCTAATTAGCAACAGGCCCGCTTAATGAACAGCTGGCCTCGGATGCACACGTCAGCGCTTTTTCTTCTCTTTTTTTCTTTCTCCAGCAGTCACTGCATCTCTCTCTCTCTTCATCTCTCTCTCTCTTTCTCTCTCTCTCTCCATCTCTCTCTTTCTCTTTTCAGTTAATTTAACTGACATTTAAAATTAGTCTTGTGCTGCCAAAGTAAACAAATCTAAAAGAAAAGAAAATCTCTTTTTCTTTCTCTCTCTTTCTCTCTGGTTTTCCCTGCACAGTGAGGTCATTTAATTTACCTCTCGTCTCCTCATTGGCCTTCCTCCTCATTCTCTTCCTCCCCCTCTTCTTCTCCTTGTTTCCCCCTCGGCTCTGCCAGGCAACCTAGTCAACTCCATCACTCCATTCTTGTCAGGCGGGGAAACCACAGCCACCCTAGATAGGGTTATGAGACACACACACACACACACACACACACACACACACACACACACACACACACACACACACACACACACACACACTCTCCTTCCATAATTTCCCACCATACTCATACACATTTCACCCCCCCCCCCCCCCCCCACTCTCCAAGCTGCCAAAATCATCTCACTACTTTTTTTAAAATCCAATAGAGCGTTGACTTGGGCCTGGAATTATGTATCTAATGAAAAGAAAAAGACGTTTCGCTCCCCCTGCTTTCTTGATCTTCTCGACCCCCGTGACAAGCCCTGAGTTTGTCTAATATAATATCCTGCACGTGTCCTCTCCGTCTTCAACCCTCCTCCTCCTCTTCCTCTTCCTCCTCGTCTTCCTCCTAGCTAGACAGAATTTGGTTTGGCACACAGAGAGGTCTGCCTGGAGACTGACTAAAGCAGAGGAAACAGCCAGAGCTCTTTGTCTTCTCTGTTCTCTCTCTCCGTGTTATTTCTCTCTCTTTGTCTTGTTCTCCCTCCGTCTGTCTGTCTGTCTGTCTGTCTGTCTGTCTGTCTGTCTGTCTGTCTGTCTGTCTGACTGACTGACTGTGTCCTTGGCTGTCCGTCTCGCTTTCCTTTTTGTTTGACGTCCCTCCATCTCCTCCTCTGTCTGTCTCCATCTGTCTGTTCATCCGTCTGTCTCTGCCAGTCTGTCCCACTGTGTGTCCTCTGTCTGTCTGTTTGTTCATCCATCTTCCTGTCTGTTTATCTACGTATTCCGTCTGACCACCTCTGTTTGCGTCGTCTGGCTTCCAGACGCGGGTGTGGCTCGGTCTATATCACTGTCCAGTGTCTGTAGGGCCTCAGCCAGCTGCTAGATCTAAGGTCAAACTGCGTACTGAAGCAGGATTAGCCCCTCTCCCAAAAAAAGCCATTCCACTCTCAAGATAGCGACCACGCCGGATCGTATTTGGAGCACCGTGTGTTTTCCCACCTGGCCGCTGCTGTTATTGAGTCTCGTATGATCTAATCTGTGTTTATTATCCAGCCTGATGGGATGGTTGTGTGTTCCGGGAAGGTCCCTTTGGAGATGTTAGTTTATTTAAGTACAACAAAAAATGGCGGTCTCATGTTCCATGTGATCCCCACAGGACTATATAAATCCCCCTATTAACCACAGCGAGGCTTCTCTACCGCCGTGTAGATCATTGAAACCCAATAGGTATCGCTCTCACCTTCGGGACCGAGACAACGTATTAACCCTGAAATCAATTTGTCACGGGAGCCTTTCTTGGTGGAGTGCTTTATTGGTGATTTGCATTGGCTTCTAGTTGACTGATCCTGGGTTGGTTTCCCACTAATGGGGAGTGCAACAGCTGCTTAGGTCTGAACTGTCCATAGCTTCCATGTTGTGCGTGGCTGCATGCGGTCTGGATAGCTAGCCGCAGTACCTCACAACACAGGCGACATTCTGGGACGTTGTGTGTGTGTGTGGCAACAGGAGCGGTGTGTTCCATCTTCTCTCACCACTCGGCCGTCTGCTCCTGGTTATTATTATTATTATCATCCAGCTGACCACCAGGGGGCAGTGTGATTTAAAGCAGAAGGCAGAGCCTCCGCCAGCTCTCAGGGATGGCTCTCCCACACATCAGGCTCGTCAGATGTAGTGTCAAGCAGACAAGGTCAAGCACACAGAGCGTTTAAAAATGAATTAATCTCCCTCCACTCTCTCTCTCTCTTTCTCTCTCTCTCTCTCTTTCTCTCTCTCTCTTTCTCTCCCTGTGTTGGAGAGAAAGTGGTAAGAGTCTATGTTCAAGAGCTTACACAGAATCCCCATTTTCACCACTCCGCGGAAACAAGATTATAATACGGCGAAAGGGATATCTTGAATAGGGAAATCCACTCACGTTAAGAGATCACCCGCATACGCATGCAGCCCGGACCAATAACTGCACTTAGTAGGCATATATGTTTCATATGAAGGAACATATGAGTACAGTACAATGCTTTTATATTCTCTCTCTCTCTCTCTCTCTCTCTCCAACATGCCGTCAATGAGGTAAGATAGGCGTATGAGGACCCATAAATCATAGATTAAACACAGTTCACCCACTGCTAGTAGCCGATCTGGTAACTTACTTTCAACACACACACACACACATACACACACACACACACACACACACACACACACACACATGGGCACAATAACTCATGCAGCCACCATACTGTGTCGTTCCTCCCCTGTCTCCCTCTCCAGCAACTCATCCCCTTTGTGGAGGACGACAGTTCCAAACACGAGGAGCGTTCGGCCAGCCAGAGCCGCCCCATCACAGAGGAGAGGAGGGAGATCCTGGAGGTTAACAAGGTGAGCCCCCGCCACCTGCTGGTCTGGGAGGTGTGCAGAACGGTGTTGGGACAAAGTGGGAGTAATGGGCTAAAGAGCAGGGGGTTCTCAATGAAGTAAAAAAAAAAAAAAAAAAAATCACATCTCTGTAGATATCACATCTCTCATGCTATGAACTACAATGGCAAATCTTTTCTTTTTGTCACGTTTGCTTGTATGAGATTAAGATTGGATTAGATTGTACTTTATTATCATTATATTTGCATACAACGAGATTTGGGACTCAAATTTAAGGGGCATAAAATACTATACAGAAACATAAAATACTATACAATAAAACAATGTTACAATACAATATACAAAATAACAATATGCAAAATAACAACAATGGAATAAGCTGGACTGACTGCCGTGAAATGTGTACAGAAGTAGTCACAATGATGATGACAGGCAGGTTATTACTGTTTTTCTGAATATAAGACAGGCAGGTTATTACGTTGTTCTGAATATAAGACGCAAATGACACCTAGAAAAGGGGGGAGGGTCTTTTATATTCTGTGTGGAGTTTGCATGTTCTCCCTGTGTTCGCGTGGGTTTCCTCCAGGTACTCCGGTTTCCTCCCACACCATAAAGACATGCATGGTAGGCAGGGACCACAGATTAAAACTAGCTCATTAGCTAATTCTGGCACATTTTACATTGATGTGGAAACTGAATATGTTGATTAATGTGCACTGTCCCTGGGTAAAAAATAAATAACTTACTTAATTTAAACTTAAACTGTTGTAATTACGCTACATGTCCACTGAATCATATTAAATAAGAGCAGCTAAAATAATTATGACAATAATAATAAGCCATCATGAAATGTTATGATTCGGGGATGATATCAAGGCCTATGACTGATGAAGTAAGAAAACGATGCCTTGTTGATGTGCAGAGTGCGAATATGAAATTATATGCATAAAAAAACACTGTCTTACATTTGGGACATTACAGTAATAACTTGTCTGCCTGTCATCTAGGGCAGACCTGAATGCTTCGATACTTCAAGCCGGTAATCAACGTCAAAATCATTAATCACGTTTTTTTTTACCTTCCAAAAATAAGGAATAAAAAATGTGCTTATTGAACAAGGATATCTGGAACTCTCAGAAAACCCATCTACCCATTTAGCTCTCGTCTACCCATGAAAATGTACACTTCTTGATGAGGCTAAATATTTAGTCTCATGTAATTGTGTCTCTTGTCAGCGCAGCCTGTGATATCTCACTTAGGCAGAGTGTAGGCTACCCTGGCTCGTGTTTTCATTAACTTGTTTAAAACCTTCCCCTTCCATGACATAGATAGGCCTCATGTCTTGAGCAATGAACGAGACTACAGCATCAGTTATGACTCGCTTCCTGTTATCTGTAATGGGCTTTATCATCATAGAGTCAAGTTTTTTCTTTTTTTGCGGAAGTGATATGTATAATACATCAGTTTTTTGTTGATTGTGGATTCCTCTTGAGTGGTGGAGATGAAATGCAGACCAATATCCGTGGCTGGCGACTGTAGCCACGCGATTGCTTTGCATCCCTGCCACTTCAACCCCTTCAGAGCACTTTTTATTATTATTATTATAAAAAAAAAATCACGAAAGCTGGCTTTATTGAAATTTTCTGTTGCCAAAGAATGTGGACATGTTGGTCTTTCTGTCGCACAACCTAAACGGGTTGAGCACTAATATGCACATGTCATTCAAAGCTCCAGTATGTTAGTCTGTGTTTACTGGCAATTGTCATTTGTCTTTGTACTTTTCATGAGCAACCAATTGCACTTACTTATACAATATATGTTTGGCTATAAGCCATTTTATTTAGTGGATTAGCCTACTGCTGTCAACAAATACATGGTTTTGTTTTATATATTTTATTTCTAGGAACAGGCTGCACAGGCTATTTCTTTTTCATTATTGCCTATGAGCAGTTCAGTTTTTATAGACTAAGGCTGTGTGTCCACTCAAAGCCTTTTTTTCAAGGCGGACCGCTTTGAAAAAAGAAGAAAAAAAAGCTTTAGAGTTTTTCTGGGTCTCCCCAGAGCTCGCGCCAGCCGCGGCTCCGCCCCTTCCTCGATGAGTTACTTTGATGAGCGTGCTCCTTTCCAAAAAAGTTTAACTAGTTTCAACTTTATGAGCTGGGAGCGCTCCGCCAAAAACGCTGCCGCCCAGAGCTCATAAAACGCGAGGCGCGGCTCTGGGAAGAGGAGCGCGCCTGACGCTTCTCCAGCATAGAAATGAATGACAGAAAGGAGCTGACAACTCATAAAACGTCGGCTATGGACACAAGCCCTAAGGCTGTCATTTATTTACTTAGATCAGCGGTTTTTGGCCATGCACCCCCCGTCACCTCCAGACCTAGCTGACGCACCCCCCAATGCCCAACATAAAAAAGTCAACACAGTCTATTCATAGGCGCACTAAAGGCATCAGGTTTAATCCAATAAGAACACATACCAAAGTATGACAAACAAAATAAAATACTTCACCACATGAAAGAACAAAATGAGAATTACATGCATAGACTCAGAAACAGATTGGCCAAAAAACAAAAAGATTGGTTGAATCCACGTCTGAGATGCATCCGTAGGTGGGAAATATGTCTGTAGCTGCTCAGTGAGTTGGTTGAGGTGTTCTGTTATTAGGCCTTTTACAGGTTCACCCATGACAACTTTGTTTCCCTCCAGGAACGCATGAAGTGTAGGGAAACACATGAGCATAATACGCTGCCACAATAATAGCGCACCAGTCCCAATCGCGCGCCTATGGCATTTTGGCAGGAAGTAAAGTGCATTTTGGATACATATTTTTTTTTTTATTATTAAAACGTACGTTTTTAATTTAAAAGTTTAGTAAATGTCATGATTTACACAGTGAAAATCCCCATTTGAAATAATGTATATTAGTTACATTTATTAGTAAAATAATACCATAGCACAGCCATTAGCCTTTTCATGTCACGCACCCCCAAGAGGGCTCTCGCGCACCACAAGGGGTGCGCGCACCACAGTTTGGGAACCACTGACTTAGATGATTGCACATTTTGTAGCCAATTAAATGTCAATGAAGAGGAAAGACCTTGAAGTCTGATTTTGCCTTTGTCTCCCCCCCCCCCCCCCCCCCCCCTTCACATCGTTGTTGCCAAGCTTAGAATATTCAATGATAATTGAAGCCTAAAACAAGGTATTTGTGAGGACAGTAAACAGGATAATTTCATTCACAATATGTAAATATATACATACCTTGTTTTATTCAATGTGTTCGTATTACTGGTAGATTGAAGGAAGTTGATATCCACACACTGGATTACAGCTCCCAATTACCTTCAGTATTACTGGTAGTCTACATTCTGGTCAGATAGGCTATACTTTCTTATAGTCGGGATCGTCTTATACTATAGTCAGGGTCATCTCATATCCGGGTTCATGTAGTATAATCTCCTGCAGGCAGCCCTTGAATAATTCCTTGGACACAGGGGTTGAGTATGACTGATCTGAGTCAGCTTCAGTCTGTTAGTTTGACTATGGTCATGGTCCTGGTCACTGACCCCAGATCACCACTCCTATACCCTGGGAAGCTTTGTGAACATGGGCCCTGAGCTCAAATATATATTCTGTGCCTTTATCCGCCTTCTACAAGGAATGTTGTTCACTGACTGAGTCACGATATTGAGCTCTCCAATAATCCTTTAGATGGCAGCTTTGGGCCAAGTGTCTGGCTGGACCAGGATCACTGGTTTAGTTTTTAGCTCTGACCAGCAGCTCTATAGCTTGCTCTGCCGGCAGGCCTGGACTGGCCATCTGACATACCGGGCATTTGCCCGGTGGGCCGATTTAATTTGATAACCAAAAAAATTTATTTATTAAAAAATCTTTTTTGGTCAATGACCGGCCCACTACTATGCTGGGAGAGCGGCCCATTGGTACTGACTGACACTGGGCTCAGTACAATCACATCTCTTACTAAGCACCCCCCCCCCCCCCCCCCCCCCCCGCCAGTCGTGTGGTACATGACTGAGAGGGGGGCTGGTACATGACTGAGATGGGGCTGGTAGATGACTGAGATGGGGCTGGTACATGACTGAGAGGGGGCTGTGGTACATGACTGAGAGGGGGGCTGGTATACATGACTGAGAGGGGGCTGTGGTACATGACAGAGGGGGCTGGTATATATGACTGAGAGGGGGCTGGTATACATGACTGAGAGGGGGCTGGTATACATGACTGAGAGGGGGCTGGCTGGTACATAACTGAGAGGGGGCTGGTAGATGACTGAGAGGGGGCTGGTATACAGGACTGAGAGGGGGCTGGTACATGACTGAGAGGGGGTTGGTATACAGGACTGAGAGGGGGCTGGTACATGACTGAGAGAGGGGGCTGGCTGGTACATAACTGAGAGTGGGCTGGTACAAAGCTTCGAAGGTCAGCCCTGATTAACATTACATATCTCTTGTTGTGTAATTAACACAACATTATGCATACTTTGACAATAAATAAAATAAGAATTTGTTCTTACTTGCTTGCCTGGGTAAATAAAGGTTAAATAAATGTAAAAAAAAATATATATATATATATATATATATATATATATATATATTTTTTTTTTTTTTTGAAAACCGATACCGCTATTTTTCGATATCAAATTTTTATGCCAATATCGGCCCATAATATCGGACATCCCTAGGTTGGGGGAATAGTACAGTAGGTATGCATATTTAAGGAGACGGCTGTGGAGGTGCTGGAGACATGATCCAATAGACTTACTTGTATACGCCTGAGTCTCCTGAATACGGAGAGACCAGTCCCAAGTCGATCGGCACTTTCTCGGCCGAGCTATAGTAACTTTTCCGCACCTACTCCCGAACTCCGCATGCGCAGATTGCCCACGGAGTCTCTCTGGATTGTCCAGAGATCTAGGTTTATCAATCTGTGCATGCAGAGTTTGGGAGTAGGTGTGGAAAAGTGACTATAGCTCGGCCGAGAAAGTGCCGACTTGGGTGTTGGTCTCTCCGTGTTCAGGAGACTCTCTGTTCTGAGGGACCACAAAGACTGCAATCGGCTCGGATTACATGCCTGAGAAGTTAAATGTGGATTCTGGATTTTCTTTTCCCCATGCATTTCCATTGACTCCATTCCAAAGGGTGCATTACCATCCGGGAGACGATAGGGGGCGGTATTTTCCCTGTTTGAGCTCAGAGAGAGTCCCAGTGGTAACGTGAGGCTAGATTGATGAAAAATTAATGGTTTTGGTCTTGCTGGTTCTGGTCTTGCTGTTATAACTTATAATGTTATTATCAGCATGTCAGGACTAGAAGCATAAGATTGAAGCCAAGTGGCTATATAGCTAGTCACTAGCATGCTAGTGAAATAGACCCACTTGACTGTAGTAGCTAACATTAACCCTTTCACTACCACACTACCAAATGGTTAACCCTTTCACTGCAACAATACAGAAGGTTAACCCTTTCACTGCCACACGACAAAGGGTTAACCCTTTCACTACCACACTACAGACAGTGTGGTAGTGAAAGGTTAACCTTCTGTAGTGTGGTAGTGAAAGGGTTAACCGTGTGACAAAATGGCATCCAATGTAATAAAAAAAGTCAACCAACGAACTCGATTCTTCTACCGGATCTCCTCTCTGGTAAACAAGAATACCCTGAAGACTCTGGCAGGAGCACTCATTCAAGGGTACTACGACTATGCTTGCACCTCATGGTACCAAAACACTTCAAAGGCACTAAAAACCAAATTACAAACATCTCAAAACAAACTAGTCAGACTACTGCTTGACCTTACTCCTAGAACCCACCTCACCCCTGCCCACTTTGACAACCTAGGATGGCTTAGAGTAGACGACAGAGTACAGCAACTTGCAATGGGCCTGGTCTACAAGATACACTACACGACCAAGGTACCCATGTACATGTCAAAATACTTCCCAAAGGTCAGTGAATACCACGATCACAACACCAGAGGGAGCTCCACAAATCATGTTAAAACCCAGATTCGGCTCAAACAAGGGACTAAACACGTTTCGCAATTATGTCACATCAATGTGGAACGCCCTACCCAAAGCTGTAAAGGAATGTGAATCACTACCCACTTTCAAAAACACTCTCAAAGAACACCTACGGGAGACTGCAATTCGAAACTGGCCCCTACAAATGTCCTAACCCAGTTGTACAGTAAATGACCAAGTATGGCTTTGTCAGTATTCCAATGTACCCCCCCCCCCCCCTCCAATGTACTGTCCCTTGGCTCCGTGCATCTTGGCTTTGCTACAGTTAATCTGCTAATAAACAGTAACAGTAACAGATACCTATTACTTCCACATAGAAGTGCTGCTTGTGCTGTTCTTAACATTGCACTGTTCTCTCTAGCTGTTTCTGCAATCTCTGATTGCACATCAACAAGACATAGTTTTCTTACTTCATCAGTCAGTCATAGGCCTTGATATCATCCCTAAATCATCAGTACCTGGAGGAAACCCATGCGAACACAGGGAGAACATGTAAAACAGTAAGAACTAATGTAAAAGCTAGATGTGTTTAAACTATGGACGGGTTGAAGTTGTGTACTTCTCAGGGGAGATTTAGTTAAATAATTCAGGAGTACAGTTTTGAGTAAAACATATTCTTTTTCTCTCTTATCTTGCAGCATATTTTAAGGTTTTTTAGTATAAAAATATATTTAGTTTTTAAGAATTGTAAAGGATAGGCAAAAAATAAGCATGTGCTTCAGCCTATTAATTTTTTCTGTAATTGAGTTGGGATTTTGTGTGTGAGCTTACTTTGAATATGTACATTTGTGATTTTTTTCTTTTTGTAAGTCCACACAAGTGTGTTTTTGATTTGTTGTAAACGAATACCAAAAAAATAAACTATTCATTAATGCATTCAACATGCAAACTCCACACAGAAAGGCCCCCTGCTGGGGTTCGAACCCAGGACCTTCTTGCTGTGAGGCAGCAGTGCTGAGCACTGTGCCGCCAACATTTTATATTCATGATACATTGTCACATTTTTTGATTTCAGGTACCTCTCTTTTTTCACCCTACACGTGTGCATCCCTGACATATGCCATACAGACTTTTTGTTATCGCTGTGCCTCTGCATCCTTCCCCTTTGAAGTGTTTGATCTATTATTTGTGTTGGGACTTCTCTGCAACGGTTTACATTTGAGATGCGGATAGTTCCGCTCGGCTCCGAGGACTCTTAATATGAAGTTTGGTGTGAATATTTCTGCTTTTATTTGATGGCGAACAACAGATAAGAGACGAGAGATGGGATGATATGCAATGTAAGAGCTATATTCAAACTCATGGAGGTACCAGTATGTACCGTAGTACGCGTCTTCGCTCAGGGAGCTGCTAGGAATCCTCGTATTTCAGATACGGAAAAAGAAAGATATTGAGAATAATTGGTTAGTCATATCTTGCCAATTATCTGCTCACGATGCCTGATATCACGCGCACCGACATTCTTTTTCAATGGTATTTGTTTTCAAATAGTATTTTTCTCAGGTGTGAATAGATTTTTTGCACAGAGAGATACCGCTAGTGTTATCTATTATTCAGTGAGACGCACAGACAGTCAGTCAAGAGAGAATCTAAAGAATGTTCAGCCTTGGGTCAATCAGAAGGCCATAGCTGAGCACGGTAAGCAGCTGCGGATCACTTAAAATGCACGGAACAAAGGTCTTTCAGACACCAGTGAGGTCTGCTGCTGATGAATCCCGTTTAGCTGAAAATGTCCTTCAAATTAAATCGTTACTCCCGAGGCTGCTCAAGGAAGTAGTTACACTTACCATCGGAGGAAAACACTTAGCGTTCATAGATACTGACTAAGCCTGGTGGTTGATTTTTATGGCATTACAGTTGTAGGTTATTAGGAGTCTATAGGATTAGGCTTAATCTCCCCATGGGAAACCACCCCATCAAGTAACATTACAGCGCTGTATGCAAACATCAGTCCTCTCGGCTGATGATCTTCACATCCCAGTTGGACCCCAGGTGCAATGAACTGCCAAAAGCAATACAACGTCCACAAAATCTTCTGGGTTGCCTGTGTATCTAGCTAAAGTATTTATGACCAGAGAGGAGCTGAGCATGGAAGGGTTCATCTGGTAAATCGCATAATACATTATTTAGGAGGGTTTTTCTTCGTTTTCTTTCTTTTTGTTTTTTTTCTCGCTCATCTCTCAGCAGTTATTTTGAGTGTGTATAGGTGTGAGTCAAGGCTATTATAGTTAGCTAAAACTAAAAACTAAAACTAGATGTGAAAAATATGTTTAGTTAACTGAAAAAAACAACAACCTGATTTTTAGAAAAGAAAAGCGTAAACTAACTGAAACGATATTGTGTACTTAAAAAACGAACTAAAGATAGAAATATACAGAAAATGTCTTTGGTTTTAGTCTCACATGGCAAGCATGAGGAGGCATTGGTGCATGTGTTCATTGAGACTGGGATGTCTACATGACTGTATAGTGTATACCTACGCTGAACTTCTTAAATCCTTTCCCTGACAAAATACTCCCCAAAACTAAAACATTTTAAACAATAAAAACTCAACTGAAATGAGCAAACACACTCTGGAAACAAACTGAAACTAAATTGAATGGAAAACCGAATAAAGATTTTTAACAAATGGAAAAATACAAAACACTAATAACACTGGTGTGAGTATTTCAAGTTCAAGTTTCAAGTTTCTTTAATAGTTGTCATACAGAAGTACAGAATACTTGTATACAAAATGCTTCTTTCTGTTACGCTCCAGAGACTGTGCTAGACAAAAGATAAGTATGAAATAAAATAAAATAGTATAGCATGTAAAAATAGAAGTAAAAATAGAAGTCACGTACGTAGACAGTGTTCAGTATATACATATGTACAATGTTCGATGCAGAATAGAAGTAACTGAGTTACCATACAATATACTATGCAATATACTAATATACAATACTATATAGTGCAAAGCAGAAATGGGATGAGGTACAATTTAGGTACAATTTACAGTAAGGTGTACTGAGGTATGGGTTGTAGTGCAAATTCTTTACCAATAAATATAAAGTGTGTTTAGGTGTTCTAAAGTGTGGAGAGTGGGTGCTGCAGTGTGTTGTTTGTTTAAAGTGAGTGTGTGCATGTGGATGTGTGTGTTGTGAGTGCATTTGATGGTTGTTGCATAGTGTTATTGTTCGTTGAGCAACCTGATGGCCTGGGGATAGAAGCTTCTTCTGAGTCTTTCTGTGCTTGCCATGAGACTCCGGTATCGCTTGCCTGACCGCAGCAGTTCAAAGAGGCAGTTGTTTGGGTGGCTGGAGTCCTTAATAATTATCTTAGCCTTACCCCTGCACCGCTTGTTTTTACTCCAAAAACCGAGTGTAGGTTTAAACGCATGTTTCTGTGTACATGGTGTATGCAGTGCCGTCTGGGAGAAATGCGAGTCCCTGTGTGAAATTTAAATGTGAGGCCCTGTGCGAAATGTTTTTATTAATTAATTAATGAATGAATACTTATTTTTGCCTTAAATTTCCCAAAAATATGAAATCAGGTTGTCGTCTCCATAGGCGCCGATTTATGTTTCTGCCAGTGGGTGCTCAAAACAGTTGAATGCCCTACCCCCACGCCCAAGATAAACTTTCTGCAACAACCATAGCCTACATCAGGGGTCGGCAATTAGGTTTGGCCGCGGGCCAATTTTTCCCCAAGCCATTGTATGGCGGGCCAGAACCGAAAACAATGGCTAATTTAATATAATGATGGTGAATTTTTTTTAACTCTGTCAAAATAAACAAGCTGCATAGGTGGCATAATAAACTATAAACGACATATACATGTTTGCACTGAACATTATACCCTTGTCTTTTTTCCATTGTATTATAAAGCGCCTCTCTCTATCGGTCTATCCTACATTACGCGCAACCGATATCTGACGGCCACGGACCGGTTTAATTTTGAATGTTTAATGTTAAAACTATCGATTTATATGGAATTTGTTAAACTTATCCGTTGTCTTACTTATTATTATACTTATTATTAAACATATTATTTATTTCTCCCAAATGAATGTTCCGAAAGTCCGTCTGTGGGCAGTCGGCCCGATATTAAACAGCGGTCTGTTATAATCACATTTAACATGTTAAGAATTTTATGAGTGAACGAATGCCGTTAGATTGGACATTTGTATTAATTCTATCAAGTGGAGAACTGAGAAATTCGGCGAGAGAGAGAGAGGGGATCAGTAGGATGGGCATTTGATTTCCATGCAGCACCACGGCGGGTGCATAACACATGAACAGATCAGTAGGATGGGCATTTGATTTCCATGCAGCACCACGGCGGGTGCATAACACATGAACAGAACAGAATGAATGAAAAACACAACTCACCATAATGCAGCCCTGCCCTGGGCTTATTGTTTCTGTTTCGGTCCTCCAAAATCCCTGCTAATGTTTGAAACATGTCAAATGTCCACTCGCCACCCCCCAATTCCAGATTGGCGTTGAATGCAGCTACTTTATCTTCTGCCAACTTGAACACAGTTGTCATGCTTCATTGCCTTGTTTGCTAGCTTGTCGCCACATATTATGCAGAGAGGACGTCTGCACGTAAGAGTCACCTGTTGCGATAAACCCGTATTTTCGACAGCTCCACTTTGTTTTTTCCTTTCAATAAGTCGATTTGCCTGGTGAAGTTCTGCAGAGGTGTTTTCCTCCATTTGTCAAAAGGCTATCTTTGTCCATGAATGTCTTGTGCTTGGGGTTGAGAGCTGTTGCTCCTCTCTTTATCTCACAGCGACATTACCATTCTAGAGTGAGCGAAGGGTGAATGAAAATAACTTATTGAAATCTCACTTGGACAACGAAGCCTGTATTTATTTAGGCTAGTTTATTAGCTTATTTCAATTTAGAACAATTGGTTTATGTAAGGCTATACGCCTACACAACAAGCATAGTAAGAAATAAGAATATATAGGCTAGTTAATTACAATAAAAGAAATTCACCCCTATGGATGGTCCATTAATGGTCTATACTTTTCGCGCCAAAATGCGGTCATGGACCGCAGGTCCTAAAGTGTTGTTTTCATTATGAGTTTAGTCATGTTTATACCAAATACACATCGAATATGATTAATTTAATAATTAAATGGAAAACAAATAATATATATTTGGTCTGTGATGGAAAGTGATTGGTAAGAGGACGCTGACGTCAATTTCAGTGTGATTGTTTATTATTATTAATGCAAACTGCTCTGATCAATATATCACCCATACTACATAAAGCATTTACTGACGATCACGGAATTATAAACGACCCCCCCCCCCCCCCCCCCCCCCGTTCATCCGCGCATGATGAGTCATAACGTTTAGGATCGTATTCAGTTGGATTTTTTAATATAGCGTGTATCACGAATAAACTGCAATCGATAATCTATATTATGCGTTTAGGCCTATAACTAGCATTCTAGGAATTACTGCAGAAAACGATAAAAACATATTTATATTCTAGACGGTATTTTCGTATGAATCTATGAATGAAAAAGTATAACGTTCCTACATCCTGAACAATAGATAATCGATGTTGAATGGGCCATAGTAATGTCAATTTAGCAATACAATTTAAAAATGTATAGCCCTGCAAAGAAGGTAAACATCTCCATAGGCTTAGAGTGGTGGCAGAGAGTGGTATGAGAGGGGCAAACTCCGTGGCAGTTAATGTGTTAACATTCTATTTATTTTTATTTTTATTTTTATATATATATATATATATATATATATAAAAAGATAACCTTTTATTTAATTTTTTTTCTTCTCCGCGAGGCCTCCTAGGTGCGAGGCCCTGTGCGACCACAGCTCTCGCACGCCCCTTGTGGCGGCCCTGGGTGTATGTGTGTGCATTTGCTTTTCCATGTGTAATATATGTGCTTTCGTGCACATTACTTGCGTGCATGCTTTGTGTGCGAGTATCCATTTTTATCTTGTGTGTGTGTCTGTTAGCGGTGTGTGTGTGTGTGTGCATATTGTGCTTGCCCTGTGCGGTATGTGTATGTCATGTTGACTGACTGTGCTGAAATCATAATGGACCCGGGTCGGGAGGAGTGTCAGTAGCAGCGATGAGGATTGGCTATTTTAGAAGCGCTGCAGGGCTCCCTGGGCTGCCTTTAAATGTTGAAACACTACGTGTGAACTCTGAGGTAAACTGCACTCGGCTCCGTCCAAAACAAACATCATCTCCTCGTATAAACCGGCTGGACTCGGGAAGGGCACCATCTGAGCCTGCCCAATTACCAGTACTAAATACCTAAAGGGGACCTGTTGTGAAAATGGCCTTTTCCTGTGTTTTGCGTTGTCCCAACACTGAGAAAATTCTATGTGCGTTGTGCCTTTTCTGCAGTTCAGCTGTGACGAGAACCCTCCTTCTTGAAATGAGCCATTCAGAATTTCAGCCACAATCATCATTAGTCATTAGTTAGTAAGACCTCATATGCGTGTGTGTGTGTGTGTGTGAAGACATCTTGATGTCTTGTACAAGACAGCGACTCGCTCAGAAATCATCTCTTTCCGATCAAAATTTGAACTTAAAATAATGTTTCTGACAACATTTTTAATGGTAGGATTGCTATGCTACTGCTGGATCTTGAGTCATATTTGATCTGCAACGTCTAGTCTGACAGTTTGATCTTAATTTTGTTCAATGTTCGATGGTGCAGGAGCACAGGGTTTGCACAAGGTCCTTAAAGTGCTTAAAGTGCTTGATTTTTTACCAAAAAAAGTCAAGCCCTGGAATTCATTGAAAACAGTAAATTTTTTAACAAGGTGCTTAACACATTCCCGGCCAATCACGTATATATATACGTTATTGGGAGCCAGCCAAAAACGTATATATATACGTTTTTAACTCGTTTTTTCTTTTATTCGCTTTTAATATCCTATTCCATGTCACGGAGCTGCATTTTGCCTGGAAAAGGCATATTGGGACTCCGAAAGTGCAGTACCGGCCAGATCCTGGTACTGGCGCTGTCTCAAGAATGCAGTAACCCCTGTTGCAGACCAGGTGCCACACTGAAGTGAAAACCTTCTGCGCGGACTTTTTTACTAACGTGAACCTATGGCTTCACCGGATTGCATTGAATAGCCCTCGGGACCCCCGACTCACCACGCTGTGGTGGGTTATATCATGGGCCAAATGGACATATGATCTAATTGGAATATTCTTTTTGGAATCCGACCGGCCACAGGTAAGGACAATTTAACGTCAATTTCAGCTTGATCGTGCAAGGATTTCATAGCCATCCCCCTGCTCAGCCTATGTTGTGGTAATAACGAATGCCGTTATTGGCAATCAATTAATCACAAACAATATTATTATGATGGTTGTATCAACCCTAAATCTGAGTTGGGGGGGGGGGGGGGGAATGCAGACAAACGGCTGCATACAGTGCGACCATTTCACTCACATTTGCCCATTCATTTTTGGACACATCCAAAATGCCACGTGGGCTGCCTCCACCATCGGTGTGTGTAATGTACGTGTGCTGTACTGTACGTTAAACAAGACCAAAGTCTTTCTCTGGTCTGCATCCCCTTAACAATTGTATGTATTGAGCTGTACTGTACCCATTCTGCAATCTGTTAATAAAGTTTTCAATCAATCAATCAATCAATGCTGTGTCGTAGCTCCACCTACAGGCCTAATGGAGAACACCACAATGTGTGAATGAATGGGTGAATGTGAGGTATAACGTGTAAAGAAGTTTCGATTGATCGCAAGACTACACTGTAAAAAACCCCAATAAGTTACCAGAACTTAAAAAGATTGAGGTTTTCAGTTTTCAATCCATAATAAGTTAACAGAAAAATAAGTACACAACCACATTATTTCAACCTAATAAAACTATGTTTATTGTCATTGTTTTAAGAACACAAGTTGACTTGGTAATACTCACATTTTGAATAAAAAGAAATGGCGTTGCCCTCTCCCTTTTAACATGTGCAATGTTAAAATGGAATAGAAAAATAAAGAATACAATTTGTTGATTAATCCCACTGGTCACAATGGTGACCGTAATAATGTTTTTGTTGTAAGGCTCTGAAAATTTTACTGAATGATGTATCAATGTATTTCACTTTAAACTGCACACCGGAGCATCTTTTAATCCAGCTGTTTGCTGTTCTCTGATATTTTCTGACATTTCGTTGATGCGTCGCTCGACACTTCGAGCTGACATGGGGATATCTTTTATCCTTGATTTGATTGTCTCTTTGTTTGGCAAGCCTTCAAACAACATCTGAGCTACAGAGAAAAGCCTCCTTGATATACTCGCCATCAGTGAATGGCTTTCCTCATTTTGCTATGCAATGAGCAATGCGATAGCTTGCTTCAGTTGCGTGGTTTTTAGCAGTCGTGAACACTTTGAGGTGTTCTTGCTTTCCATACCTGGCCACGGCACGTTTAATCGATTCTGCCTTATCCGCCTGATCTTTGAAACTTTTTTGATGCTTCACACCTGATGTTTCACACCTGACGTTCGGCAAACTACATTTTCTAAACATAAAGTACACACAGCACGGTCCTTCTGACACACAAACCGTAGTCGTCTGTCCACGTGGGCTGGAATGCCCGCATTTCCTTTGCTTTAACTTTCTTAGCGGGGGTTGCCATCATGAAAGACGGCACATACAGAATGCAACCGCAGCACTGTGTGATTACCTGGGAACTGTGCGCGGGCGCGGGAGGCCAGCTGACAGCTACAGCTGAGCACCATGGGAACCATAGGGGTGTGCAAAACAGTCGACTTACAAAAAAGAACCGGTGGGAGGATTTCAACAAGATAAATGCGACAACAGTGCAAAATATTTCACTATAATATTTCAAAGTAAAAAAAATAATGTATTTAATTTTTTTAAATGCTGCCCCCCGTGCCAATGAAAATGCTCCCGCGGGCCAATGCGGGCCTAGGGTTGCCGACCCCTGTGTTAGAGGATCTTAGTCGTATCCCTCTGTTCCCCATTGGAAGGGTGAGGAGTAGTGGCTCTCCTAGTGAGAGGGCCCTCCCTAGTGGCGAAATGCGCACTATATAAGTCCAACATTCGTTCTGTGGACGGCCTCAGAGCTCCCGGTCAATGCTCTGAATCCGTCTTTCCTATGTTCATTTGTATTATGTGTCACGTGTAATCCTGCAGTTCCTTCATACCAGTCCATCGTGTATTATTCCCCAATATGTTTCCTAATCAGCGTGTCATATTGAAAACGATAAAAGTTAAGCTAGCTAAACAAAACGAGAAAATGGAGGCAACTCCTAAAAAAAAAGAATTTGCTCATACAACAGAGACTGGGAGAAGAAATATACATGGCTGAGATCTGTTTCAGACGATCCGAGTGCAGGATTTGCGAGTAGGGTAAATCTGCAGTGCCGCAGCCCCGAGCTTCACCACCACCCATGTCGCGTGAACACTTTAGGCAACCAACATGCGCTTCCGCGTTTCTCTGATTGGCCGAGCGCCTTCCGTGTTTCTCTGATTGGCCGAGCGCGGCTCCCCCTTATGTTCCAGGAGAGAGGAGAGAGGCTGAAAACCCGCAGTTCTTGCCCGACTGATGGGAGCCGAATCCCGGATCCGATTTTTCTGATGAATACCCCCAAAACATGGAGGTCCCGAACGCATGGAAGTATTGATTGCGCCGTAACGAATCATTAAAAAAATATACCGTTAACACTTTAAGTGCCAAACGTGTTTAGGCGTCTTTCCTAGCCATGCTAAAGTTGCAGAGGACGCCCTAACTCGTCTTTAACACTTTGGTTGCCTAAGGTTAAATTAATGATATACCATAGATTGCCAGCGCTATTTGTCTATGGAGAAAGTCCCCTTCTTTGCAGGGCTATAACTTTTTAAATTCTATTGCTACATTGCCATTATTAGGGCCCATTCAAAGTCCTATATGTATTGTTCATTGTGTAGCAACGTTAAACTTTTTCATTCACATATTCATAGTAAAGTATGGTCTAATGTATAAGTATGTTTTCATCTCTTTCTGCAGCTTTCTCCAGAACGTGATATATAGCCCCAAATGCATTATATTGATGATGAAATACAGTTTGATGGCAATCAGCGCGATATAAAAAATTCCAACTAGACGTACTTCTAGAAGTTACTACACGTCATCTGATGTTGACCGGATGGGCGAGGGGGCGTTTATAATTCCGTGGGCAGCGTTATACCAATCATCTAATGTGGGTCAAATGTTCATCATAGCAGTTAGTGTCGAACACGGTAATATTACACGCTAAAACTCACCCCAGTCTCCGCGGGCCGTTGGGCGATCAGCGTGGGGTAGACAGTTTTCCATTATGGGATGTTGAAATAGTCGGTCCATTTCCAGGTTGTATAATAATATATACGTCCAAATCATGTTGTTTTTTCGAGTTATTTGCAGCGATCGATGTTCACTGTGTGAAGACGGAGTCTCTCTAACATTAGCGAGTGCCCGGACCCCATATGGAGTGAGTCCTACCGGGTTAAAGGTCGACATCCGGTTTCGATCTGCCGATCGGCCACCAGATGGCGGTCTTGAACCGCTAGAGGATTGAGAGGAGATCACACTTGTGTCTCAGGCCAGCGGAGGGACATTATGAATCCGATCGCAGATTTTTGAAATATTGATATAAAGACGACGTACAGCGTCCCCCGGCAACTTTAGCATGGCCAGCAAAGACGTCTAAAGACGCCCCCTGGCAGTCAAAGTGTTAATATCAATATTTCAAAAATCTGTGATCGAAATCATATTTTTCCTCTGCAGCCCTGAGACACAGTGCTGGCCTCCTCTCAACCCTCTAGCGGTTCAAGAGCGCCATCTGGTGGCCGATCGGCAGAAGCGCCAAACAGGAAGTCATGTGGATGAAGTGCTGATCACCCATATTACTTCCGGCCACTCTCTATAGCTCCCGCGACTCCATCTTGAAACACTCGATAATAGATAGCTCGCCCTAACTCAATAAACAACGTTATTTGGACGTATATACTATTATACAACCTGGAAATGGACCGGGTATTTCGACATCCCATAATGGAAAACTGTCTACCCCACGCTGATCGCCCAGCGGCCCGCGGAGACTGGGGTGAGTTTTAGCGTGTAGTATTACCGTGTTCGACACTAACTGCTATGATGAACATTTGACCCACATTAGATGAATGGTATAACGTTGCTCACGGAATTATAAACGATCCCCCGCCCATCCGGTCATCATCAGATGATACGTAGAAACTTCTAGAAGCACGTCCATTTGAAATTTTTCATCTGGCACCGATCGCTACCAAACTGTATTTGATCATCAATATAATGCATTTGGGGCTATAAATCACGTTCTGGAGAAAGCTGCAGAAAGAGATGAAAACATACTTATACTTTAGATCATATTTTAGTATGAATATGTGAATGAAAAAGTTTAACGTTCATACACCCTGAACAATACATATAGGACATTGAATGGGCCCTAATAATGGCAATCTAGCAATAGAATTAAAAAAGTTATAGCCCTGCAAAGAAGGGGAACTTCTCCATAGACAAATAGAGCTGGCAAGGGATGGTATATCATGAATTTAACCTTCGGCAGTTAAAGTGTTAACGATAGGTTATGACTATAACCAAGTTCTGTTAATTAGGGGTGACGCTTGGCATCACTCATGCACTCCCTCGCGTACGTGCACGCGCACTGAATAAATTCCACAAATGTACCTTTAATACCAGTATTAGTCTGACCACACCCCTCATCAGCTTACCTTCATAAGCAGGTGTGTGGTCACCTGCTCTCCTCCTACCCAAGCTTTCACCACAAGGTGAGGTCAAGGGCTGCAGCGGCGTCGGATGCCAAGCGTCACCCCTAATTAACAGAACTTGGTTATAGTCATAACCTATCGTTCTGTATCATTAAGGGGTTCCGTTTGGCATCACTCATGCACAAAGGGAGGCCAAGCGGAGCCACTGGCCGACAAATACACCCCGCTGAAGGCCCCCCACAACCAACAGAACAGGGAGGGCCGAGCCCCCCCGACCCCCCCTAATGGAGGGCACCCCCCCCTATTAGAGGTTTACCGGGAGGGCGACGGACCCGACCGTGCGAAGAGGCACTCAAGCAACTCAACGCACAGGGTGAGCAGACCGTGGCTTGACCCCACGACTACACACACGCACAACCCGCATGCCACCCGGGAACGAACGGAGGAAACAACCTCGTTACTGCCCCCAGAATCACGGGGTCAAGGGCAAACCCAACCCCGTGGCAAGGCCGTAGCAGCGGAGCGCGAAGGAAGACCCAGACCCACCAAAGGGACTGGACCCCCTGGAACGGGGGCCCGGAGAAGTCCATGATGCCAGCATCAAGACCCCACCAGGTGGGC
Organism: Notolepis coatsorum; assembly: GCF_963971535.1. NCBI lineage: Eukaryota > Metazoa > Chordata > Actinopteri > Aulopiformes > Paralepididae > Notolepis > Notolepis coatsorum. The sequence continues at coordinate 50,414,410 of NC_140168.1, forward strand.
ACGCAGTGCCCCGCCCCCCACATCGCCAGCGTATTCGGACAAAGGCCCCTCAGCCGAGCGGGCCCCGTCCTCCCCGATAGTACACTGCCTGGCACACTGACCCTGCAACAGGCAGTCAGCATGGCCGTAAGCACACAAAAAAGGTTAACCAACGGAAGCAGGCAGCGCACCGAGGAAAACCAGGCAACAGGCTGTGAACCCTAGCCCGGAGACTGCGGACGAGACAGGCGCCAGAAAGGACAGCTGAACACAGCCGCCCCGGCGGAAGGGGCGTATGCTGGCGTAGTTGCATGACCAAGGCTCCATCTATCCATGGGGCGGCGTGGCTCAGGGGTAGAGCGGGTCGTCCAATGATCGAAGGGTTAGTGGTTCGAATCCCGCTCAAGCCCATGTCCATCCCATGCCGTTGTGTCCTTGGGCAAGACACTTAACCTACTTGCCTCATATGAATGTGTATGCATGTGAATGAATGTTGGTGGTGGTCGGAGGGGCCGTAGGCGATGATTATTCGCCACGCTTCCGTGAGTCTGCCTCAGGGCAGCTCTGGCTGCAATTGTAGCTTACCACCACCGGTATGACTGTGTATGAACGAATAATGGACTCTGTAAGCGCTCTGGGGTCTCTGGGGTGTCACGAAGAGCGCTATATAAATCCAATCCATTATTATTATTATTATCTAAAAAACCCCCACCCAGAGGGGTCGAGGCAGAGAAGGCTGACACGATTGGCAGACGTCATGAACGTGCAGGGGCACCCTCAAAACCGGTTAACCCGGGAGTTGATACCGCAGCAATACACCAGAGAACCAACCACCCAGGTGTTACCCCATGCGGTGGTTGGTCCCATAACCCCTCAGGAAAAAACCCCAAACACACCTGCGCTGCCGCAGCCCGTGTTCCAGTTTCCAACAGGGTTATCCCGGGCCTACAGGTCAACGAAACATTACCTCGGACCGGGCCCGGTGATACGGGGAGCACAGGGTCCCCCGAGGAGGTCAAGACCACCCCAACAGGCCCCTCTTCGCCATGCGTAAGAGAAGAGCGTAAGAATGGAAAACCAGCCCCAGCACCGTACTTTGTATTTCCAGGAGGTCACCCAACCAAGTACTAACCAAGACCAACCTGTATGGCGGCCGAGATCCGACGAGATCGGATGCGTACAGGCTGGCACAGCCGTAAGCCATTACGACAGAGTAGAATACAATGTACCCAACAAGGGTTCCATAGCGCCCAACCCTGCGACACCCGGACCGACCTAGCATTTTTCCCCCTGAAAAAACCCAAGTCCCTCAGGGTACCAGAACAGCAGATCTGCATCCCCGGCGGACAACGGGTTCAACTGATCCGGACCAGCGCGACCAGAACCAGTCCGTGCCCTAACCACGCCGACATGCCAACTCCAGGAGAAGGGGCAGATATGCTTGTTGATCTTAAACATAAAAAGAAGGCGCCACTCAGACGTTCCGGTGCGAACCGCGCCCGGCAGCCCACCCCCAGGGCGTGAGACCCTTCCACATATGTTCAGATCCATTCCGTCATCATCCCCTGATATGAACGGGAACCCGTCGATAACCACACAGGGCGTCGGAAGAGGAAAAACCCCCATCCCGATTGCTTCATAAAAACGCTGTTTTAACCCCAAGCAATCAAGGCGCGCCAGTCAGTTACCTAATGTCCAACAGAACATCCTGAGTTAGCACTATGTGTGCGTTGGGCATATCCACATCAATAATAGGCTATTTAGACCATCTTATTGAATCCCCAAGACGCCCAGGGGAACGACAAGAGGGCGGGATGCAACCAACTCCATGAATGAATGAATGAAAACTTTAACCAACAGATTGCAGAAAGGGTACAACATAGTACGGCTCAAAACACACCATCAATAAGGGGAGGCAGACCTGAGAAAGACGTTAGTCTTGTTTCCATCAGGGGCCCCCATTTCCAATCCATCTAGACACATCCAACTCTTTATAATAATAAAGAAGAAGCATCACCCGTATGAACCCAACTGTAACCCGTTTTCACATGATTTTACATCCAGTCACTCTTCTTTAATCAGAGTAAAGACTAGACCCTCCCAGAAAACCTTCCCACACGAGTGGTAGTCATGAGAAAGACATGCAAACCGTGAGTCACGTGACCAACTGACTCAGGTTTACATAAATCGAGCGCAGCAGACCCGTGAGCCCTACGCTCTAACTCGACACCTTAAGACACCGCAACTCATGGAAGGCGTCGCCATAGCAACACCACTATGACGGGGGGAAATGCTGCCTTTTTGACTCCTCTCTGTAATAGGAGTTGGCAGGATAACCCTCCCCCCCCCCCCCCCCCTGCCAAGACGTCTCACCGGCTCGGCCCTGACTGGCTCAGCAGAAGAGATAAAAATCCCCTAAACCAATCAAGTGGGAAGGAGGGGTTTATTCGACACCCCCTCACAAAAAAAACCTTCGTTCCCTACACACAGAAAACAACCGTAGCCATTTTGAAAACCTCCGGTAGAAAGCTAATGTATAGCGTAAGCTAATACAATGCCCGCTACCCACAAAATGTGAACAGGATTTACAACAAAAACAAGTCGCATGTGTGTGAATCCTACACCCGTTGACTATGTCGTACATAGCAAAAAACGCTGACCGAGAGTAACGGCTAGGCCGTGGAACGTGCGTGTACGAGTATTACTGCAACTTAACAACACAGCATTGTGAGACACATATACTTAGTTCAAGCAATGGAATAACACCAGTTTCTACCTGCATGTGGAGCATCAAGCTAATAGAACCTATTACTGAGTGTATGTTGCAGACCTTGCTTAACCTCGTAAAACAACACGACTCATCTCACAACGTAAAAGTGCAGATTCATATTTACTCAACCCCACCATATGAATTGTTGAAGAAACACACAGTTTGTTCGGCCAAAACATAGTCCCCCTTATGTCGGGGAACTTCTTTATTTATAATGTTTTAAGGCACAAAATCATAGAGGGGCCGGGGAGGGTGTAAAGGAGAGGGGACACAGAGGGGAAAAGTCACTCTCAGCGGCGTCTGCCACCTCGCGCCACTCGAGTCTTGCCACCCCGAGGAGCCCCGGAGGGACGGTAGGTTACTGTCTGCTGGTCACGACGTTCCCTACCGACGTTCCCTACTCTCCTCCGGTCGTGGATGGGCCGGCGGTAGCAGAAGCGCCGTCTCTTCTCCTGGCCTTCTTGGAAGGGCCATCAGCGGCGGCGGAGGCAGTGGTAGGGGCGACGGAGACAGCTCGACGTCGCGGAAGCCTTCTGACTCCACCGGCAAGGACGGGAGGCGGAAAATGGGGTTGGAGGATGGATCTCTCCTCTGCCATCTCTCTGCATGTTGAGGATCTCTCCTCTGCCATCTCTCTGCATGTTGCGGCCGTCAGAAGAGGGGTTCTCTTCCGTTCCGGCACACGGGCCTGCTCCAGCCAAAGATGACGCTGGCCCAGGGTAGCCAGGGCGCGCACTTTCCCCATGGCTATGGCCAGCACCTGGGAAAGGTGCAGGACAGCTCCTGCCGCCTGGGTGATCTGATCGCATTTTACCTCGTTCAGATCCATGCCGCCCGTCATAATCCCCGATACAAATCTAGCCAGGTGGGCGATGTTAGACGCCGCAGCCAGCGATTGTGTACCAGCGATGAATGACTGGTCACCCCAATAAGCCAATCGCCTAGCCGATTTCCCCTGGAGGACCGGCTTGCACAAGGGTTCCCACACCATATCCGGACAGAGGAGAGCGGCCATCGGACTGTCAAGCCGAGGCACGCCCTCCCCCATACCTTTGACTAACCCCGACACCCGTGTAACTGGTACGTAGGTGGGGGTTAGTCCCATGATGTTGGAAACCGCCTGACCCTGATGAACATAGGCCCCCATTGAGGGGAAAAATGGGTACACAACGTCCACCCCTCTCACTGGGCGACGCTGCCAGCGATGACCTATGAGATCATCAGGGACAGGTGCAGGCAATGGCAGCAGCAGCGGCACGCCGTTTGCGGCGGCGGCTACCGCCATGAGCTCGGGAAACAAAGCCTGCAGTTCCCCCTGCGGACCTTCCTCGACCGAACCCGCATCCCTCACATGCAGCAGGCTGCAACTGGTCAAAGAGCCACAGTCTGATGTGGCCGACAGTAGGGCATCCCGCTGATGAGGCCAAGGTGGTTCCTCGACATCCTCGAACAGGGAGCCCCATGGAGTCATTTCTCCCCCCTCCGGTGTTTCCTGAGGAGGGATACTCTCCTCCACGGGACCATCATACAAGAATCCGTCCGCCTCTTCCATGAAGTCCTCAGTTTCCATCGGAAATCCAGAGCCGGATGCATCCTCGCTGGTCTCCAGCAGTTCCCCAAACCCAGGCCGTTCGCGCCTGCATGCTACCATCTTGCGACGTGAACGGGCAGACGCGAAAAGTTTGCGTCGCAAATCCTCCGGCTCCAAAACAACCGACCGTTCACCAACGGACGATTCCCTGGAACCAGAAGAACCAGAGTCGAGATCAGGCCATCGCCGGAGCGACGGCACCGACTCCTCGGCTCTTCGGAGAGGCAAACTATCCATCGGCTGTCTCCTGGGCTGGGTCGGCAACCACGAAAGTGGCAACAGCCCAGCACCAGAACGCACGACTGAGGCGGGAATGGAGAACCGCTGGTGAAGAGTAGGTCTAGCGGGTCTACTCTCCGCAGAATACATTATGACCCAAACTTTTTCTTTACAACAGATATGAGAGAAGAAAAAATTAAGCACAATGTAGACTTGTCACAACTCTTTTCAACTAATCAACACGTCAAGTGGGGTACTACCGAGGCACTTCCTTGTGGTGAAAGCGAGAAGGAGGAGAGCAGGTGACCACACACCTGCTTATGAAGGTAAGCTGATGAGGGGTGTGGTCAGACTAATACTGGTATTAAAGGTACATTTGTGGAATTTATTCAGTGCGCGTGCACGTACGCGAGGGAGTGCATGAGTGATGCCAAGCGGAACCCCTTAATGATACAGAACTGGAATATGTTGTGCCTTTACACATATGTTGGATTATGTAATTGGTTTGTCATGACAAACTAATAAAAAATCGCGATTTCCATTAATTGTAAACAATGATGCATAGTCACTGTGTGTTGTTGTAGCCACCGGGTAAATCGCGATTTTTTATTAGTTTGTCATGACAAACCAATTACATAATCCAACATATGTGTAAAGGCACAACATATTCCAGTTAATGGTATATTTTTTTAATGATTCGTTACGGCGCAATCAATACTTCCAATGCGTTCGGGACCTCCATGTTTTGGGGGTATTCATCAGACAAATCGGATCCGGGATTCGGCTCCCATCAGTCGGGCAAGAACTGCAGGTTTTCAGCCTCTCTACTCTCTCCTGGAGCTTAAGGGGGAGCTTAGTATTCCTGCCTCTGAGGAGCGCATCGCGGCTCATGCGCATGCGCACGCTCGGCCAATCAGAGCAATTCAGAGCAACGCGGAAGCGCATGTTGGTTGCCTAAAGTGTTCACGCACCCAGGTCAGTGGACTGGCACCTGATTTCAATGTTTATTAATAGAAGTGACACTCATTGGGCTTGGCTCATTTTCTGTGAAGAGCATATAAAATAACACGTTTTCATTGGGTGCACTATACACTGGACCCGAACGTGTGGAAATTGTAGGTGAAAACAAGTAAACATGATAAATATGAAGCAAAAAGGTTTACCTGTACTGTGTACCTTCACTGTCTGCCCCCACCTTGTTTCATTCATACTGTTTTACATTTTTTATCACACAAAACAAATAGCACTTGTATTTATAAATGTGATCTAGCTGAGATAAATGGCTAATATTAACCATACTGTTTATGCTGTCTATATTGTTTGTAATTGAGATAACGGTTAACATATGTTAAGTATTAAGTATTTTTACATAAATGGTTATGGCTTTATTGTTTTAAAATCCCAATAATGTTGTGGGTTCACCAGACACACATATTGGGTGAGTAACAAACGCGTACACCACACAAGTATGAATATTACTTGTATGACATGTATCAGCATGTACACATCAAATTAAAACAAATAAAGAACTGGCTATTCATCTACTAATCCTATGGATTATTGAATTGTTAACACTTCACTGCTAATAATGCTCAGGAAAAGATGGCTGAAAAGACTTCTATTAATGCAGTGATTTTATCAGCTTGGATACCAAGATTGATGGTTACCTGCAATGATGTGGTGGCTGAGAAGGTGAAGCATCTACAGTTTAATAAGATTAATAAAAAATTTGCTATATATAGCCTACCGTCTGCGTCAAATATGAAATAAAGGCATCTAAATGATAAATTGTTTCTTAAAAAAAAAACAAGTTCAATCAAAAGATTCTACATGATTCCAAAATAGTGAAGAAAATGACTTTAGGAAGAACAAAGGCAGAGGCTCTGGTCAAAGACATCCTTGCTCCAAAGGCAGTGGGTGATGTTCTCAAGGCCTTAACATCAGACAAACCCCTCCCATTCTCCATACAGACGGATGCATCTAACCTAACCCTAACCCTAAAACTGAAATAAAGTTAAAAATAAAATAGTTACAAAATCTGCCCATTTTCGCCCAAAAACCACCCAAAACCGGCAAAAAAAAAATTGGCATCCCTGTATGAGCAAAGTATTTTTTTCTTAGGAGTTGCCTCCATTTTCTCGTTTTGTTTAGCTAGCTTAACTTTGATCGTTTTCTGCGTTTTCTTCTACACTTCACTGATTGTCACTGTGCCCCCCCTGTGCCCCAGTACAGTGCTTGGTCTAGATACGCCCCTGCTTCTTTCTAAAAAAAAATTAAATACAATTTTGAATATTCTGAATAAATGTGCTACATTGTTGAATGTTTATATATATTTTTTTTTAACGTAGGACATGATAACCTTGTTTATGTTGCAGCATTCTCAATACCCAATCCTGAAGTCCAATCCATCCTTCTACCTTATGGTCGATATGGACACTGTGTACAGTAGGCCTACATTATTGATTAGTAGGGGTGGGGGAAATATCAGTCAAGTATTGGTACTTAATACTTACTGTAGATTCCGTTTTTTGCTTGACAATCCAATTGTACTGTAATAAGAATCATTGGAATGAGGCGAACAGACTGAAAATGTTATCTTATTACTAGATAAAACAGATGATGTATATATCTTTTTATTGCAGACTTTTCCATTGGGGACATAATTTACAGTTGAAAAAAGGTGATATTACAATATTGTGACTCTAGTATTGTGATAATATTGTATCATGGAGCCTCTGGTCACTGCCCAGAGTTCAAACTGATCCTACACTCTCCTTGCTAGCTTACTGCCCAGAGTTCAAACTGATCCTACACTCTCCTTGCTAGCTTACTGCCCAGGTTCAGCCTTATCCTACACTCTCCTTGCTAGCTTACTGCCCAGGTTCATACCTATCCTACACTCTCCCTGCTAGCATACGGCCCAGGTTCATACCTATCCTACACTCTCCCTGCTAGCATACGGCCCAGGTTCATACCTATCCTACACTCTCCCTGCTAGCTTACTGCCCAGGTTCATACCTATCCTACACTCTCCCTGCTAGCTACTCCATCCCGGAACCTACGATCCTCTGATCTAGGTCTCCTCTCCATCCCTCGCACCAGGTTACGGACTTTTGGGGACAGAGCCTTCAGCGTGGCGTCCCCTACCCTCTGGAACTCTCTCCCCCCCGAAATCCGCAACGCCCCAACCCTGGACACCTTCAAATCCGCTCTAAAAACACACCTCTTCACCAAGGCTTTCCCCATCAGTTAGTTTTAGATTAAATTAGGTCCATTATCCCCTACTTTCCCTCATCCCCTCTTCCCCCTCCCCCCCTACTTTCCTTGCCCTATTTTTTGTCCTGATTGTAAAGCGACCTTGGGTTCTATGAAAGGCGCTATATAAATTTGATTTATTATTTTTTATTATTATTAGCTTACTGCCCAGGTTCATACCTATCCTACACTCTCCCTGCTAGCATACGGCCCAGGTTCATACTGTACCTATTCTACACTCTCCCTGCTAGCTTACAGCCCAGGTTCATACCTATCCTACACTCTCCCTGCTAGCTTACAGCCCAGGTTCATACCTATCCTACACTCTCCCTGCTAGCATACGGCCCAGGTTCATACCTATCCTACACTCTCCCTGCTATCATACGGCCCAGGTTCAGACTTATCCTACACTCTCCCTGCTAGCTTACAGCCCAGGTTCAGACCTATCCTACACTCTTGCTGCTAGCCTACGACCCAGGTTCATACCTATCCTACACTCTCCCTGCTAGCATACGGCCCAGGTTCAGACCTATCCAGGGCTGTAAAGTACTTGAGTAATTGTACTTTGTTACAATACTTAAGTACTGTTTTTGGGGATGTGTACTCGAGTATTATTAGGTTTGTGTACTTTTATTCAATTACATTTCAGAGAAAAAAAACATACTTTTTACTCCTTACATTTAAAATGCAGACCTACAAAGTACAAATCTCGCAGGTCCAACTATTTGAATTCGTATATTTGTTTCTCTGGCCGAACTAACGTTAACGTTATTAATCCTGCGGCCGCACTTTATTTAAAAACAGCCAATCAAATCCCCATCAATGAAAATGTACCCGCCCATACCCATGCTGATTGATCCGTGTGCAAGACTAGAAAGCAGGGATCTTTGATTAAACCTGCTATCAGAAGAATAGACAGTCAGAGTGACAAGCTGCAGAATGAAAACTTGGCCCACGATGGAATGAGTTTGAGACCCCTAGTCTATCCCTTGCAATAAAAATACGTTTTTTAAAGTACATTTAAAAGTAGACACTTTTTGAATTTTACTCAAGTGTGTTTTTAGCCAGATACTCTGACTTTTACTTGAGTACGATCTAGAGACGGTACCCATACTTTCACTTAAGTATAATTTCTGGGTACTTTTTACACCCCTGGACCTATCCTACACTCTCCCTGCTAACATACTGCCCAGATTCAGACTTAATCACAAATGCTTTCACATGTTCTGCCTACACAATGTACTTGAACAGCCACATTAAGTGGACATGTTCCACACATGCTTGATAAGCTAAGCCAGGGCACTCCTGGTTGTATTTGAAACATATTTAGCCCTGATTTTTGCCCGCGCTTCCCAGCTGTGTATTAAGGTGGCAATGAGGACAGCCTGCTTTAGGGAGTTAAAATGGTTAGTCTGTTAGTGGCAGATGTTAGTGGCCCGGGCTGCATCTGCCACGCTCATCCCAGCCAGCTAAAATGGATCTGGGATGAGAGAGAGGGGTGGGGGGAGAGATGGAGAGAGAGATGGATAGAGAGATGGAGGTAGGGTGAGAGGGAGGGGGGGGGGGTATGAAAGGAGGGATGGATGGATGATTGGATGGATGGAGGGAGGGAGGAATTGTTGGATAGATAGATCGATGGATGGAGGGAGAGGTGGTGAGAGGCAGTAATGGAGTGATGGAGGGAGGGAGGAAGGAAGCGAGGAAGGGGAGATGCAAGAATTGGAGGAGAGAAAGAAAGATAGACAAATGCGCCGGTGGATGATAGATGTATGAAAGAGGGAGGAGAGGTAGACATTAATAGAAAGGAGAGGTGAAGAGGGAACATTCTGCCAAATGAAAGCGGGAGTGTGAGAAAAGAAAAAAAGAGAAGGAAAAAAGGGAAGGCGTAGGATAGGAAGATGGATGGATGGACAGATGGATGAGTGGACAGATAGATATGTTGTCAGAGGGTAGATGGGGGTAGTGAAGAGGAAAGAACAGGGTGGGGGGGAAACAAAAAAAACTAAAACAAGACAGACATGAAAAGAAAAAAAAGAAAAAAAGAAAAGAACAGTGACATTTTGGAATGAGAGAAATTGTGCTGTTTGGGAGCACACAATCTGAGGCCTCTCGGAGCACACGGAGCGCATGAGAGAGAGAGAGAGTAGAGAGAGACAGCCCAAAGATTGATGATGGCGTGGATTGATAGATGCGTCGACAGCTGTGGATTGTGGTAGAGTTAAGCCACCGCACATTCAGATAGAGCTCTTCAAAGGAATAACATAGACAGATGAAATTCACCTGCAGCAGAGAAAATATGATGCGCTCTATAAAAGGGATGCCAGCAGAGAGGGGGGGGGGGAGATTGATGTATGAATGAAAAGATCACTCACAAGGAGGAGGCTGCTTCTCCAACTGATGTCAGACTGGCTTAACATTTCCCAGTCTCAGACTGTGTAGTATTTCCCTCGGAATATCCCAAAAACAGATCTAAAAGATAGGAATATCCCCAAAACAGATCTAAAAGATAGGACAGGGGGTCCGCTCAAATCTAAATTCACTATGTTGTGAATAATGCACAATAGGGAGGTGTAGTCTGACGTCACTGGTTGTTCCACCCGTATAGGGATTTATCATTGGAAAAATGGATTATCGGCTACTGTAACAATTCTGCCGCATGGAAATTGAAAAGCTTTCCATTTTTGCACAAAATGAGTTCCCTTCTATTAGGCCGTGAGCCAGGGCCCCAAATTTGGGCGGTGGATACCATCTTGGGGGACTAACTTTCATAGTGATTTTTGGGAAGGTATACACCCCTGCTTCTAGAAAAGATGTGATAGCAATGCAGCAGTTGCCTCCAAATGTGTGCTATCACATCTTTTATAACACTACCAAGCATATTTTTCAGGCCTCCTGTCCGAAATTACATGCCCCAAATTAATCATGATAGCTCCTGAACCATAAGGCCTATATGCATGTTTCTGGTCTCCTTTGATAGGTAATAACAAGCTAGGACATATGAATCCAGTGTAAGTAAAACCACATCTATTACCATTCCAGAGTAAATGGAGATACAATGAAGGAAAACATCATATTTTTACCCTAGCCTGGTACATAATCTTAATTTAAAAGGCAATATGACCATTATAACCAATATCCCATGGATAATAATGCAACTGAATGTGTTCTCCTACTCCTTGACTACAAATCTAACTCTGGATGTGATGATAAATACACAAAAAATACAACATTTATGATACATTCATAAAGATATCCCATTCGATCCATTGACATGACTTTTCAAGGCTGTTTAGATCTATAATTATTGTCATCTGACTCCACCCACCCATATGAACAAACATTTGATTGGATGTCTATAAGCCAACCACTGTTCTAACATCATCTAAAGTGGACTGCATTAGAGCCACACCCTTCTTTCAGCAAGCATGGACGATCGTGATCCTAGGAGAAAGCGTAAGGAACATTTTAATCAATTAATCATGTTTTAAACATGTTACTGTGCAGGTTAAGATGTGTTAACATGTTACTGTGCAGGGTAAGAGGTTAGGATGTTACTGTGCAGGTTAAGAGGTTAAGATGTTAACATGTTACTGTGCAGGTTAAGATGTGTTAACATGTTACTGTGTGCAGGTTAAGAGGTTAGGATGTTACTGTGCAGGTTAAGAGGTTAAGATGTTAACATGTTACTGTGCAGGTTACGATGTTAACATGTTACTGTGCAGATTAAGATGTCAAAGTACATAATCTGTGTTTAACCCTTATGTTGTGTTCGAGTCTCCCGTGACCCGTTTCAAGTTTAAATTATATAATAACAACCCTCTATACCATCTATGATATCCTTCACGAGAGCTATATAAACACTACACAATTGATTTTGACAATTTTTTGCAAATTCTGAAGGTCTCTCTAAAACAAAAGTGTATAATTTGGTGTTCAGGTCTGGGAAGACCCAGCAGTGCATTTATATGTTGTGGGTAACTCTGGGTCAAATTTGGGTCAGTCAAGATTAATCTTTGATCTTTAGACACCAGGGACCAAGAACCAATCTCACAAGATATAGTTGGGTATCTGCCAACCATCAATTCACCAGCCACGCAGTTGACCACAGTGTTTGAAATCCTGAATCAATCAGAGATAATCAGGAAGGAACTGCATCTAGAAACAATTGTGGTAGTCATGGATCAAGCACTCTATGCGAAAGCCACTGAAATAGCCTGGAAGCACAAAGAGCGCTTCTCCAACATTCTTCTCAGAATGTGGACATTCCATACCATATGTAATGCCTTAGCCATCCTAGGAAAGGGATTTCGGGATGCTGGTCTAAAAGACATATGCATAGAGGCTGGAATTGTCGCAGAGGGTTCGGTCAATGGAGTCCTTGATGGTAAACACTATAACCGTGCTGTCAGGGTCCACAAGTACATCTATGAAGCACTGATGAGACTCGCATGGGCAGAGTTCCAGAGAAGAGTGGGATGATCAAATCACTCTTGGACAATGTGAAAGACATGGCCAATGACTTGAACCAACAGACAGCGAACAATCTGCTGCAAAGTCCTCTCTTAGCTGAGCTGATAACCCTGTGGACAGACTTTCTGGAACACCTCCGTCACAACAATGGAGAGCTTTCTGCATTCTGGATGTCATACATTGACATGGTAGAGGACGTAATACTTGGCCTTCTGCGTGCCTCTCGGGAGGGGGACTGGGAGTTGCACCTCCATGCTCTAAGAAGCATGATCCCATGGTGCTTTGCCTACGATAAATTATGCCAGGTACCTGTCCCCTTACTTTGCTCAGATGACAAACCTCCCAGAGAAGCATCCTTCTGTGTATGAGGCCTTCAAGACAGGCCAATTCTCAGTGCAGCTGTCAAGTAACAACCCCTTTGGACGGATCCCTGTGGACCAGGCTACTGAAGTCACAGTTAACAAAGACACACAGACTCCTGGAGGCACAACAAGGTTCAGCCTGAATGCCGGAGCTGTCAAGCGCCACTACATAACAGCTGAGCACCGCAGTGCATTCCTGGGACAGTTAAGGGAGATGGTGCAAGGTAACAAATCAGAGGTTTGTCATGCAGAGCTACAGCGGCCAAGAATCCAGAAAGATGAGGAAGCAGTTTCAGCAGTGGTTAGCCTCATACAGGAATGGGTCAACTCATTTGCAGAGAAGCGGGACCTCATTAGCATCTCTACAGCAAAGACGGCCCCCAAGGAGATTGCCTCCGACCTGATGAATGCATATGAGATAGGTGAGCAATACAATCTTCAAGGATGAGAGACTGGAGAAAGACCCACCAGCAAAGAAATTCCATGACCCAATGAAAACGAACAGGCTGAAAACATTCAGTGATATGTGTAAGAAGAAAGAAGTTAAATCAAGTGGGAGGGCAGTCATCTTAAAAGCAGACAGGTCTTTGTTTGGACGCATCATAGTGATGGCACAAGGGCGCAGTCTACATATGGAGGATATCCTTTCTCATCCCCTTGGGCCATTGCCCTGGGCCCTGTCCACACCAGACGGATTGCTGACAAAGACCAATAAAGCGACTTTGGCCACGACCTTGCAGAAAAATGTAGCAGAGCAGCTCCCAGGGAACTCTGCTACAGTGGTTGATGGAATGAACTTAGTCCAAAGAGTGAAAGGTGATCAAGTTACTTTCAGAGATGTTGCCACAACAGTTCTGGGTATGGCTCTGAGGGAAGGCAGTCAGAGTAGCAGAATAGATGTTGTGTTTGACACATACAAGGAGAACTCTATCAAGAACAGTGAAAGATCTCTACAGGGTGAAGAGACTGGTCATGAGTTGCAAGGTATCACAGGCACACAGATGGTGAGGCAGTGGAGGAGCTTCCTGACCAAAGTCAGTAACAAAACTAGTCTCATTAGCTTTATAGTCGATGAATGGAGGAAGGCAGAGTACAGAGCAAAGCTACAAGACAAGATTCTGTATGCAACTGTGAATGACAAATGTTACAGAAGAAGCAGATGGCCGCCTACTTCTCCAGGCTGCCCATGCCACAAGAGAGGGATACCCATCTGTAGTTATCTGCTCAGAAGACACCGATGTCTTTATCATGTCTTTAGCATTCTGTGACAAGATTGAGGCCCCATTGTTCCAGATGTGTGGCAGTAAATCCCGTGCAAGGCTTGTGGACATCAGGAAGGTTGCTGCCACTGTTGGCGTAGAGGTGTGTAGGGCTCTCATCGGGTTGCATACATATACAGGATGTGACACTGTAAGTGCTTTTACAGGCAAAGGGAAGACAAGTGCCCTAAAAGTTCTGACCAGCAACAGGCAAGATCAGGACACATTCTCAGAGTTGGGTCAGGAATGGGATCTCTCCCCAGAGCTGATGGACAAACTAGAGGCATGTCTCCTGTATGCCCCAAAAGCATCAACCACCAATGTCAATGAGCTCAGATATCACCTTTTCTGTGCCAAAAAAGGTGAACTTGAAAGTCATCAACTCCCACCATGCAAGGACTGCTTAACAAAACATGCACAGAGAGCCAACTAGCAGGCTGGTATATGGAGAAGATGTTTGGAGAAGGACCCACAAGTGCCAAGCCCTGTTGGCAGAGACTGGAAGATGGAGAGAACAGTTTGTGGTGGACTGGATGGAAGGCCAGCCAGCACCCGATGCCGTCCTGGATCTACTGGCCTGTAACTGTCCAAAGAAATGTTCACTCCCAAGATGTATGTGTGTTGCAAATGGCCTCAGGTGCACTGACATGTGTAGACTGGCAGACTGTGAGAACCAGGCATCCACCTCAGATAGTGTGTAAAGTTCTGATGAAGATGTGGAAGACATGGAAGACTTATTATGATTACTAGGTTATTAACAGAAAACCAATTGTAGAGCGCCACCAACAGCGCCACGGATAGAGACTGAGAACTGTCTGTACTTTCCAAAATAAACAAATATTTTTCTGAAAACCAATAAGCATTATATCATTGTATAGGTCTAACTGGGCTGAAAACATTAATAGGTGACATGGCATGACACTCTGTGGCCCTATATGAATGTTGAATATGCATATTGATCAATATTCATTGTTTTTTATTACTATTTCAATGTTTTGGGGAGATTTATGTTTTTGTAACATGGCAGTATTGAAAGAAATAGTGTTTTGGAGTAAAATTACCAGCAAACAGTCAACATGTAAACGGTAACCATGGCCAAAACATTTACATCATCTGAGTATACCTTTTTAAACGGTATCATAAATGTTGTATTTTTTGTGTATTTTCATCACATCCAGAGTTAGATTTGTAGTCAAGGAGTAGGAGAACACATTCAGTTGCATTATTATCCATGGGTTATTGGTTATAATGGTCATATTGCCTTTTAAATTAAGATTATGTACCAGGCGAGGGTAAAAATATGATGTTTTCCTTCATTGTATCTCCATTTACTCTGGAATGGTTTGATTGATTGATTGAAACGTTTATTAACAGATTGCAGAATGGGTACAGTACAGTACAGCTCAATACATACAATTGTTAAGAGGATGCAGACCTGAGAAAGACTTTCGTCTTGTTTCCATCAGGGTCCCCCATTTTCAATTCATCATATGACACACATGACATACAGATAGACAGTACTGCTACATCTATACATTTATGACATACCAGATTTTCAAATACAGTACTGTTTGTGATACTAAAAAAATCCAGAAGAAGAGTACATACATTTGACATAGAAACTGTGCATTGGGGGAGGTTGGGTAGGTGGGGTGGGGCTGTACATTGGAATACTGACATACATTTGACATAGAAACTGTACATTGGAGGAGGTTGGGTAGGTGGGGTGGGGTTGGGTGGGGCTGTACATTGGTAATATATGTGTGTTTAATTACACTGGATTCATATGTCCTAGGCTATCAAAGGAGACCAGAAACATGCGTATAGGCCTTATGGTTCAGGAGCTATCATGATTCATTTGGGGCATGTAATTTCGGACAGGAGGCCTGAAAGATATGCTTGGTAGTGTTATAAAAGCTGTGATAGCACACATTTGGAGGCAACTGCTGCATATTTTCTAGCAGTAGGGGTGTATACCTTCCCAAAAATCACTATGAAAGTTAGTCCCCCAAGATGGTAATGACCAACCCTACTGGCTCATGGCCTATATCACTAACATTATTTTTAAGCATTTTTGGTTGAAATAAAATTTGGCGATTTTTTTTTATGATTAATTGCGAATATTTTCATGTTGAGGTATAGATTGTGGATGAATAAGCACAGAACGGTACACCATGCAAATGTTAATGCTGTATTTGTTTTAAACGAGACAATCTAGAAATGGGCAATGGGGAAATGCATTGTGTTCCACAGAGGGTGGAACACGAAAAACGGCAATGACGTAACCACTACACCTCCCTATAACGTCGAGTATCTTCAGGGATAAAGGATGAAATGGTGTTGATGGATGAACGGAAGTCTTGTTTGCCTTCTGTCTTCAGTGAATTGGAATTCACGCCAAACATATTGAGCCATTACACAAAAGAGAGTAATGGAGAGATGAGATCCATCAATTTCTTTTTTCTCAAGAGGGATTACATTTTAGGTTTTGATTCATTTTATGTTAGAAAAACAGCCCCCCGATCCTCCTCCATGGGAGCGTTGCTGCTGGTCTGTAAACGATTAAAAAGCCTGAACACACTTCTAATGGACTACATGAGACTGCGAATAGCCTCCTCACCACCCCAACCACATCCCCATCCCCCACCTGAATTACATCACCACTAAACCTCAACCACATCCTCACCACCCCACCTGATCCTCATCACCACCCCCAACCACATCCTCATCCCCCACCTGAACCTCATCACCACAAACCACATCCTCATCCCCCACCTGATCCTCATCCCCAACCTGAAACTCATCACCGCCCAACATCATCCCCAACCTGATCCTCATCACCACCAAACCTCAACCTCATCACCGCCCAACCTCATCCTCACCCTCAACTTAAACCTCTTCACCACCAAACCTCATCACCACCCCAACCTCATCCTCATCACCAACCTAAACCTCATTCAGCCCCAATCTTATCATCATCAGCCCTTTGCCCAGCTGTATCTCCTACCTCTATCCCCAGCTGTTGAACAGGTAGTCGCGGTAAAGAGCAGAGCAGAGGGGGCTAGAGGAAAAGCAGACAAATGACTACTCCATGGTAATGTCTGGCTGCTTTATGGGCCGTCCTGCCTGTGAGTGATAGCCTTGCTCTCGTTATCTGTCGATTGGGGTAATTGCTGTTTGTCGGAGGCTGGCTGACTGATGGTGATGCAGTCTGCCCAGTGCTGGAGGAGGAGGAGGAGGGGAGAGCATCACTCTCCACAAGTGTCCTTACTAGGAAGCACGCCATGTGTGAAATGTGTGTATGTGTACACACGCTCATTTGTGTGTGTTGGTCCATCTGTATAATGTATGTATGTATGTATGTATGTGGGTGTGTGTGTGTGTGTATGTATGTTGTACTGTATGTATGTATGTATGTATGTTGTACTGTATGCATGCGTGTGTGTGTATGTATGTGTGTGTCCTTGTAGGATATATATATATATATATATATATATATATATATACACACAAGAGGCAGTGCATACTTCTTATCAAAGTGCTCATGCCTGTGTTAATCCTAGTTGAATAACCAATGAGTCATATGCAAGAACAAGTGTCACTGTGAAAGGAAACCAAGCTAGTTTGAACTTGTGCGAAAAGTCAGCTGTGTTTGCATAAATGTTTAAGGCACATTAACCATAATTCACTGGTGCCTAATGGGGTTGCAGTCGCCCCGTCTCTCTGCCGCAGACCTCTGGTGCTGTAGACTGATTGTGCATGTGAAGGTCCCCGGTTGTCTGCTACGCTTCCATTCCAATGAAAGAGACAAAACTCTGCGGCACCCAAGTGGCAGCAAATGACAGAATTAATGAATACCCAACATTACTGGTCACACACCAGTTAATGAAAGGAAACAGAAATATGACAAACGGATAGGCCGGCTGAATTCCTCACTGAGCGCTAATTTGGATGGAGCTTTGTTTTCATGAACAGATGCCATTTTGCGCCAGCTGTCTGATGCACAAGTGGTCCAAGTAGGCAGGGGGCACCCGACTTCCTTCCTCTCTGCCTGCCTGCATGACCGGTGTGGCTAGCTGGCTGGCTGGTTGGCTAGCTGGCTGGTTGGCTAGCTGTCTGGCTGGCTGGTTGGCTAACTGGCTGGTTGGCTAGCTGGCTGGCAGGCTGGTTGGCTAGCTGGCTGGCAGGCTGGTTGGCTAGCTGGTTGGCAGGCTGGTTGGCTAGCTGGTTGGCTGGTTGGCTGGCAGGCTGGTTGGCTAGCTGGCTGGTTGTCTAGCTGGCTGGTTGGCTAGCTGGCTGGCAGGCTGGTTGGCTAGTTGGCTGGTTGGCTAGCTGGCTGGCAGGCTGGTTGGCTAACTGGCTGGCAGGCTGGTTGGCTAGCTGGCTGGCAGGCTGGTTGGCTAGTTGGCTGGTTGGCTAGCTGGCTGGCAGGCTGGTTGGCTAACTGGCTGGCAGGCTGGTTGGCTAGCTGGCTGGCAGGCTGGTTGGCTAGCTGGCTGGCAGGCTGGTTGGCTAGCTGGCTGGCAGGCTGGTTGGCTAGCTGGTTGGCTGGTTGGCTGGCAGGCTGGTTGGCTAGCTGGCTGGTTGTCTAGCTGGCTGGTTGGCTAGCTGGCTGGCAGGCTGGTTGGCTAGTTGGCTGGTTGGCTAGGCGGATGGCTAGCTGGCTCAGTGACTGTGCGTTTTCCAGAATGGAGGATGGGTGATTCATAGTGGCTCTCAGGACTACTTGATAATCATTCCATCTGGGGCGTGGGACTAGCTGTCTTGTCGTCGGCACATCACTCATCCGTCCGTCCCTCGCCCAGTCCTCCTCTCCTCCATCAGACCAAGGGGGCCTTGGTGATGGCCATCTCCCTTGGGGCATCGGGAGTGGTGGACCCCCCCCCCCCCATGCCCTTCCATTGCAGCCTGCCACTCGCCCTGCGTTTGATTTAATACCAGCCTAAGTGTGAATAAATTCCTGTCACAGGCCATTAAGGAGGCCTTGGAGAGATCTGGCCTGTTATTAATTCTCCACAGCTCCTCTCTCTCTCTCTCTCTCTCTCTCTCTCTCTCTCTCTCTCTCTCAGCCACGTCTTCTCTGCCCTCCTCTCCCTCGTTATTTTTTTTTATTTACATATTTTTTTATTCCCTGTTAATTACTGCATCTGTCCTCTTTTATTCAAATGAGAAAGTGAGAAATTAAAAAGTACGGAGATGTTTGTAATTTCAAATAGGCAGACGGCGAAGCAGCGCCAAGCTTTCCCGTGCAAGCTGGCTGGCAGCTTTGAGTGTATAATGAATTCCAGTGGCAGTGGTGGTTAGTGTTATCTGAAGAGCGGGGGGGGGGGGAGGCTGCCGAGGCCAGCGGATACGCAACCCCCAAACAAGAGAGAGAGAGAGAGAGAGAGATCATTTTCCCTCTATCCTGTGTACACACTCCAGCATTAGTAGACGGGAGGTCCATACACTACCACCATCTTGTTACCAGCCTCATATGTAGCCCATTAGAAGCCCTGTGTGTGCCCGGAGCTCTTTAATTGGTGGACAGGGGGTCAGAGGTATAACACTTATTAGTGTCAAGCAAAACCCTGATTATTTCTGCTTTGTATTACAGTGTTTAAGGATGATGTAAGCAATTAGGTTTTTTTGTTTTTTCTCTCCCATCCCTCGTCTGACTGTGTGGCAGTGCATGGGATTCACTGACTGTTACCGTTTACATTACTTAAAGGGGAACTCCAACATTTTGGGAAATTAGCTTATTTAACATCTTCCCTGGAGTTAGACAAGAAGATACATACCTTTTTTGTCTCTGTGCATGCATTTTAGCTTTGGGAATAGACGCTCCGTTAGCATAGCTTAGCTTCATCACTGGAAGTGGGGGAGGGTTAGAGCCTTACAGTGCCTTACAGTGTATTGCAAGGTCTGACATTGACCAAACTTGATATGCATGACCTTGGTGGGCTCTAGGTCAACTCCTGAAAAGGGGGTCAATGTCAGACCTTGCAATCAAAAGTTAGGGGCGCACTGAAATTATGGCAAGGGTTATTAGCCCCCTAACTTTTGATTGCAAAGTCTGACATTGACCCCCTTTTCAGGAGTTGACCTAGAGCCCACCAAGGTCATGCATATCAAGTTTGGTCAATGTCAGACCTTGCAATACACTGTAAGGCACTGTAAGTGTTGTGAAGGGCCAGATTAAACCGAATATATATATTTATTTATATATATATATTTAATTGTATTTGTATATTCTCTAATATTCCCTGATATCCCTTGTATATTCCTTGTACAATATGCATTGAATATCCATTCTAGCCTACTGAACATCCCATAATAGTCTCCATTCTACTATTGGTCGAGACCTTGGTGCCAGGCTGCCATACCCCTCAGACCCAGTTCAAACGTACCGCTCGACATGTACGAACAAGTCCTAGTTCCGCGTAGGAATTTGGCTACCGCACCACTAATGGGACTATTTGTTCATAGTGCGTATATATACTGCGCTACTAAAGTAGGACTTTCTTTTCAGTCCAGTTTCTTACCCTCCAATAGAGTCACAGACGTAAAGCCTCCCCGCGACGCCACGTGTGGGAGTAAGGCCAAGTTCGCCTACCATCGGTATTGAGACATCGTGTATATTAATATTTGAATAGTCATATTTGGCACTATATCGTCGAGTTGGACGTAGTCTATTAAACTAATAATAGTCCGTTAATATATAGTGCTTCGTGCGGTGAGAATACTACCGTAGTCAGTACCCCATCGTTTCGGGCAGAGAACTGACTGCTTACCCAGGGTGGTTGACCCTATGTGAAGCTGCACCCGAGGAGCCCCAGAGCCGACGAGCGAGTGGACCTGTATACCGGATTATTCTACCGACGACAGCCCGCCTTCCCAGGCACGGATTATGCTTTGGATACTTTGATTATTCTATGGATAAAGACCCCCGACACTGCCGTGTGTTGGAACCCCCCCCCCCTGGAGAGGACGCAAGGTGAGGAGACGCTCTGCAAGACGAGGTCTCTTCACGTCTCTCCCCCGTGGACCGGAGAGAGCCGGCCCACAAAGAGTCCACCTGCTTTCATCTGTGGTCCAAGGATCGCCGGCGCATTGAACAGCACTACAGTGGGTTCACCTGGGATACCCTTGGCCAGACGAGGCAGCCGGATTCTACCCCCCCCCCCCCCTCCTACTCCTGTCGGCTTACAAGCGACCGGATTAACCCCCTCTAGTGTATCCAGCCTATAATCATTAAAGTATCATTGCTGTTATTCCTTAACTATTCCAGGTCGTATATTTACCACCTGCGCCTTCAGAGATTGGACATTCTCTATTGATATACCGACGAATACTCCTTGCCATAAAAGTGCATACTATTTCAATTCATAAATGTAATTAAGTGATTAAGTGTTTATTCTACACACCATCGCTGTGTAGGAAATAAAGACCTGTTTCTAATTCGTACATTTGTGTTGGATCCGTTTCATCTACGTGAGAGTGTTCATGATAATATATTTATGCCGTGTACTGGGTGGCCGAATATTAAGTACAAAGGTAGTGGTAGTAAGTATCATATCTAGTAATACAGTCAGGGAATTGTACCCCTCAGTTACAATTGGTCCTTCGAGCCGGAGGGTAATTAGTGTAATATTAATATAGTGTTATTAATATTGAAATGGCCTATGATGAACACTCCACGAAACGATCCTCCTAACCAACGCCCGCAGCGCGAACGACGGCTCCCTCAGTACTTAGAGGCTTACGCTGTCAGTCAACAACCTAGTCTTCTACTAACAGTAAACGCGGTAAAACTAGAAAGTAAAAGTATGTCTAACCCCAACGCCCAGACTACCCCGACCATAGAGGCCCCTACGGGCTCTAATGTAACTGACCAAGTTCACGGTGGGGACCAGTGGGAACCAGACATGACTTCACACCCCGCCAGTACTGAAGAAGTAGTCCCCGATGAGTCCCGGGAGGAATACAACGCTACCGAGAGAGAACTCGGCACGGAAGAAGACGGGGAGAGCACCGTGGAGATAGAACTCCAAGGCTCCGCAAGGAGTACCCCGAGGGAAGGCTCCCCTATACAACCGCCTTCTCCCAGCGAGGCAGAGAGGACACTACAGCAGGCATTCCTCGTCAGCCTGAAAGCCTCTACTGAACGCGATAGACTCCAGGGTGAACGCGATCGATTGCAGATACAGCAACGGAGCGAAGAAGAGCACATACGCCTGGAAATAAGACGCATTCAGATGGAAGAGAATGTGGCCCGAGACCGAGCAGACAGCCAGCGAGCAGCTGCTGGTGCTCTACGGGACGCAGAGCGCGACAGACAGCAGTCGCAACTAATAGAACAGCTGATCAGACGGACAACACCCTCTCCCTCCGCCAGAGGCTCCAGGAACTCGTCTAGACACACCTCCAGGGCGGCATCCCCTAGCCGAGTAAACAACCCTGAACTTGACCAACAGACGAGGTCTATACCCCCCACAGACCACCTCCCCCCACCGGTCCAAGCGAGACCTAGCAACCGGGAAGGAGCAGCATATCCTGTGGAGAGGCTAAACCAGAGACTACAAGCACTGGATGACCTAACTGAAGACGAAGAGGAAGAGGAGGAGAACCACGCCCGAAGACAGCACAGTACTCTACCGGACCAGGAGGTCCGGTACAGCCCAGGCTATACTCCCGCGGAGCTGCGCTACAGACCCCCGACTCTATACACGGGTGAGCACGACGCACGACCCGCACCGAGGAACAGCACCTGGACAAGCGGGCCATGGTACACTGCCGGTACCAGCCCATACCAAGGAGCGGGAGGAGACTCGCCTAGGAGGCCTCTCCCCCAACGCTCGCCGATGTATCCACAGTCAGCGTCATACATTGGCACGCCTATGGTACCCGACTTCACCCAAGAGAACCGGGCCCAGTATACAGAACTCCGCATGTGTCTGGAGACCATGTTGGTGGATGTATTGGATGAACGCCACAAATACGCCATCCTACTGCAGCACTTAAAGGTACCCCGCGCACATAATATAGCGCTCGCCTACGCGACTTCCACCACCCCATACACAGCAGCGCTGGTAGCATTGGACCAGAGGTATGGGCGCATATGGGATTACGTGATCCAGGAGATCCGACACATCGACCGCTTACCCCCAGCAATAGACAATCGAGCACTGGACGACCTGTCCATCAGAGTGCAGTCCCTGGTAGGGATGTTGGGAGCGCAAAGAGAGAAGGGGAAGTATGAACTTTACGCCAACTCAAATGTGGAAAGGATTCTGGAGAAGCTGCCGCCCGCTCGTCAGGAGCGCTTTAGGCGGCAGAGGGACCACAGAGACCCGAATGGCCCCGAACCGAACCTCCTCGATCTAGCAGACTTCCTGGCGAGAGAAGTCAGCAGCCTACGGCTAGATACATTCGGACGGAGCACCCCTGGCTCCAGAGAAGGAACCAGACGACTAAATGATGGAAGAAGATCGGTGACTGTGATGCACCAATCGGAGTCAGTACCGAGCAGCAGGAGCCACAGTACCCCCTCCAGAACGGAGAAGTGGAAGATAGTGTGCCCCTACTGTGAGAAAGAACACTGGCTAGCGCAATGTGACTCCTTCCCCAAGCTGAACGCGGAGGAAGCAGGTCAATGGATAAAGTCCAACAAGCGCTGTTTTCGCTGTGCGCGCTCACACATGGCAGCCGAATGCCGCTTAAAGAAAAGGTGCACCAAGTGCGATGGAGCCCATCTGGACATACTTCACGACAGTAACAGACGGCGCCCTTCACCTGCACCATCCAGCCGCAAAGCGAGCGTCATGTACATCGATCCCGCCAGCAGCAGTGGAGCCCGAGTACTCCTAAAAGTAGTGCGTGTGACACTAAGCTACCAGAATAAAGTCCTGGACACTTACGCCGTCCTCGATGACGGGTCAGAGAAGACCCTGCTGCTCGCCTCCGCTGCGGCCCAGCTAGGGCTGCGGGGAAGCGAAACCCAAATGACAATTCGGACAATAAGACGAGATTTGAAGACGATAAAGGGCGAGAATGTCTCATTCTCTATCGCAGCAAGCGGCCAGCCTGAGCGACGGTACCAGATTGCAGACGCTTTCACCAGCCAAGAAATAGGACTGTCGCGGTACACATACCCCGTCGCCAAGCTGATGGAGAAATATGCACATCTGCGCAAGTTACCGATCCCGCTCATAGACAATGCTATGCCGACCCTGTTGATAGGCTCCGACCATGCAGACCTCATTGTCCCGATAGACCGGGTTCATACCGGACCCCGAGGCTGTCCTGCAGCAGTCGAGACCCGTTTGGGATGGACTCTCCAAGGCCCGCTCGCCAAATCTCTCAACCGAAGTACAGCCACTAGATGTCTCCACTCCCGAGTCACAGAGGGAGAAACCGCACTCCTGCAACACGTAGAGCGGCTATGGACCCTGGAACAAATGCCCTTTAAGAACGGAAAGAAAGACATTCGCTCTAAAGATGACATTTACGCCATTCACCTCCTCGAGACAGGGACCAAGAGAGTCCCGGTCAACGGCATGTTGAGATACGCCACGCCACTCCTGCGGCGAGAAGGAATGCCTACTTTCCACGCCAAGACAGACGCCACAGAACGGTACCTGCTGAACACGGAGCGGCGCTTAGCCAAGAACCCCGCCCAAGAGAGTGTATACCGCGCTGAGATTGAGAAGCTCATCACAGCGGGACACGTCACAAAGATGGACATTAAAGAGGCTGACCAGACCACTGAATCGTGGTACGTGCCCCACCACAAGGTCCATCACAACGGTAAAGACCGCATAGTATTTAACTGCAGCTACCAGATCGGATCCCAAAATCTGAATAAAGAGTTACTGCCCGGTCCCACACTCGGCCCCTCCCTACTCGGCGTTCTACTCCGCTTCCGCCAGGAAAGGGTGGCCATCAGCGGGGACATTAAAGGAATGTTCCTGCAGGTGAGATTAGTAGAGGCGGACAAGCCCCTGTTACGGTTCCTATGGAGAGAGAAGCCAGGAGATGAGCACCCAGCCATCTACCAATGGGAAGTCCTCCCCTTCGGAACGACGTGCAGCCCCTGCTGTGCGACATTTGCACTACAGAAACATGTAGCAGAGGACCCAGCAGCGGACGAAGAGGTCCGACACAGCGTAAAGAACAGCTTCTACGTAGACAACTGTCTACAAAGCCTTTCAACCCAGGAAGAAGCCGAGGCTCTCCTGATTAAACTCCGCGCCTCATTGATCAAAGGCGGCTTTGATCTCAGGCAGTGGGCCAGCAGCGATCCGCAAGTACTGCGCAGCCTCTCCTCCGAGGACAAGGCAGCCAGCAGCAAGACCTGGATGGCTACAATCCCGGGAGAAGCCCAGGAGATGACCCTGGGATTGGTGTGGCGATTCAAAACAGATTCGCTTCACTACAGACACAAGCCCCTGACTACGGAGCAGGGAAGGCCGGCGGCGGCGCCGACCACCAGACGGAGTGTGTACACAACACTCGCCCGACAATATGACCCGCTAGGATGTATTCTACCGTACACCACCAGGGCAAAAATGATTGTACGAGCATTGTGGGACAAGGACCAGGGCTGGGACGACCCCATTCCCGCACACCTTGCATCCACCTGGAGAGAGTGGGAGATGGAGCTCCACTCACTCCCAGGCGTTAATATGCGCCGAAGCTACTTCCCACCCACGGTGAGGCCAGAGACATGTAAAATGGACTTACACGTCTTCAGTCACGCCTCAGAGGTCGCATACGGATCAGTAGCCTACTTGCGGGCCCAAGACCAGGGGGGAGAGATCTACACAGCATTTGTCCTCGCCCGCTCGAGAATAGCCCCACGCAAGCAACAATCTATCCCACGTCTAGAGCTCTGCGCAGCCCTAGCCGGAGCGCACCTAGCCACGCTCATCCAACGTGAGCTCACCATACCGGTGTCTAGAACAATCCTGTGGTCAGATTCCACGACGGTACTCGCCTGGATCAAATCGGACTCATGCAAGTACAAAGTCTTCGTGGGAGTCAGAGTCACCGAGATTCAAGACTTAACCGAAGAGTTAACCGGAGAAACAGAGTGGCGCTACGTGGATACAAAACAGAACCCAGCTGACGTCATCACCCGGGGGATGCCCCTGGATGACCTCACCCGTCGCAATGTCTACAGTGACGGCTAGGGGTGGGACGATACATCGATCCAGATCGATACATCGATGTAATTATCAACAATCGAATCGGATCGATGCGATGTAATAAGATCGATTCATATCGATACTCTTATTTTGAAAATCCTGTGGCGAGTCTCATATCCTCCCAAGAACAACAGCAGTAGCTCCGTGTGTGTAGATGTTACAGCATAGCATTCTCCCTTTCTGTGTGTGTGTGTGTGCGCGCGTCTTTGGAAAGACCAGATGAGGTCAGAGGAGTTTGATGTTTAAATGTTATTTAAACATAAACAATATAATACATAATAAATGTAGGCCTATACATGATCATGCAACATCAACAAATTGTTGTAGGAACGGTTTGGGAGAGGGAGGTTGTGAGTTTTGAGTTCCAAAAAATGTAGCTTAAAGTTTAAAGCTCAATATATAAAAACGTGGCACTTTACAGTGAACAGGAGGTCTATTTGTATTAAAAACAATAGATTGATTTTCCTTTAAATGTCTGGAAGAGCTCAAAAATACAAATGTCAAATGATATTTTCATTACTTTTTTTGTTGATCTAAATGTTACTGATTGTGTTAAATGGGCATATGATATCATCTCATATCGATCGCAGGCACCTGAATCTAATCGTATCGTATTGTATCGTGAGAGACTTTGTGATATCGGCAAATATCGTATCGTTGTCCAAAGAATCGATATCGTATCGTATCATGATGAAACTGGTGATTCCCACCCCTAGTGACGGCCCCGCATTCCTAAGACTCCCGGAAGGACAGTGGCCCATGCCTATCCCGAGGGAAGCAAGTCCAGAGGAGGTGGAAATTAAGAAGTCTGTGTTCTGTGGATTGAGCACCGTAGCCTCCACCGACCCTAACATAAACGATTGCACGTCCATAGAGAGTGCACAACAAAGAACATTCCTGCGGTACCACCCGGAGTGCAAGTCCCCCGCTGATATGTCAGCAGCTAACTACGAGGAAGCAGAATTGCTTCTACTGCAGCGAGCCCAGAGAGACTCGTTCCCCGATGAATTGGCCTGTCTACAGGGAGGAAAGCCCGTCCCATCCGACAGCAGATTAATTCATCTGGCCCCCGAGAGCGACGCTCATACCCTCATCAGAGTGGGTGGTCGCCTACGCAGAGCCCCCAATCTACCGGATGACATTAAATACCCGATCGTATTGAACAGCCGACACAAGGTCACAGAGCTGATTATAAAGAAATACGATGAGGATGTACATCACGCAGGAGCAGAAAGAGTCTTCGCGGAAATCAGACGTCGTTACTGGATCCTACAAGGAAGAGAGGCGGTACGACGCTTCCAACGAACATGTCTAGACTGCCGCAAGTGGCGCGCGCAGCCCAGCATACCAAGGATGGCTGACCTTCCTCCATGTCGCCTCCGAATCGGTGACAAGCCATTCCACTCAACGGGTATGGACTGCTTTGGCCCGATGCACATAAAGAAAGGAAGAGGAACCGAGAAGCGGTGGGGTATTGTATTCAAATGCATGACCACCAGAGCGATACACATCGAGCTTCTCCCGACCATGAGCACAGACTCATTCCTTATGGCCTTCCGTAGATTCACATCACGGAAGGGAAGACCGTCTACCCTATTGTCCGATCATGGGACAAACTTCAAAGGCGGCGAAAGAGAGCTGAGAGAGAGCTTCCAAGCTATGGGCCCAGAACTTAAGACCCACCTCGCTCCAGCACAGGTTGATTTCCAATTCAACCCCCCAAACGCACCCCACTTCGGTGGCACTTGGGAACGAGAAGTGCGCTCCATAAAGACAGCCCTGTACGCAGTACTTGGGGCCCAGACTGTGGCGGAAGAAGTCCTAATGACAGTCCTCACGGAGATTGAGGGAGTACTTAACTCGAAGCCCCTCGGATATGTCTCCAGTGATGTGGCGGATATCGACCCAGTTACCCCCAACACACTCCTGATGGGGCGGCTAGATCCTGCATTACCACAGACAATGTACCGGCCTGAAGAAGCGAACGGCCGACGAATGTGGAGGTACAGCCAAGTATTAGCCGACAAGTTTTGGAACAGTTTCCTACTGCACTACCTACCGTCTCTACAGACCCGCCAGAAGTGGGTAAAGGAGAGAGACAATTTGACAGAAGGAACAGTCGTCATGATTATTGATCAATCACTGCCCAGAGCTATGTGGCCGGCCGGCCGCGTAAGCAAAGTGATCACCGGTGCCGACGGCAAGGTCCGAGCAGCTGAAGTGCTCGTCCAGGGTCGCACTTACACCCGTCCCGTGGCGAGGCTCATAGAACTGCCTCGACTCCCAGACACAATCGATGATGACCATGACCCTACAACCCTATGACTTTGTGAAGTTGACTGACCCCTACAGCAAACCCTTATGTGTAAATAGACAACGCGATTAATCTGTCTCTGTTTAACTGATTAGGTCTGGGACCTATTCAGGGGGTGGCTGTTGTGAAGGGCCAGATTAAACCGAATATATATATTTATTTATATATATATATTTAATTGTATTTGTATATTCTCTAATATTCCCTGATATCCCTTGTATATTCCTTGTACAATATGCATTGAATATCCATTCTAGCCTACTGAACATCCCATAATAGTCTCCATTCTACTATTGGTCGAGACCTTGGTGCCAGGCTGCCATACCCCTCAGACCCAGTTCAAACGTACCGCTCGACATGTACGAACAAGTCCTAGTTCCGCGTAGGAATTTGGCTACCGCACCACTAATGGGACTATTTGTTCATAGTGCGTATATATACTGCGCTACTAAAGTAGGACTTTCTTTTCAGTCCAGTTTCTTACCCTCCAATAGAGTCACAGACGTAAAGCCTCCCCGCGACGCCACGTGTGGGAGTAAGGCCAAGTTCGCCTACCATCGGTATTGAGACATCGTGTATATTAATATTTGAATAGTCATATTTGGCACTATATCGTCGAGTTGGACGTAGTCTATTAAGCTAATAATAGTCTGTTAATATATAGTGCTTCGTGCGGTGAGAATACTACCGTAGTCAGTACCCCATCGTTTCGGGCAGAGAACTGACTGCTTACCCAGGGTGGTTGACCCTATGTGAAGCTGCACCCGAGGAGCCCCAGAGCCGACGAGCGAGTGGACCTGTATACCGGATTATTCTACCG
The DNA here is from genome assembly GCF_963971535.1 of Notolepis coatsorum. Lineage (NCBI taxonomy): Eukaryota > Metazoa > Chordata > Actinopteri > Aulopiformes > Paralepididae > Notolepis > Notolepis coatsorum. The sequence goes on from NC_140168.1 coordinate 50,443,637, forward strand.
ACGACAGCCCGCCTTCCCAGGCACGGATTATGCTTTGGATACTTTGATTATTCTATGGATAAAGACCCCCGACACTGCCGTGTGTTGGAACCCCCCCCCCTGGAGAGGACGCAAGGTGAGGAGACGCTCTGCAAGACGAGGTCTCTTCACGTCTCTCCCCCGTGGACCGGAGAGAGCCGGCCCACAAAGAGTCCACCTGCTTTCATCTGTGGTCCAAGGATCGCCGGCGCATTGAACAGCACTACAGTGGGTTCACCTGGGATACCCTTGGCCAGACGAGGCAGCCGGATTCTACCCCCCCCCCCCCCCCCTCCTACTCCTGTCGGCTTACAAGCGACCGGATTAACCCCCTCTAGTGTATCCAGCCTATAATCATTAAAGTATCATTGCTGTTATTCCTTAACTATTCCAGGTCGTATATTTACCACCTGCGCCTTCAGAGATTGGACATTCTCTATTGATATACCGACGAATACTCCTTGCCATAAAAGTGCATACTATTTCAATTCATAAATGTAATTAAGTGATTAAGTGTTTATTCTACACACCATCGCTGTGTAGGAAATAAAGACCTGTTTCTAATTCGTACATTTGTGTTGGATCCGTTTCATCTACGTGAGAGTGTTCATGATAATATATTTATGCCGTGTACTGGGTGGCCGAATATTAAGTACAAAGGTAGTGGTAGTAAGTATCATATCTAGTAATACAGTCAGGGAATTGTACCCCTCAGTTACAGTAAGGCTCTAACCCTCCCCCACTTCCAGTGATGAAGCTAAGCTATGCTAACGGAGCGTCTATTCCCAAAGCTAAAATGCACGCACAGAGACAAAAAAGGTATGTATCTTCTTGTCTAACTCCAGGGAAGATGTTAAATAAGCTAATTTCCCAAAATGTTGGAGTTCCCCTTTAAGACAAAGGGTAGGAAGTAATGTGGAGAGACATCTTGCATTGGCCATGCCGGATTATTGATGTTTGTGTTGCCTGGGGCTGACCCAGATGCCATTCTGCAGGCTTTGAATACTCGTCATAGATTGAATACTTGTTCATTGCTTCATCTATTGGTGATATGCGGCCATTGCTGTTGCGTTTTCCCACTGTACTGACTTGCTTTACATTTTCATGCAAACTACTGAGTTAGTTTATGTTTATTTAAGGATCCCCATTAGAGACACATGAAAGAGCCTATAGTCTTCCTGGGGTCCTGGACAAAACATACAATACAAATGTACAACTAAAAATACAAATTAAAATAAAACAAAACGCATAAATTAAAGATTAATACAAATATACAAATTCACATTATAAAATCACATCACATCACATATGACGAGGTCATAATCTATATAATACCACTCCGTATAGTTTCAGCCGAGCAATCTCTTAAGACTGTGAATGTTAGAAGGTTCCTATACTATTTGTGCAGTGAAAGACTTTGTCCCTCGTGGTCCTGACTTTCCAAGCCTGTCAGCACGTTCCATTCTTCTCTTATTCTCTCCACTAAAGGCAAAGCCTGTGCTCTCTCAGCCGCTGAAGCAAACTGAACTGACAAAACGTTACCTGTGTTCTTCACAAACTACTGTCTGTGTATACTATGTGACGAGTAGAGTAGCCTTTTGACATCGCTAAACCAGGAGCAACACTTCTGTCTACTCTCCTTCCAACCCAAATCTTCTTCTCGCACATTTAGTTTTATTAAGAGGTCGAGGAACATCTCCAGCAGTGGGTTTAGATCTATCTTTCCAGATATCTGCCTGTGTATTATCCGCTTTATCCTCTTCACCTTCTCTCTTGCCTACACTCTTAAAGAGGTGCTACATGGAATCAATATCACCTCTTCGGAATGAAACTGCAGGGGGGGCCACGTTTTAACTTATTTTAAGGCTATCGTAGCATTTGAACAAATCGCAATGCCCCAAGATGCTTTCCCTTCAGAAGAACTGTTGTTAGTCTCACTATTCATTCCAAGCTCCCACCCACTTTTCCCTGTGCTGCTGCCTTAGGGCGCGGATCCACCTGCCTCATATTTCTTGGCGCAAGCGTCTTTTTTCAATGTATTCCAATGGGGACGGAGCGTATGCGGCCGCACGGCCGCCTATAAGGAAATGCGCTGCAGTCAGCTTCTTTTTTCAGCGCATTTCACCTTCTTTGTGCGGCCGCACACAGCGTTTTAAAGTTGAAACTTTCTGAACTTTACAGAGCGATGCGCTGGGCGCATATTCAGACAAAGGCTCGCGCTGCAGCGCTCCACCCCCAGTACTACCGGCGCACTGCCAGCGTTTTTGTGAGCTAAGTGGACGCAGGCCCTTAAGCTAGCGGGATGGCTGCATGGCTACGGGAGGGAAATTATATTTTCCGTAATTAAGAGAGATTATTCATGTCTGATTATTCACTTTGTCTAAAGCTGCTTTAGTCACTTTTGGCACCAGGTACTTTGTTTTCCGCAGCACATAGTACCTCTGTCGCTGCATGAAACTGCCACACCCCCAACTAATTTCATTGGTCGCCCCCAACCGCTTCTTCTGGTCATGTTTAATACCATAGTGAACCTCATATTGTCATTGATATACTGTACATGCATTAAGAAAAATTTAATGTTTTCTATTTTGCCCATTGTGTAGAATAGTGTAGGGTAGCGTTAGTGAGAGCAGCAGTCTTGTTTTACCAAATACTAGCGAACATTGGAAATACTTAACCTGTAAGTACAACCCTGCTTACTGCTTAGCTTACACAATGTTGTAACTAAGAGATTCTCAGAAAAAAATAAATCATGTTTGTGTATACAGTAGATCAACTAATACGATTCTCACCTGGGCAGCATTTCCTGGTTGATAAGAAGATGATAGTTGTGTTTACAAGTGACTATTCTCTCTGACCAATCGGTGGTCTGCATTGTTTTCACGTCACCTTTTGGTATCACCTCCGCTCGCTTGGAACCTTGACGGAGGTGACGCCGAAAACAGTACCATGGCATCATGTACTATCCACAACTTCTGCCTGATGGAAAACCCCAAATGTCTAGTCAAGTTGAGCCGGTACCACACGGTGGAAAAGAGCCATACGTGTGGCCCGTGTTGGGAAGTGAACCTTTGACTATAGATAGAATAGAATAGAATATAAATACTTTATTCATCCTGAGGGAAATTTGGCACTACAGCTTGCTCACAGTAAACGGTAAACATTTAGGTAGACAAAAACAAAAGTCACGAATAAGAATAAAAATAAGACTAAGACTAAGAATAAAATACGGTCCGGGATATACATTTTCTATGTTATGTATATACATTCTAATATAAAATATACAGTAAACATATACAGAAATATACAGTAAGTGTACAGTGTGGAATTGTACAGTGTCGATTTAAGAGTAACATAAAAGTCCAGGAAGATTTGATGGTACTGTCACCCTGTGCTCAGTGATGCAGTGAGGCAGTGAGGCACATGGGCTATGGGCTTTGTCTGTCTGACATTTGGAAATTCTCCAGCCAACAGAGCTCCTTTCTAGAGATCATGTATGTGCAGCTAATCCACCCTCAAACCCCTCGTTGGAGCTGCTTCTAATTTGGATTCTGCTTATCGACTCCCAAGCTGCTGTACCCCCAGTGAACAAACCTCTCCCCGCTAATCAACACTCCGGCTTTAAACGCTAAGTGCTGCTTTGAAGACGGACTGAACTTTTCACCCTGCCGGATTAGGTGTTTACTTCACAATCACCCCAAACCTTTCCTCTTGTGGTTAAGAACCATGCCAGTCAGTTTGAAGGTATGCGTTTCATACTAAAAACAAAAGGACTTCCTTATGAATGTCATTCCGCAAAAGTGGTCATTGTTTTGTGATGAGGTAACCATATTTTTAATGTTTGTCACACCACAGAAAAATTGGTTATTAACCACCCTGGAAAATTTGAATGATTAAATATGTAACTATTATAAAACTCAGCTCAAAAACAGCTCATCTGGCTGCTCAGACCATTTCTCAGGATTGTGGGGGCGTGGTCAGATCACGCTTGATTGACAAGCTCAAGTGCCAATTTATTTTTCAATTAAATTACTAAAACGCTTTGCTATAAACTATCACATGTATCAAATGGACCCTGATTGGTTAGAAAGCTGGACTAATTGACTAACTTGCAAAATAGGTTAGAACACCCAAATCTGTGTTTTTATTTAACTATACTGTACCTCCCGGAGTATGCTGCTAATCTTGTTAGCATTTTCCTTTCACGCTGTTAACTTTGCTATGCTACACTTTTGAGCTACTATCAACTCCAGGAGAACAATGTGCTCTAGTTTTTATATAGTGTAGGGGTGGGATTACGCTAAGGATGTGTGTCATCGAGCCATCATTTCAGACCAGCCAAAAAACTTCACAATTCAGTACTACATAGTTCAATGTCTTTTCACACGTTTTCAGCAACTATTTTCTAACATATAATGTGTTTAGAAACAAATATCAGAATTTGCTTTACTGGGAGTTTAACATTATGACATGCCATTGAACCACTGCACTTTCAAACACAGCCATACAGTATGTTGGGATTGGGTGTAGGTCGGATTCTTGGCCTCCTATCATTGGTTTTAAAGCTGCATCCCAGCCTTCTTGCTCCTCATCAATTATCAGTGGGAGCCAAATAACAAAGGAAAGCCCAATCGATAAGGCTACCTGGCAGAGCTTAGAAGAGGAGGGAGGAGGAGAGAGGGTGGGGTTGCTTCTCCCCCTGTCCAAAAAGAAAGAAAAAGTCAAATCGATGGCAAGTGCTCTGCAACTGTGGGCTGACAGTGCATGGTTTCCAGCTCGGTTGTAGTGAGAGTAACCAAGCTGATAGGTGTACACTGGGATGATAGCATTGCCATTGTATTCCTGCCACCCCTGAAGGGGAAGACTTTATCTGGCACTAACCCCTTTTAAAGAGCGTTGTTCCTGTGGGAAAGCCCACGTAAAACAGTGTACACACGCAGTTAAACTCTCCCTTTAAGATACGGCCATAAAGTTTATGAAGTCAATTGGGGCTTTTTAACTGATGTCAGGCAAATTAAGGCTTCTTGCTCAAGCTCCCCATGGGGCTTGTTGTCAAATGGCAGGGTAGAGCCCAGTTAGAATCACAGGGCTGCTCAGGCAGGACACAGAAAATCACATGACTTGTAGTACTTACCACCACCACTACTAATACCACCACCACTACTAATACCACCACCATTACTAATACCACCACCATTACTAATACCACCACCACTACTAATACCACCACCATTATTACCACCACCATTACTAATACCACCACCACTACTAATACCACCACCATTACTAATACCACCACCACTACTAATACCACCACCATTATTATTACCACCACCACTACTAATACCACCACCATTATTATTACCACCACCATTATTACCACCACCACCACTACTAATACCACCACTACTACTAATACCACCACTACTAATACCACCACCATTATTAATACCACCACTACTAATACCATTACTAATACCACCACTACTAATACCACCACCACCACCACTACTACATTTACATTTAGTCATTTAGCTGACGCTTTTATCCAAAGCGACTTATACATTTTGTAGGACAAGTCATCAGGAAGGGCACAACTCTATCAGCTGAGTAACAATGTTCATCAAAGCGTTGAGTGCTACAGTGTAGGTTAGTATATTAGGACAAGTGCATGACAGTAAGGTTAGTTAGGGTTAGATTATTATAATAATTTTTTTCATTTCAGATAATGGTTGAAGTGCGTCTTTAGTCGACGGCGAAAGATTGAACGGGTTTCGGCTGTCCTAACTGTGGTGGGCAGTTCGTTCCACCATTGTGGGGCAAGGACTGAGAAAAGGCGGCTTCTCCTTGATGACCCTCCCGGAGCTCGGATAGGAGTGGGTCTGAGACGGCCAGAAGATGCAGAGCGTAGGGGTCTTGAGGGTGTGTAGTTAGTAGGGGTGTAACGATGCGACCTCACAACGATTCAATTCGATTACGATTCTTCTGGCAACGATTCAATTAGGGATGCACCGATCCGATATTGGTATCGGTATTGGCCGCCGATATCAGTAAAATAGCTGGATTGGGTATCGGTAAAAAATAAATATATATCGAATTTTTTTAAATATATATATATATATTTAAAAGAATGAATAAAATAAGAAATAACCATTCAGTACATTTATATCTATGTGTTAATTTGTTACATTTAGTTTCACTAAGTTAGGAAAGTAATGTTTTAAGTCAAGCCTGATGTTGCCTTGCACAAAATAATGATCCCAGTCTCTTCCACACAGTGACAGTGAGGCATACAGTTTATTAATTGAATGAATGAAGTTTATTTTCTGTCTTTTTTTACAACAAATCAAAAACACACTTGTGATCCTTTACAATTCTTAAAAACAAAATAAAAAAAATAAACTTTTTTGTAAAAAAATATTGGACAATTGGGATCGGCTCGGCATCGGTATTGGACGATACCCAAACCCAGGTATCGGTATCGGTATCGGGACTGAAAAAGTCGGATCGGTGCATCCCTAGATTCAATGCATCATGAAATCTCTTCATTTGACCACGATTTGATTAGATACATTTTCTATCAGTTAATACACAAATGTGGCTGGGCGAACTGATTCACTCAGCACGAATGGACTATAGGTCAATAAAAACTACACAACAAAAGAAATACATAAAGAAATATTATTTTCTTTTAATTTTTTTTATTTAGATTAATTTAGATTATAATCGATTCTAACATTTTCAAATCGATGCAGTTGAATCGTCACATTAGAATCGATGCATTTCAATTAATCGATGCATCGTTACACCCCTAGTAGTTAGAGACCATTGACCGGCGGTAGGGGTTCCCTTTGCCGCACGGTATGCCAGGTCGAGGGCCTTGAAGCAGATTCGTGCAGCAATGGGGAGCCAGTGCAGGTCCCTAAGAAGTGGGGTGACATGGGCTGACTTCGGTAGGTGTGAGATCAGGCGGGCCGCTGCGTTCTGAATGAGTTGAAGAGGCTTGCTGGCAGTGGCTGGGAGGCCAGCAAGCAGTGCGTTGCAGTAGTCGAGGCGGGAGATGACTGTTGATTGGACGAGGAGTTGGGTGGCTTCTTTTGTCAGGAAGGGGCGGATCCTCAGAGACGTGGATATCTGAGGGAGGGCAGGAGAGGAAGAGTTGAGTATCATCGGCATAGCAATGATACGAGAAGGCATGAGACGTGATAATGTTACCCAGAGATTTAGTGTAGAGGGAGAAGAGAAGGGGTCCTAGAACCGAGCCCTGGGGGACACCCGTCCCCACCATTACTAATACCACCACCATTACCAATACCACCATTACTAATATCACAACCACTACTACCACCACCATTACTAATATCACAACCACTACTACCACCACCATTACTAATATCACCACCACTACAACCACCACCACTACTAATACCACCACTACTAATACCACCACCAATACCACCACCACTACTACTAATACCATCACCATTACTAATACCACCACCACCACTACTAATACCACCACCATTATTAATACCACCACCATTATTAATACCACCACCATTACGAATACCACCACCATTACGAATACCACCACCACTACTAATACCACCACCACTACTAATACCACCACCACTACTAATAACACCACCATTATTAATACCACTAGTACTAATACCACCACCACTACTAATACCACCACCACTACTAATACCACCACCATTATTAATACCACTAGTACTAATTAGGGGTGGGACGATACATCGATCCAGATCGATATATCGATCTATTATCAATAATCAAATAGGATCGATGCCACGTAAAAAGATCGATTCATATTGTGATACTCTTATTTTGAAAATCCGGCGACGGCGACGTCATCGCCCCGCGCCCAGTGTTGTGAAACTCAAACTCCGTTTAACATCAACAGCTGCCAGTAGCGTCTAGAGCGTCACTACTAGAGCAAGACTAGTGTGCCTATTCTGTGACCCAAAACATGTCCCTGCTGTTTTATTCCACAACGGGTCCAATGCATCTAACCTGCTTTGCAATCCTCGTCACTCCATTATGCCCACGTCGCGTTAAAGATCGAAGATAACGTTACTTTAGCGTGAGCTAACAAGCTAACCCAGAGCCATAGGCAGAGAGAAGTGGGGACTGGGAGGGTGCATTCTCGGGGATAGCCCCACTAACAGGATCTGGCCGGTACTGCACCTTGGGACTCCCAATATGCTTTTCCAGCCAAAATACAGCTCTGTGATAGTGAATAGGATATTAATATCGAGAGAAAAAAAGAAATGAACCAAAAACAGTGAACAGGAGGTCTATTTGTATTAAAAACAATAGATTGTTTTTCATTTAAATGTCTGGAAGAGCTCAAAAATAAAAATGTCATGATATTTCCATTGCCTTTTTTGTTTGTTGATTTAAATGTTACTGATTGTATTAAATGGGCACATAATATCGTCTCATATCGATCGCAGGCACCTGAATCGAATCGTATCGTATCGTGGCAGACTGTGTGATATCGGATAATATCGTATCGTTGTCCAAAGAATCGATATCGTATCGTGATTAAACTGGTGATTCCCACCCCTAGTACTAATACCACCACCACTACTAATACCACCACCATTACTAATACCACCACTACTAATACCATCACCATTACGAATACTACCACCACTACTAATACCACCACCATTACTAATACCACCACCATTACTAATACCACCACTACTAATACCACCACCATTACCAATACCACCACCATTACCAATACCACCATTATGAATACCACCACCACTACTAATACAACCACCACTACTAATACCACCATTACTATTACCGACACCATTACTAATACCACCACTGTAACTGAGGGGTACAATTCCCTGACTGTATTGATAAGTATGGTATCATTAAACCACTACCGCTTTATGTACTTTAACTACTGGCCATACAGTACACGATATCTAAATATGATGAACACTTTCCCACAATGAAATCGGGTCCACACAAAGGTAATAATCAAATATTTAATATATAGCAAAAGGTACATATAACATTCACTATTACGTTTATGATTTGAATGCACTTGTAAGGCAAATGAGTACTCGTAGGCAAATCAACACTGAATGTCCAATCTCTGGTTACGCAGGAAGCAAGTATACAACCTGGCTCTTAGGGAATTATAACGATGGCACACTTAATGATTATAGCTGGATATACTGTAGGGGTCCTCCCGGTTGTAAGCCGGTAGGGGGGGTAGGAGAGCCGTCGGCAGTATCCCGTCTGGTCAACGATGTCTAGGGAGACTTCACGTACAGAAGACAGTGCAGTAGAATCTTGATCCACAGATGAATACACCTTGGCTCTCTTGTAGGCTGTAGCTGTAGCTGTAGCTCCACAGTGAAGAAGAAGCGAGGCGACCTCAGTCTGGTCTGAGCGCCGTCTCACCTTGACTTCTCTCGGGGTAAATCCAACACTCACCGGTGTTGGCGATTATCCGCTCCACAAATCAAAGTACCAAAGCAAATATATATTCCATGCCGCATAGGGCTCAGCAGTCGTCGGGTAGGTAATCCAATGTACAGGTCCACTCGGTCCTCGCCTAGAACTCCTCGGATGAAAGCACCACGTGTGGTCTGCCCAACCTGGTTAAGACTCTAGATAACACGAGGAAGCGATGGGGGTGCTGCTCACTTTAGAACTCTAACCGCACGATGCACCATACATAATAGACTATTATTACTTAATAGAAATACGGTGCCAAACTCTGACAATTCAGCTATTAATTCGCACGAGGTCTCAATGCTATTCTAAGGCCAAACAGGCCATACTACACCGCACGCGGTATCGTGGGGTGAGGCTTCACGTTCTGTTACTTAGTTGGGTAGAAGGGTAAAGGACTAAGGGATAAGAGGAATTCTACATTTACTTGCGCCCTATTTATATGCACGGTGAACAAATAGTGCCACTCTCTTTTCGGTAGCCGTATTCCTGCGCAGAGCCGGGGCTAGTAGGGACATGTTTCGTCGGTACCATTGAACTTGGCTCAAGGGGCTGGTCCCCTGGCGCCAGGTCCTTGTCCAATAAGAGAATGAACTATTATGGGCTAGTAGACTAAAGGGATATTCCGTGTATATGTACAAGGAATATACAAGGGATATCAAACGATATACAAATACTATTCAATATATATACATAAATAAATATATATATTCGGTTTAATCTGATCCTTCACAACAGCCGCCCCCTAATTAGTCCCACCTAATTAGCTAAGCAGAGACAGATTAACCGCACTGTCCACTACTCAATGTCCGCTGTAAGGGTCAGTCAATTCACAAAGTCATGGGGTCATGGTCGTCATCGATAGTATCGGGGAGCCTTGGCAGTTCTATTAGCCTCGCCACAAGTCGGGTGTAAGTCCGTCCTTGGACGAGCACTTCAGCTGCTCGGACCTTTCCATCGGCACCGGTGATCACTTTGCTTACGCGGCCAGCCGGCCACATAGCTCGGGGTAGTGACTGGTCGATAATCATGACGACTGTTCCTTCTGTCAAATTGTCTCTCTCTTTTACCCACTTCTGGCGGGTCTGTAGAGACGGCAGGTAGTGGAGTAGGAAGCTGTTCCAAAACTTGTCAGCCAGTACTTGACTGTACCTCCACATTCTTCGGCCGTTCGCTTCTTCAGGCCTGTACATTGTCTGGGGTAGCGCGGGGTCCAGCCGCCCCATCAAGAGTGTGTTGGGGGTGACTGGGTCGACATCTGCTACATCACTTGAGACGTAACCGAGGGGCTTTGAGTTCAATACTCCCTCGATCTCCGTGAGGACTGTCATTAGGACTTCTTCCGCCACGGTCTGGGCCCCAAGCACGGCGTACAGGGCTGTCTTTATGGAACGTACTTCTCGTTCCCAGGTTCCACCGAAGTGAGGTGCGTTCGGGGGATTAAACTGGAAGTCAATCTGGGATGGAGCGAGGTGGGTCTTAAGTTCTGGGCCCATAGCTTGGAAGCTCTCTCTCAGCTCTCTTTCTCCGCCTTTGAAGTTTGTCCCGTGATCAGACAACAATGTAGACGGTTTTCCTTTCCGTGATGTGAATCTTCGGAAGGCCATAAGGAATGAGTCTGTGCTCATGGTTGGGAGGAGTTCGATATGTATCGCTCTGGTGGTCATGCATTTGAATACAATACCCCACCGCTTCTCGGTTCCTCTTCCTCTCTTTATATACAGCGGGCCGAAACAGTCCATACCGGTGGAGTGAAAAGGCTTGTCGCCGAGTCGGAGGCGACAGGGAGGTAGGTCAGCCATCCGGGGTATACTGGGCTGGGCTCGCCACTTACGACAGTCTAGACAGGTTCGCTGGAAGCGCCGCACTGCTTCTCTCCCTTGCAGTATCCAATAACGACGTCTGATCTCCGCGAAGACTCTCTCTGCCCCTGCGTGGTGCACATCCTCGTCGTATTTCTTTATAATCAGCTCTGTGACCTTGTGTCGGCTGTTCAAGACTATCGGGTACTTGACGTCATCCGGTAAGTCTGGGGCTCTCCGCAGACGACCACCCACTCTGATGAGACTATGGGCGTCACTCTCGGGTGCCAGGTGGAGCAGTCTGCTGTCTGATGGGACGGGCTTTGCTCCCTGTAGACAGGCTAGCTCATCGGGGAACGAGTCTCTCTGGGCTCGTTGTAGTAGAAGAAGTTCTGCTTCTTCGTAGTCAGCTGCTGAAATGTCAGTTGTGGGCTGAACCTCTGGGTGGTGCCACAGAAATGTCTTTAGCTGCGCACTCTCTAGGGTGAGGCAATCGTCTAGAACCGGGTCTGTGGGGACGAGTGTGTGTGTCAACCCACAGAACATAGGTTTCTTGTTCTCTGCCTCCTCTTTACTCGCCTCCCGTGGGGTGGGTGTAGGCCACTCTTCTTCGGGGAGCTTGAGAAACTCTGGTCCGTCACTGTAGAGGTTGTGACGGGTGAGGTCATCCAGGGACATTCCCCGGGTGATGACGTCAGCTGGGTTGTGTTTGGTGTCCACATACCTCCAGCTCGCTACTTCTGTTAACTCTTGAATCTCGGTGACTCTGACTCCCACGAAGACCTTGTATCTGCACGAATCAGACCGGATCCATGTGAGTACGGTCGTGGAGTTTGTTCTTTGCACCGGGATGGTGAGTTCACGTTGGATTAACGTGGCGAGCTGCGCTCCTGCTAGGGCTGCGCAGAGCTCTAGACGCGGGATAGATTGTTGCTTTCGTGGGGCTATTCTTGAGCGAGCCAGGATGAAAGCAGTATGTATTTCTCCTCCCTCCTCTCGGGCACGCAAGTAAGCCACCGAACCGTAGGCTACTTCGGAGGCGTCGCTGAATACGTGCAGGTCGATCTTGCATGTCTCTGGCCTCACTGTGGGTGGGAAGTAGCTGCGGCGTATATTAACACCTGGGAGTGAGCGGAGTTCCGTCTCCCACTCTCTCCATGTGGATGCAAGGTGTTCGGGTATGGGATCGTCCCAGCCTTGGTCCTTGTCCCATAGCGCTCTTACAATCATCTTTGCCCTGGTGGTGTAAGGTAGAATACATCCCAACGGGTCATATTGTCTGGCGAGTGTTCTGTATACACTCCGTCTGGTGGTCGGTATTGCCGTCGACCTTCCCTGCTCCTTGGTCAGGGGTTTGTGTCTATAATGGAGCGAGTCTGTTTTGAAGCGCCAGACTAGTCCTAGTGTCATTTCTTGGGCTTCTCCTGGGATGGTCGCCATCCAGGTGTCGCTGCTCGCTGCCTTGTCCTCGGGGGAGAGGCTGCGCAGTACTTGCGGGTCGCTGCTGGCCCACTGCCTGAGATCAAAGCCGCCTTTGATCAGGGAGGCGCGGAGCTTGAGTAGGAGAGCCTCGGCTTCTTCTGGCGTCGAGACGCTTTGCAAACAGTTGTCCACGTAGAAACTATTTGTCACACTTTGTTGGACCTCTTCATCTGCTGCTGGGTCCTCTGCGACGTGCTTTTGCAGTGCAAACGTAGCACAGCATGGGCTGCATGTGGTTCCGAAAGGGAGGACTTCCCATTGATAGATGGCTGGGTGCTCATCTCCGATCCTCTCTCTCCATAGGAACCGCAGCAGGGGCTTGTCCTCCTCCACTAGTCTCACCTGCAGGAACATCCCTTTGATGTCGCCGCTGATAGCCACCTTGTCCTGGCGGAAGCGTAGTAGCACGCCTAGTAGGGAGGGGCCGAGTGTTGGGCCGGCCAAGAGTTCTTTATTCAGATTTTGTGATCCGATCTGGTAGCTGCAGTTAAACACAATGCGATCCTTGCCGTTGTGGTGGACCTTGTGGTGCGGCACGTACCATGATTCGGTCGTCTGATCGGCCTCTTTAATGTCAATTTTCTTTATGTGTCCCGCTGTGATTAGTTTGTTAATCTCAGCGCGGTACACAGCTTCTTGAGCGGGGTCTTTGGCTAGGCGCCGCTCTGTGTTCAATAGATACCGCTCCGTCGCCTCTTTTGTGGCGTGAAAGGTGGGCATTCCCTCTCGCCTCAGGAGTGGAGTTGCGTATCTCATCACTCCGTTGACGTTGACTCTCTTTGTCCCGTGCTCGAGGAGGGCTATAGCGTAGATATCTTCCTTAGAACGAATGTCTTTCTTTTCGTTCTTAAAGGGCATTGTCTCTAGTGTCCATAGCCTCTCGACATGCTGCAGGAGTGTGGTGTCTCCTTCTGTCGCTCTGGAGTGGAGGCAGCTAGTGGCTGCTGTTCGGTTAAGAGACTTGGCGAGGGGGCCTTGTAATGTCCATCCTAGGCGGGTCTCGACTGCTGCAGGACAACCTCTGGGTCCTGTATGGACCCGGTCTATCGGGACTATGAGGTCTGCATGGTCGGAGCCTATCAGCAGGGTCGGGGTGGCACCGTCTATGAGCGGGATAGGGAGTTGACGCAGGTGCACATATTTATCCATCAGCTTGGCGATGGGGTAGGTGTACTGCGATAGTCCTATTTCTTGGCTGGTGAAAGCATTAGTAATCCTATACCGTCTCTCGGGCTGCCCGCTTGCTGCGATAGTGAAGGAGACATTCTCGCCCTTTATTGTCTTTAGATCTCTTCTTATTGTCCGAATCGTCATCTGGTTCTCGCTCCCCCGCAGCCCCAGCTGGGCCGCAGCGGACGCGAGGAGAAGGGTCTTCTCTGACCCGTCGTCAAGGACGGCGTAAGTGTCCATGACCTTATCTTGGTAACTCAGTGTTACACGGACCACCTTTAAGAGCACCTGGGCGCCGCTGCTGCTAGCGGGGTCAATGTACATAACACTTGCCTTTGTGCTGCTGGATGGTGCAGGCTTTCTTTTGTTACTGTCGTGTAGGACATCTAGGTGGGCTCCGTCACACCTACTACACCTCTTCTTGAGGCGGCACTCGGCTGCCATGTGACTGCGCGCACATCGGTAACAGCGCCTGTTGGACTTTATCCAGTGACTCACTTCTTCAGCGGTCATCTTCTTGAACTGGTCACATTGTGACAACCAGTGTTCCTTCTCGCAGTACGGGCACACCATCTTCCACTTCTCTTTCATCGAGGGGGTACTGTGGTTCTTGCTGCTCGGTACTGATTCTGATTGGTGCATGACAGTCACCGATCTTCGGCCATCGTTTACTCTCCTAGGTCCCTCTCTGGAGCTGGGTGTGCTCCGCACAAACGTATCCAGCCGTAGGCTGCTGACTTCTCTCGCCAGGAAGTCGGCTAGGTCTAGGAGGGATGGCTCGGGACCGTTAGGATCACGGTGGTCTCTTTGCCGCCTGAAGCGCTCCTGTCGGGCGGGCGGCAGCTTCTCTAAAATCCTCTCGACGTTCGAGTTTGCGTATAGTTCGTGCATACCCTTTTCTCGTTGCGCCCCCAGCATCCCTACCAGGGATTGTACTTTGATAGACAGGTCGTCTAGTGAGCGATTGTCTGTTGCTGGGGGTAGGCGGTCAATATGCCTTATCTCTTGTATTACGTAATCCCATATACGTCCATATCTTTGGTCTAGTGCTGCTAGAGCCGCGGTGTATGGGGTAGTAGAGGTGGCATAGGCCAGCGCTATGTTGTGCGCTCTGGGCACTTTCAGGTGCTTCAATAGGATCGCATACTTGTGGCGTTCATCAGCTACATCCACCATCATTGTCTCTAAGCACATCCGTAGCTCTGTGTACTGTGCTCGGTTCTCATGGGTGAAGTCTGGAAACGTCGGTGTGCCAATGTATGACGCCGTGGATGGCTGGCACATCGGTGAGCGTTGGAAGAGAGGCCTCCTGGGCGAGTCTCCTCTTACGCCTCTCGGTGGGCTGGTACTGGCAGGGTACCATGGCCCGCTGGTCCAGGTGCTATTCCTCGGGACTGGTCGTGCGTCATGCTCACCCGTGAATCGAGTCAGGGGTCTGTAGTGCAGAGCCGCGGGGGTATAGCCTGGGCTGTACTGGACCTCCTGGTCCTGTGGAGTAATGTGCTGCTGTCGGGCTTGACTCTCCTCTTCTCCCTCTTCTTCCTCTGCCAGGTCTTCTAGATCCTGTAGTCGTCTATTTAGCCTCTCCGCGGTGTCCGCTGTTCCTTCCTTGTAGCTGGGTCTCACTTGGACCGGTCGGGGAAGGAGTTCGGAGGGGGGTGTGGGCTCTCTCTGGCGGTCGGGCTCAGGGTCGCTTAATCGGTTAGGGGAGGGTGCCCTTGACCCGTGTCTTGACGAGGCCCTGGAACCCCTTGTGGAGGGAGGGGGTGTTGCCCTGGTGATCAGCTGCTCCATTAGCTGCGCTTGTAGTCTGTCGCGCTCGGCTTCGCGCTTGGTGAGATCTGCTTCTCTTTGGGCACCGGCAGCGGCACGCTGGGTGTCGGCCCGGTCTCTTGCCATATTCTCTTCCGTCTGAAGGCGTCTCAGCTCCAGACGTATGTGCTCTTCCACGCTCCGTTGCTGTGTTTGGAGTCGATCGCGTTCACCCTGAAGTCGATCGCGTTCACCCTGAAGTCGATCGCGTTTGGTAGAGGCTGCTAGGCTGGCGAAGAACGCCTGTGACAGCATCCTCTCCGCCTCGCTGGGGGAAGACGCTTGTTGAGGTGAGCCGCTCCTGGCAGTACCCGTTGGGGATGCGTTCCCCTGCGGGGAGTCCTGGAGCTCTATCTCCTCGGCGCTCTCCTCCTCTTGTTCCGTGCAGAGTTCCATCTCTGAAGGGTTGTCTTCCTCCCGGAGCTCTTGGGGGACTACTTCTTCGGTCTTGGCGGGCGGTAAAGTCGTGTCAGTTCCCTCCTGGTCCCCACCGTGAGCTTGGTCAGTTACATTAGAACCCACTAGGGCCTCTGTGGTCGGGGTATCCTGGTTGATAGGGTCGGACATAATTTTACTTTCTACTTTTACCGCGTTTACCGTTTGTAGAAGGCTAGGTAGTATACTGGCAGCGTAATCCTCTAAGTACTGAGGTGGCTGTCGTCTACGCTGCGGGCGTTCTACTTTAGGAGGACCGTTTCGTGGAGTGTTCATCATAGGCCATTTCAATATTAATACCACTATATTAATATTACACTAATTACCCTCCGGCTCGAAGGACCAATTGTAACTGAGGGGTACAATTCCCTGACTGTATTGATAAGTATGGTATCATTAAACCACTACCGCTTTATGTACTTTAACTACTGGCCATACAGTACACGATATCTAAATATGATGAACACTTTCCCACAATGAAATCGGGTCCACACAAAGGTAATAATCAAATATTTAATATATAGCAAAAGGTACATATAACATTCACTATTACGTTTATGATTTGAATGCACTTGTAAGGCAAATGAGTACTCGTAGGCAAATCAACACTGAATGTCCAATCTCTGGTTACGCAGGAAGCAAGTATACAACCTGGCTCTTAGGGAATTATAACGATGGCACACTTAATGATTATAGCTGGATATACTGTAGGGGTCCTCCCGGTTGTAAGCCGGTAGGGGGGGTAGGAGAGCCGTCGGCAGTATCCCGTCTGGTCAACGATGTCTAGGGAGACTTCACGTACAGAAGACAGTGCAGTAGAATCTTGATCCACAGATGAATACACCTTGGCTCTCTTGTAGGCTGTAGCTGTAGCTGTAGCTCCACAGTGAAGAAGAAGCGAGGCGACCTCAGTCTGGTCTGAGCGCCGTCTCACCTTGACTCCTCTCGGGGTAAATCCAACACTCACCGGTGTTGGCGATTATCCGCTCCACAAATCAAAGTACCAAAGCAAATATATATTCCATGCCGCATAGGGCTCAGCAGTCGTCGGGTAGGTAATCCAATGTACAGGTCCACTCGGTCCTCGCCTAGAACTCCTCGGATGAAAGCACCACGTGTGGTCTGCCCAACCTGGTTAAGACTCTAGATAACACGAGGAAGCGATGGGGGTGCTGCTCACTTTAGAACTCTAACCGCACGATGCACCATACATAATAGACTATTATTACTTAATAGAAATACGGTGCCAAACTCTGACAATTCAGCTATTAATTCGCACGAGGTCTCAATGCTATTCTAAGGCCAAACAGGCCATACTACACCGCACGCGGTATCGTGGGGTGAGGCTTCACGTTCTGTTACTTAGTTGGGTAGAAGGGTAAAGGACTAAGGGATAAGAGGAATTCTACATTTACTTGCGCCCTATTTATATGCACGGTGAACAAATAGTGCCACTCTCTTTTCGGTAGCCGTATTCCTGCGCAGAGCCGGGGCTAGTAGGGACATGTTTCGTCGGTACCATTGAACTTGGCTCAAGGGGCTGGTCCCCTGGCGCCAGGTCCTTGTCCAATAAGAGAATGAACTATTATGGGCTAGTAGACTAAAGGGATATTCCGTGTATATGTACAAGGAATATACAAGGGATATCAAACGATATACAAATACTATTCAATATATATACATAAATAAATATATATATTCGGTTTAATCTGATCCTTCACAACAACCACCATTACTAATACCACCATTACTAATACCACCACCATTGCTAATACCACCACTACAACCACTACTAATACAGACTTTTTGTACTGCCACTGTCCATAGCTTCATTAACAACTTTGACACGTTTTGGAATAGAGTGAACCTATACAAAGTGGATGGGGTTCACCCAAATTATCTGGGGGCTGAGCAACTAACATTAAATTGTATCAAATCCTGTATTAATGCCTCTCTGGCCTGACAGCTGCCCACATCAGTATGTAGTTAAAACAATCTATGTTTTGTTTCTAATCCTCTTTGTGTAAATAATATTGTGTCTGCTCATACAGTAGTTCCAATCCTTCTGTCACAATTATTCCTGTTCGAATCACTACCAGGTCCCCTGTTCATAATTTTGGTTGTATTGCTGTTACTCCAAACATAGTTATAATACCAATGCAGCCTCCTATTATTAATCATGTTATACATTTTACACCAATTCAGAGTCTCTATTCAGACCACTTACTTTTAAAAAGAGAAATGGATTAGGGAGTATTCATTGGAATATTAGGAGTTTAGTAGGGTCATCTGTGGCACTTCCGTGACCGTGGTGAGCGAAGGTCCGTTTCTCAATGGATTTGTCATCTAGGAGGGTTAATAAACAAATTTAGCCTGGGTGTATTTTTTTAAAAGGCGGGGAAAATTCGTGAGAGACCAAAATCCAAAATGGCTGCCGTGGAAATGAACTTTTTAATGGTTTGACCTACAATGATGCACAATACATGGTTTCAAGAGCTTATTTTGATCAAGGAATACATATTTGGTGTTTATATAATGATTTGACCTATTGTTGACCTTCAAATGCAAGATGGCTGCCAATTTTGAGCTCAAAGGGATTTTTTTTCAAAATTGTCACAGAGCCTTCATATTAGGCTCTAATGAAAGCTCTGTTCATGATGAGTTGCGTTATGGACAGAGGGGATAGGTGGGTATCTTCCACCATACTCCATCCATTTGTGAAAGTCAGAGACATGATCACCCCTTCTTGCTTCAGCAGGGTGGGTTATTGGCCCCAGATGCTGTTTCCACAAGGTTGTCTGACTGCTTTGTCTGACCTCTCACCCTAGACCTGTCCGGTTTGGTAAAACCTGCTAGGAGTTTCCTCCTACTGGCATAGCTCTCAGGGTTCACTGAGGTACTCAAGCTCCCTTACTACAACAAGGTGAACAGTTAAAAAGGGATTTTTTTTTTGTTTTTTTTATATATATTTTTTGTAACTTTTGTATAACTGGTGCTTCAACAAATAGCATTCCAAAATAATAATTGATAAACTAGTAGCCTAATGGCCTTAAGGGCAGATTTGGAGGCAACAGCATCTCCCTCTGGCTGACACAGCAACTGAACCATGTAATGTCAAACTGAAAATATAATTGTTAGAATAAAACACACGAATGTTCACAATATTAAAAAATAAAGGAAATAAGGGTGGAGAAAAAAGGCTGGTACAAAACACAAAATACAGAGTAGGGATGGATATAAAGTAAGCTGACGATATAATGTAACAACTTGTTGTTGATGGATGATGAGAATCGGAGACAGAATCACTATTCTTCATCAGAATCTGTTGATTCTCCACACTGACTCCATTCATCATCACTGCTACTCTCATCTGAGCAGTCATGAGATGTGAGCTGCTGGGGCAAGAGGGGAAGGGTATGACGCACTGGCCGGCACTTCCCATTCACTAGTTCCCAGCTGTGACCAATGGGGGAAGGATGTTCTTGAAGGTTGTAATGGAGCTGGCAATATGTAATGTAGTTTGTCCTTTCCACATGAAGATCCAAGGAGTCCTCATCAGGTGGGAGACGAATCGTACAGTTCTTCTTCAATTTGTGCCAGTTGGAAGCTCTGGCCTGGCCACACGTAACATCTGCACTCTCAGCGTAAACAATTGAGAGGACAAATGCTTTCATATCCGCTCTCACTTCATCTTTCAACTCCAGACTCTCACCCACTCATCCCAGGAGCTCTCTTGCCTCAGGAACAACCATCACCTTCTCCAACACCTTTTTCTTTCCATGGCCATAGAAGCCTGAGGTGTGGTCACTGCCAGTGATCACATGGAGAGGTATGATGATGTCTGCAACCTCTTCAGAGAACAGTGCACGGCAGTTGATAAATGCATTCTTGCGCTTGATCAGCAGATCACCTCTGATTTGTTGCGAGACATAAGCTGCTTGGACAAACACGCCTGTGTCTCCGCAGTCTAGAACAACAGGATTGGGATGATGTCCTTGAACATTTCTGGATTCTCCGCCTTGAGCTGGGTGATCGTCTTGTAGGTGGGCAGGTCACCAACAAGAAAGAATGGAATATTCTTCAGCCGCATGGCCTCCACATCTTTCACCATGATGTCATTCACCACTGACTTGCTTGGAGGTTCATTGTATGTTGTGTGGTAGTAAGGCTTGCTCTTGTTGGGTGGTGGATGACAGCAGGACTGGGCACCATTGTATCCTGGAACTCGCTGCTCTTCAGGTGGTGGTCTTGTACCATGATTGTCTACACGAGACAGTGCATGTATCACAGAGCGAGCACGCTGTGGAGCTGACCCATCCACTGGTGGATCTACCCTGGGACGAGCAGGTGGCTCACTCTTGCTACCAGGGGGGCATCTGTACTGGCAAACCTTTGTCAGTTCTGCACACTTCTGCTTTAGCTGTGCAGAGATTTCCTTCTTCTTGGTGAGCGTTTCAGCAGTCTCTTTGCCTGGTTTCTTTTCATAGTTCTCTGGCTGCACTTACATGACATTTGTTCGATGGGCTCCTGTAGAGTCACCTGTCATAGTGTCAATCTTGAAGATTGACACTTGCTTGCTGTCTGCAATGTCCTGTGGGCAGGTTGCTGATGCCTCCATATCCATCAAAGCCCAGTGGTCATAGAGAAGCAGTGTATCTGCATAGCTGATGCAGACACCACTCTTGTGCAGAGTGTCTATTAGATCTTTACTCCTTGTCATGCCATGGACATTTACGCCTATGCATAGCATCATCTGTCTTGAAGACTGTGTGGTGGATATGCTTCATCCAACAGGCATAGTGGTACATTATATAATTTGCGTAAGGATCTGACAGTGCTGTCGTTGACTAAATTAGTCATGTGAGACAATCCCTGAGCTCCTCATCTTCTATGAGGATTGTGTGGCGCTTGAAGGAGCGCCATGCTGACGGTGTGTTGATTCTTAACAGCTTGCCTTGTTTCCTGTTCGGGTGCCTCATGTCCGTACCTTGCATACACCACACACATTTAGTTTTGTCATGGAGAGGCCCACCCACTGACGAACAAAGGTGCTTTAGTGACGGTCCCTCTGCCTCTTCATCACATAAAGCACTCTGAGCAGGCATTTCAGATCTTAAACACTGAACATTTTTTACTTCCGTTGTCTTTGCGTCGCCTGGCTTGCTTAAGCACAGGTGTACAATACAATATTCCCACACAAACCGAGACATTCCCACACAAACATAGATACATTGTATCATCTTGTGGGGGGCTGGGAGAGTGGCATAACAGATTTTCTCGCAGCAACACCAATAAATAACCACGGTTTGGATTCCTGTCAAGTTCATTCTGATATATGGATTTATTTCCATAATACAGTTCTAAAACCCACAAAGCAGTTTACTCAATAAAGTGTCTTCATATATTAGCCTGTTATAGTCAGATTGCATAAATATTTACCCATTTTCTTCAATATGGGGAACAGCATGAATGAATATAATCCTATTTTCGATTGAATAAATAGGTATATTGTGTCTTGGGGCTATATGGGGACATATAAAATAAGGTTTGATATGGGGACTGGTTATGATAAGTTAGTAATGAAGTACAAAACAAAACTGGATGATGATCTTTTTTTTGGGGTGGTTGGTACTGAGTTACACAACGGGTCCATTCGGACCCAGAGTTTTTGTTAACACCAAAGTAAGATAAATAAATAAGCAGCGCACAAGGGTTAAATTCAGCTCAAGCAACTAACCTTGCTAGCTTTGCATACAGAATACTATTTTATGTTAGGCTATAGTGCAAAAATATTTTTTGTTCATTATGAAAATGTGATGGGATGAACTGGACGTGTCAATATTTTAGGCAACCAACTTGTGTTCAGCGTTTCTCTGATTGGCCACTACGCCCATGTGACCGCGGCAGCGTGAGAGAGCGGCAGTGCGGAAATAGGCTGCATTCTATTGCCATTCTCTGCGACAAACTCTAACCTTAACCAACTCCGAAACAGCGCCTAAACTTAACCCTTCTAACCTTAACCAACTCCGAAACAATGCCTAACCTTAACCCTAACCTTAACCAACTCCGAAACAATGCCTAAACTTAACCATAACCTTAACCAACTCCGAAAGAATATTGCCATGCTCTAAGACAAACTCTAACCTTAACCAACTCCGAAACAGCGCCTAAACTTAACCCTTCTAACCTTAACCAACTCCGAAACAGCGCCTAAACTTAACCCTAACCTTAACCAACTCCGAAACAATGCCTAAACTTAACCGGCGAAAGAATGCACGTTAAAAAAAAAAGAAAAAAAAATTGAAGGGAAAAATATATGTATTCATTGAACAAAATAAGCTCTGAAACCATGTATTGTGCATCATTGTAGGTCAAACCATTAAAAAGTTCATTTCCACAGCAGCCATTTGGGATTTTGGTCTCTCACAAATTTTCCCCGCCTTTTAAAAAAATACACTCCGGCTAAATTAGTTTATTAACCCTCCTAGATGACAAATCCATTGAGAAACGGACCTTCGCTCTCCACGGTCACAGAAGTGCCACAGATGACCCTACTAGTTTACATACAAATCTTGATCATGTCAAGATACTTGTCATGCAGTCTAACCCTGATATCCTGGGACTGGGAAGGGGGAGGGGTGGGTATTTATGTTAAGTCTACCTTTTCTGTAACTATTTTAAACACTGTAAAATTTCCAAAATGTCTTGAAATTCTTGTTTTAAATTTTTTATTTAGGACCCAATAATTCTGTTAATGTGATTTTAATATTGATTGGCTTAGTAATGATTCAACCCATCTTAGAGAGATTAGTAGTAGCCTTGGCTTATCTCGGTTGGATAGTGAACCCACCAGGACAAATAAGAAAAACTATTCTAGGTCAAGTATAATTTGTTTAATGTTTTCTAATGAGACTGATCAAATAATTGCTTGTGGTGCCTTTGAATTAGGTGTCCTATAGCTTGTGTTAGAAGAAACTCTCGATTAGAGAAATCACAGTCTCGTACTATTAACAAAAGGAATATGAAAAATCTGTCTTTTTTTATTTACCTACTCCATAACGACATTCACTACACATTGGAAATTCCCGATGTCGAAGTAGCACTCGACTTTTTCTCAAAAACATTTCTCTCAATTGCTGATAAACATGCACCTTATAAAAGGCTTGGAATAAAAAATAGATGAATCCCTTGGTTCACACCAGAATTAACTGCCTTGTGGGATAAAGCCTGGTCACTTGCCAGATGGTCTGGTGATCAGTCAGACTGGGCAGCATTTAGACGGCTCAGAAAAAAATGTACAGCATCTGTGAGAACGGCTAAAGTTGATTGTTACTTAGAACTAGTAACCAGCTCCTACTCAGATTCTGCAAAGTTTCGGAAGGCGGTAAATCGAAACAAGACCAGAACCACAATATCCCTCCCTACAGAGATTAGGAATGGTGACTCCTTGATCTCGGAACAAAAAAAGGTCTGTTTAGCCATCAACAAACATTTTATTGAAGCTGGTCATCTATTTGAGAATAGCCATGTAGAGCCACCTGGTGGACAAGATCATGTACAAGCTGTGGAGAATATGCACTTTGTAAATGCTGGCCACCTATTAGAGGGGAGCCCTGTACATTCCCTGTGCAGATAGGGAATGATTTTCTGTTTAATTTACAACCCTTGTCTGTAAATTCTGTTCTTGAAGCACTTCATCAATACCAGGAAATCAACTGGAGAGGATGGATTGGATCCATTTTTCCTCAAACTGGCTGCACCATTGCTTTCGGAACAAATAAAACATATATTTAATCTAATCACTACTAACATGTGTGGTTCCTGTCGCCTGATACAGGTGCTTGCAGTTGGTTTCAAAACTATTTATCTGAAAGATTTCAGTGTGTGAAAATGGGAAATGCCCAATCAGAGCTTCTACCCATCACAAAAGGTGTTCCACATGGATCAATCCTGGGCCCTGTCTTATTTACCATTTACATTAATAATATTGTCTCATATCTGAGCAGCTGTCAAAGCCACCTTTACGTGGATAACACTGTTCTCTATTGTACTGCTGATTCTGTGCAACTGGCCACTAAATATTTACAACTCTCCTTTGACTCCTTCGACCAGGCCATGAACCTAGACAAACATGTCAAAACACTCACACGCACCTGCTTCTTTCACCTCAGAAATATTGCAAAACTCTGCACCATCATATCTCACTCTGAATTAGAACTGTCCGTGCATGCTTTTATTTCCTCTAGGCTTGACTACTGCAACTCACTTTTCACCTGTCTCACCAAATCATCCACAGACAAACTACAAATGGTCCAAAATGCTGCAGCCAGGCTAGTACTCACAAGGTCAAAAAAATCATGTCACATCACTCCCATTCTGGCATCCCTGCACTGGCTCCCGGTACACTATAGAATTCACTTCAAAGTCCTCACTTTTACTTTCAGAGCACTCCACGGTCAGGCCCCTATCTAGTACATCACTGAACTCATCCATCCCTACACCAAC
Source organism: Notolepis coatsorum (assembly GCF_963971535.1). Lineage (NCBI taxonomy): Eukaryota > Metazoa > Chordata > Actinopteri > Aulopiformes > Paralepididae > Notolepis > Notolepis coatsorum. The sequence continues at coordinate 50,468,371 of NC_140168.1, forward strand.
ACCCGCTCACTCAGATCTGCCGATCAGCACCTCCTGGTGGTCCCCAGGTCCAGGCTAAAAACAGGAGGTGATCGAGCCTTCGAGGTGACGGCACCAAGGCTCTGGAAGGCTCTCCCCCTGGACCTGCAAACATACATAGGCACTCTTTCTTGTCCTCACTGTTCCTATAGTTTTGTTTTTTAATTAGTGACTGATGATTTTATCTAAATTCTTTTATTCTGCTATTTTATCTGGGTTCACTGTTTTTAACTACTGTCTGTTGTAGTGATTTCTGATTTTTGTTTTTGTTTTTATATACTAAGCTGTAGTGTAAAGCAGGGGTTCCCAAAGTTTTCAGGCCGCGACCCCCGAAATAACGGTGTCGGAGAGCCGCGACCCCCACTATTATAGTAGGTATTTTTTTTTTTTATTATAATTATTATATATATATATATATATATATATATATATATATATATATATATATATATATATATATATTTTTTTTTTTATATAAATGGAAATGTATGCTTGAAACATGCAAACGTTCAAACGCACACACACTAATAAGCATTGGAGGCTTTTAACCAGGGCCGGACTGGGGAAATCATTCAGGCCAGGAAATATAGTGCGAAATATAGCCCCAGTCAGGCCACTTTTTAAGCGGGGGTCTGGGGGTCCCCCACCAGGACATTTTTGTGCAGGACTTTTTTTATTTGTACCCTTTAAATGCCAGTGTTTGTGAGGCATCACAAATTATTGTTAAAAAAAAGGCTAGCATATGTATGATTAGCAACAGCACTGATTTTGATGGATTTTCAGTTTTTTTGTAATGTCAGATTGAAAAAAATACAATCTTTTATTCAACTTCAGCCCTGATCATAACACCAAGTTTCAAGTTTTCAAGTTTCTTTAATAGTTGTCATACAGAAGTACAGAATACTTTCATACAAAATGCTTCTTACTGTTACGCTCCAGAGACTGTGCTAGACAAGATAGTATCAAATAACATAGTATAGCATGTAAATTAGAAGTAGAAAATGAGGTCACAGTGTTCAGTATAGACATATGTACAATGTTCGATGCAGAATAGACGTAACTGAGTTACCATATAATATACAATACTATGCAGTGTACTAATGTACAATATTATATAGTGCAAAGCAGAAATGCAGAAATGGGATGAGGTACAATTTAGGTACAATTTACAGTAAGGTGTACGAGTTGTAGTGCAATCCTTCATCAATAAATATAAAGTGTGGGGAGTGGGTGCTACAGTGTGTTTGTTTAAAGTGAGTGTGTGCTATAAAGTGTGGGGAGTGGGTGCTACAGTGTGTTTGTTTAAAGTGAGTGTGTGCTATGTGCGTTTGATGGTTGTTGTTGTGTAGTGTTCATTGTTCGTTAAGCAGCCTGATGGCCTGGGGATAGAAGCTTCTTCTGAGTCTTTCTGTGCTCGCCTTGAGACTCCGGTATCGCTTGCCTGACCGCAGCAGTTCAAAGAGGCAGTTGTTCGGGTGGCTCGAGTCCTTAATAATTCTCTTAGCCTTCCCCCTGCACCGCTTGTTGTAAATGTTCTGGAGGGTGGGGAGCCCCCCTCCGATTGTGCGTTCGGCTGAACGTGTCACTCTTTGTAGTCTGCTTCGGTCTTGTGCAGTGCTATTCCCAAACCAGGAAGTGATGTTGCCAGTCAGGATGCTCTCTATTGTACATGAGTAGAAGTTCTTAAGGATCTTCTGACTGACTTGGAACTTCCTTAGGCGCCTGAGGAAGTAGAGGCGTTGTCGTGCCTTCTTCACAACACTGTCAATGTGTGTGGTCCATGTCAAGTCCTCGGATATGTAGGCTCCGAGGTACTTAAAGCTGTTGACTCTCTCAACCGGTGCCCCGTCGATGCTGAGGGGGCTGTAGTCCTTGACCCCCGACCTCCTGAAGTCCACAATCATCTCCTTTGTTTTGCTGACATTCAGGGAGAGGCTGTTTTCCTGGCACCATCCCGCCAGGACCTTGACCTCTTCCAGGTAGGCCCTCTCGTCGTTGGCAGAGATCAGGCCCACCACCACTGTGTCGTCGGCAAATTTGATGATTGTGTTGCTACTCCGCTGAGCCACACAGTCGTGTGTGTACAGGGAGTAGAGGAGGGGACTCAGAACACAGCCCTGGGGGGCCCCTATGTTGAGGGTGATGGATGAGGAGGTGCAGTTGCCTGCTCTCACCACCTGGGGTCTGCCCGTCAGGAAGTCCAAGACCCACTGGCAGAGGTCATAGTTCAAGCCCAGGTCCCTGAGCTTATTCATTTTATAATTCATTCATTCATTCATTCATTCATTCATTTTATAATTCTAACCCTTTAAATGCCTGTGTGTGATGGCATATATTTGCAATATATCAAATGCAAAGTAGATTTTTCTGGGGGGGATTATTACAGGCTAGCATGTGTCAATGATTAGCAACAACACTGATTTTGATGGATTTTTTGTTTTTTGTAAGGGTCCCGCCTCCACCAATCACATGCGGCTCCCTTTGTGTGTATGTGTGAGTGAGCAAGAGAGAGCAAGAGAGAGAGATAGTTCTCCAACTTGTGTGAGTTGCAGTGATCTCCTGGTTGTTCCCCACCTAGGTTATCTAACTATTGCGCCGCTGCAACTAGAAACACTGGCCTGGCCTGCTTCTAAGTTCAGTGGCCTGACTGAATAAAAAAAAATGATTTTTTATTTTCAAAAATTTTTTGAAGTCATCTGGCGACCCCCCCGCCGCGGCTCGCGACCCCCACTTTGGGAACCACTGGTGTAAAGCACCCTGTGCATTCGTGCTGTGAAGGGTGCTATATAAATAAAAGTCATTCATTCATTCATTCAAGATGCACTTATTAGTCTTAAATTGGTGCTTAATGCCAGTAAAACTAAATTCATGTTGTTTTCCAAAGCCAAGAATATTGTTTATAGTGACTTGCATATATCTACTCTGAACGGTTCAGATATGGAGAGAGTCTCAGAATACAAATACCTTGGTATTTGGATTGATGAAGGATTTACATTTAAATATCATGTGGGCGTATGCTTAGCAGAAAGAGAATTGTTGAAGTAGTGTCTGTTTTGAATCTGTTTTGGATTACGGAGATGTGATTTATAGACGTGCAGTGGCTTCCACTCTTAAGCTCTTAAACTCTGTTCATTCAGCCATTAGATTTATCACCGGTGATGGTTATGGTACTCACATTGTATCCTATATAATAAGGTCGGTGGGCCTCTCTGGCAGAGACACGTAAGTTGCATTGGAATCCTTTTCTTTATAAAGCCATAAGACTGTCCAAATTATATTACTTCTTTATTGGAATGGACCACGACCCTGTCGTACACGATCCAGTGATACACTTAGAGTGCCTAGAGTTTGGACTGAACTTGGTAGATCTTCTTTTGGCTTCTCTGCCCTTACCTCATGGAATACCCTGCAGGAAACTCTGAAACTAGACACTCTAGTGTCTATGGGTCGGTTTAGAACCAACCTGCAACGACCCACATGTGGGCCCTTTTTAGGACGATTTGCTCACCGGCACTTTGGCGACACCTAGTGGCTCGGGTGTGCATATTTTGTAATGCAATATATATATATATATTTGTTGCCTGTCGATAGTGACAAAATCTGACAAAATCCGTTTAGCGGTTCTCGAGGCTTGTGCAAAGTACACCGTATTGCGCAAAATACCACTCCCGACTCTTGGGGCTCTAGTTCCGTCTATCTAGATCCGATCTCGAAAATGATTGTGGAGGGTTGTAGCCAATGAGTGTGGCTTTCCAATGATACCCCACCTGGGGATATATGAATCAGGGATCTGGTGAAAAACTAACGAGCGAAAACAGGATGAGAAAAACAGCCAAATGAATTGAAGTCTATGAGAAAACTCAGTTTTTCTTTTGTACACAGTTTACCAAAATCACTCCTAATCACTCATTTCTGAATGGATCTTTATGAAATTTGGACATGTACTACATAAGGCTTCAGGCTATGGGTCCATATGGATTTGTAAGCCATATCACCTTCTGGGGAAATACTACCTCTGGACTACTACAGAAAAACTTGAGTAACAAGTTTTTCTACAACTCAAGTTCAGACCTATGTCTGAATTTTCTTTCTGGAATCAGACACCTCAGAATGTCATCTTTCAAAAGAGACCAGGCTCATGCATGTGCTATAAATATAAAGTATGTTGTTTTGGTTTGCAAAAAAAGTATGCAGTCCTCAAAAACTAAAACTAAAATGGCCAGGGAGACTCATTGCAGGTTAAGCGGTTTGACCAATCAGGTCACCACAATATGTTATTGTTTTACAATTATTACCTCTGTTTAAAAATATATATAATTATTGTAATACATTTTTTTTTATTCTGATTGTCTGATGTTATTCTGATTGTATTTATGAATGCACTATGACACCCTCCGCTCGGAACTAGGCAAAATCTGCACCTGGCTCGCTGACAACAAACTATCATTACACCTAGGTAAAACAGAGTCCATTCTCTTCGGTTCAAATAACAAACTCAGCAAGGCCGACGGCTTCTCAGTTACAGTGGGTGACAATATTGTCACAAGGAAAGATGAAATTACTGTAGTTTCAAGTTTCTTTAATAGTTGTCATACAGAAGTACAGAATACTTTTATACAAAATGCTTCTTACTGTTGCGCTCCAGAGACTGTGCAAGACAAGATAAGTATGAAATAAAATAACATAGTATAGCATGTAAATTAGAAGTAAAAGAAATGAGGTCACAGTGTTCAGTATAGACATATGTACAATGTTCGATGCAGAATAGACGTAACTGAGTTACCATATAATATACAATACTGTGCAGTGTACTAATATACAATACTATATAGTGCAAGGCAGAAATGGGATGAGGTGCAATTTAGGTACAATTTACAGTAGGTGTACGAGTTGTAGTGCAAATCCTTTATCAATAAATATAAAGTGTGTTTGTGTGATCTAAAGTGTGGAGAGTGGGTGCTGCAGTGTGTTGTTTGTTTAAGTGAGTGTGTGCGTGTGGGTGTGTGTGCTGTGTGCATTTGATGGTTGTTGCATAGTGTTTATTGTTCGTTTAGCAGCCTGATGGCCTGGGGATAGAAGCTTCTTCTGAGTCTTTCCGTGCTCGCCTTAAGACTCCGGTATCGCTTGCCTGACCGCAGCAGTTCAAAGAGGCAGTTGTTCGGGTGGCTCGAGTCCTTAATAATTCTCTTAGCCTTCCCCTTGCACCGCTTGTTGTAAATGTTCTGGAGGGTGGGAAGCCCCCCTCCAATTGTGCGTTCGGCTGAACGTGTCACTCTTTGTAGTCTGCTACGGTCTTGTGCAGTGCTATTCCCAAACCAGGAGGTGATGTTGCCAGTCAGGATGCTCTCTATTGTACATGAGTAGAAGTTCCTAAGGATCTTCTGACTGACTTGGAACTTCCTTAGGCGCCTGAGGAAGTAGAGGCGTTGTCGTGCCTTCTTCACAACACTGTCAATGTGTGTGGTCCATGTCAAATCCTCGGATATGTGGGCTCCGAGGTACTTGAAACTGTTCACTCTCTCAACCGGTGCCCCGTCGATGCTGAGGGGGCTGTAGTCCTTGACCCCTGACCTCCTGAAGTCCACAATCATCTCTTTTGTTTTGCTGACGTTCAGGGAGAGGCAGTTCTCCTGACACCACTGTGACAGGTTCTCTACCTCTTCCAGGTAGGCCCTTTCGTCGTTGGCAGAGATCAGGCCCACCACTACTGTGTCATCAGCAAATTTGATGATGGTGTCAAGTCAAGTCAAGTCAAGTCAAGTCAAGAGTTTTAATTGTCACGGCATACAGGTATACAATGAAATGCGGGTGGTCTTGCCCGCAACGATGTGCAATACAGTGGTACAACATATAATAGAATCAAAAATGAAAAAACAACATTGTGCAGTAAACAGGTAACAGGTAACATGGAGTGACATCTCGGTATCTGTACATAGTTATTTACAGAGCATATGGGACATGCTAGTTAGCTTTGGTAGTGCAATACTCTGTTCCTGTTATTCTAATTTAAAGTGTCCTTTCCTTTGGCCATAAGTGTGCGTGTGTGCGACATGAGTGTGTGCCCGCTCATGTTAAAGTGTTAAGTGGCTGCTCGTGTGTGAGCGTGCACAGCGTGCGTGTCGTGTGTGTGTTCATGTGTGCTTGTGTGTGGATAGTTCAATGTTCTGAGCACTCAATGTTCATTGTTCATGGCTCTGATGGCCTGGGGGAAGAAGCTGAGCCTCAGCCGCTCTGTCCTAGTAGCTGGGGTTCGCAGGCGTCTGCCTGACCTCAGCAGCGCTCTGTCCTAGTAGCTGGGGTTCGCAGGCGTCTGCCTGACCTCAGCAGCTGAAACAGGCTGTTATTGGGGTGGTGAGGGTCTTTCATTATCCTGCAGGCTCTGGATTTGCACCTCTTGTTGTATAGAACCTGCAGAGGGGGTAGTGCAATACCCGTGGTACGCTCGGCTGAGCGCACCACTCTCTGTAGGGCCTTCTTGTCCTGTGCCGTGCTGTTTCCATACCAGGCAGTGATGTTTCCGGTCAGGATGCTCTCTACAGCTCCTGAGTAGAAGGACTGGAGTATCTTCCCCGATACTCTGAACTTCCTTAACTGTCTCAGGTGGTAGAGGCGCTGTTTCGCCTTCTTTACTACTGTGTCTATGTGTGTTGTTGTTCCGCTGTGCTACGCAGTCATGTGTGTACAGGGAGTAGAGGAGGGGGCTCAGAACACAGCCCTGGGGGGCCCCTATGTTGAGCGTGATGGATGAGGAGGTGCAGTTGCCTGCTCTTACCACCTGGGGTCTGCCCGTCAGGAAGTCCAAGACCCACTGGCAGAGGTCATAGTTCAAGCCCAGGTCCCTGAGCTTGGCTATGAGTTTGGAGGGGACTATGGTATTGAATGCTGAGCTGTAGTCGATGAACAGCATTCTCACATAGTTCCCCTGCCTCTTGTCCAGGTGTGATGCTGCTGTGTGCAGCACATGGGCTATGGCGTCCTCCGTGGACCTGTTGGGGTGATATGCAAATTGCAGAGGGTCCAGGTTGATGGGGAGGGAGGAACAGATGTAGCCCTTCACTAGCTTCTCAAAGCACTTCATGGCTATGGAGGTGAGGGCTACAGGGCGGTAGTCGTTGAGGCAAGCGGGCGTAGATTTTTTGGGTACAGGGATGATGGTGGACTTCTTCAGACAGGTGGGGATGACAGCCTGTTCCAAGGACAGGTTGAAGATGTCAGTGAATACCGGGGCCAGTTGGTCGGCACATACTTTTAGGACGCAGCCGGGGATGCCGTCCGGTCCTGCTGCCTTCCTGATATTCACTTTTTTAAAGATCCGTCTCACCTCATGCTCTGTTACCCTGAACACTGAGTCTCCATCAGCAGACCCCCCCCCCCCCATTGCCGTGGTTTGTAGGCTGGTGTTTTTATTCACAGCCTCAAACCTCGCATAGAAGGAATTGAGATCATTTGCTAAGGAGATGTCACTGTTCAGTACCTAGGTTCCATCCTAGAGGCAAATCTTTCCTGTGACAAAATGGCATCCAATGTAATAAAAAAAGTCAACCAACGAACTTGAGCAAGCATACCCTGAAGACTCTGGCAGGAGCACTCATTCAAGGGTACTACGACTATGCTTGCACCTCATGGTACCAAAGCACAAAGTGCTAAAAACAAAATTACAAACATCACAAAACAAACTGGTCAGACTACTGCTTGACCTTACTCCTAGAACCCACCTCACCCCTGCCCACTTTGACAACCTAGGATGGCTTAGAATAGACGACAGAGTACAGCAACTTGCAATGGGCCTGGTATACAAGATACACTACACGACTAAGGTACCCAAGTACATGTCAAAATACTTCCCAAAGGTCAGTGTATACCACGACCACAGCACCAGAGGGAGCTCCACAAATCATGTTAAACCCAGATTTGGCTCAAACAAGGGACTAAACACACGTTTCGCAATTATGCCACATCAATGTGGAACGCCCTACACATAGCTGTAAAGGAATGTGAATCATTACCCACTTTTAAAACCACTCTCAAGGAGCACCTACGGGAGACTGCAATTCAAAACTGGCCCCTGTAAATGTACTAACCCAACCCCCTCCAATGTACAGTAAATGTCCTAACCCAGTAATACACAAGACCCTCTTCTTGGACCAAGTAAGGTTTTGTCGATAATCCAATGTACAGTTACCCCCACCCCGCCTTGTGTTGTGTTTAACTACTCAGTGTATTTATCTAGTATAAATAAAGATTGAATTCAATTCAATCCATTACTAATACCACCACCATTACTAAAGCACTCTGTCCTCTGGACTTACTAGAGACACACTACAGCTGCGAGTGCCGTCCTTCGGATGAGACGCTAAACGCTAAATTTGGTCGTAAAAGAACCCAGGGCACCTATCGCAAAAGAGTAGGGGGTTCCCCGACGTTCCTGGCCAAATTCCCAATCAGGTCTCTGACATCAAGGCCACCTAATCATCCCTCCCCCCTTAATTGGCTGATATAAATCCCTGTCTCCTGAGCCGTTCAGCCATTTTGTAGCGTGATGTGTGCTTGGTGCCAGTGTATGGCATTCATTGAGCCTGCGTAGCCCAAGGTTGGGTGCTACCAGTGGTGGCGAAGGAGGCAATTTCCACCCTTTGAGTGCTTTGAGTGTCTAGAAAAGCGCTATATAAATGTAATGACCATTCATTCAAGATTCAAGAGGTTTATTTGTCACATACATACCAGGGCATACAGTGGAATGCGGGGTATTCATTACTAATACCACCACAATTACTAACACCACCACCATTACTAATGCCATCACCACCACCACCGCTACAACCACCACTGGGGCCCTTTAGGTTTTCTTAAAGGAAAGCAGTTTTTATTAGGAAAGGTTTTCAGTTTTTTGGGGGCGAAATTCCACTCATGGAGCACAATGGTGCATTCTTGGGCTGTTTGATAGGTGATTATAATACATTGTAATAGCACTTAAATATTTAGTTACTGTACATCATGGATGATAATAGCAAAAACAGGCCCCCAACTCCACATCACTATCCGAGGGGAGGAGGTGGAGACCTACATGTTCCTGGGAGTACACTTTAACAATAACCTGGACTGGTCAGACACTCAGACAACACTGAGGTCCTACAGTCTACAGGAAGGGACAGAAACAGGCTGTTCTACCTAAGGAGACTCCAGTCCTTCAACCTGTGCAATAGGCTGCTGCCGTCGTTTTACCGGTCTGTGGTAGCCAGTGTCCTCTTCTTCGCCGTGGTATCCAGAGGGGTAACATCAACTCATAAGACACTAACAAACTGAACAAGCTGGTGAGGAAGGCTAGCTCCATAGTGGGAGTCAAACTGGTCAAACTAGAGGTGGTGGCAGAGAGGAGGATGACGAAAAAGCTGGCCGCTATCCTGGAAAACCTCTCCCACCCCCTCTATGAGGAGCTAGCCAAAACGAGGAGCACGTTCAGCCATAGACTCATCCCCCCCACGACACACCACTAATCGCCTCAGGCCAGTCCTTCGTGCCAGTAGCCATCAGGCTCCTCAACTGTGGGTATGGATGGACTGCTGCCAATAGTTGGAGAACTAACGGCTGGAGAACTGTTTGACTCCCAACTAGCACTAAACACTGCATGGCAAACACAGTGTGCCAGTACTATGTATACTATAATACATTGCCTATAGGGTAGTGCCATTCTATTACTTTTCTATTCTACTAAATGTTTCCCCCTGCCTGTACCTCCCCCTTGCTGCTATGACACCTGCATTTTCCTAAGGGGATTAATTAAGGAACACTTGATCTTGATCTAGAATCCCTGGCAAGTTACAACGGCCTCAGAGCAGCTAAGAACAAGTATGCAAGTATGCAGTTTGTTTACTGGCACAAGTATGACATACAGTACTGTATGTCACTTGAGCACCTTTCAACTTTCAGCATAGCCAGGGTTTGTTTCCTTGATTAAAGCTGTAAAAATTCTTTGATTTGGAATTCCTGCCAAGAGACGGCACACACACACACACACACACACACACACACACACACACACACACACACACACACACACACACACACACACACACCTACACACACCTACACACACCTACACACACCTACACACACCTACACACACACACACACACACACACACACACACACACACACACACACACACACACACACACACACACACACACACACACACACACACACTGTGATGTTGGTGGTTGATGGACAAGCCCCCTCAGCTGTGACAGCCTAGCAGGGAAAAGCTTGTTGGTGCAGAGGAGAGGAGTCGACTCGTCCCTGAATCATTCACTGACAGCCTGGCAGAGATTGATGTTAGAGGAGACGCGCTATCACAATGCTAGGGACATCCTCTGTTCCTCCTCTCCTCCTCTCCTTGTCTGGTCATTCCTCTCTGCACGTCCTCTCCTCTCCGCTTTTCTCCTCTCCTTGTCTCTCCCTCTCTGAACGTCCTCTCCTCTCCTCTCCTCTATTCCCCTCTCTATTCCTCTCCTGCTCTCCTCTCTGCTCCTCTCCTCTATTCCCCTCTCTCTGGCTGCAATTGTAGCTTACCACCACCGGTATGACTGTGTATGAACGAATAATGGACTCTGTGAAGCGCTCTGAGTCAGAGCAACAGTCAGTCAGAGAAGAGCGCTATATAAATCCAATCCATTATTATTATTATTATCCTCTCTGCTCCTCTCCTCTATTCCCCTCTCTCTTTCTCTCCTGCTCTCCTCTCTGCTCCTCTACTCTATTCCCCTCTCTCTTCCTCTCCTCTCTCCTGCTCTCCTCTATTCCCCTCTCTCTTCCTCTCCTCTCTCCTGCTCTCCTCTATTCCCCTCTCTCTTCCTCTCCTGCTCTCCTCTCTGCTCCTCTACTATATTCCCCTCTCTCTTCCTCTCCTGCTCTCCTCTCTGCTCCTCTCCTCTATTCCCCTCTCTCTTCCTCTCCTGCTCTCTTCTCTGCTCCTCTCCTCTATTCCCCTCTCTCTTCCTCTCCTGCTCTCCTCTCTGCTCCTCTACTCTATTCCCCTCTCTCTTCCTCTCCTCTCTCCTCTCTGCTCCTCTACTCTATTCCCCTCTCTCTTCCTCTCCTCTCTCCTGCTCTCCTCTCTGCTCCTCTACTCTATTCCCCTCTCTCTTCCTCTCCTCTCTCCTGCTCTCCTCTCTGCTCCTCTACTCTATTCCCCTCTCTCTCCTGCTCTCCTCTCTGCTCCTCTACTCTATTCCCCTCTCTCTTCCTCTCCTCTCTGCTCCTCTACTCTATTCCCCTCTCTCTTCCTCTCCTCTCTCCTGCTCTCCTCTCTGCTCCTCTACTCTACTCCCCTCTCTCTTCCTCTCCTCTCTCCTCTCTGCTCCTCTACTCTATTCCCCTCTCTCTTCCTCTCCTCTCTCCTGCTCTCATCTATTCCCCTCTCTCTTCCTCTCCTCTCTCCTGCTCTCCTCTATTCCCCTCTCTCTTCCTCTCCTGCTCTCCTCTCTGCTCCTCTCCTCTATTCCCCTCTCTCTTCCTCTCCTGCTCTCCTCTCTGCTCCTCTCCTCTATTCCCCTCTCTCTTCCTCTCCTGCTCTCCTCTCTGCTCCTCTCCTCTATTCCCCTCTCTCTTCCTCTCCTGCTCTCCTCTCTGCTCCTCTACTCTATTCCCCTCTATCTTCCTCTCCTCTCTGCTCCTCTCCTCTATTCCCCTCTCTCTTCCTCTCCTGCTCTCCTCTCTGCTCCTCTACTATATTCCCCTCTCTCTTCCTCTCCTCTCTCCTGCTCTCCTCTCTGCTCCTCTACTCTATTCCCATCTCTCTTCCTCTCCTCTCTCCTGCTCTCCTCTCTGCTCCTCTCCTCTATTCACCTCTCTGCTCCTCCTGTCTCATCTCATCTCCTATCTATTCCTGTCCTCCCCTCCCCACTCCTATCTCTTCCTCTCCTCGCTCTCCTCTCCTCTATTCCCCTCTCTCCTCTCTGTTCCTCCTGTCCTCTCTTCTCCTCTCCTCTATACCTCCCTTCTCCTCTCCTCCACCCATCTGCCTAATCCCTTCACTCTCACTCAGACACTTTACACTTGTAATTCCCAGTCAGATCAGTGGGAGTGAAAGCGGCGTTTTGAGTTTCCAGAGACCGTGTGGATTAGTGGAAAAGGGGTCCTGAGTTGAAGGCCCCATCTTTCAGCTCTGCTCGCCGCGTTGCCCCTTCCCTCCCCTTGGCCCCCATCTCCCTTTTCCCCTTCTCTTTTTAATCTAGGTCGTCTCTTCCCAGTTATCATCACAAAGCCTCTCATTAAAAAGCCACGCCGGGGTTCTTAATGCACTCTGAGAGCGCGTGGTGGTGGTCATGTTTTTAATTGTAGATGAAACGCTGCTAAGTGCTTAAAAAGGGGGATGAACATCTAATCTTACTCACATAATAATATCATTACAAGATTAGTGAGCTTTTTTTTTTATAATGTCTAATAAATAAAAACTAAAGAAAACTCCCCGATCAGCTCTAATGCAGAGATAAAGCAATTGAATTAATGAATCTACGAAATGCCAAGTATCAAGGCTGATAAGCTTGGAGATGCCCTGTTGTTTGACGGGTCTATTTTTAGAGCAGCCGAACTGTGCTAAGCTGTGGTACTAAGTGACTAGCAAGGGGTGGATTATTCCACATCTATTCACCTTTAATTGACTGCAGCCCCTCCCCACCGAACAGCCTGAAGACATGAATATATATGACTCTCAGTCCAGAGACGAGACTTTTACCAGGCTTTAGCCGTGATCTGGCATGTCGTGCGATAGCTAGTTACACTAAGATCCTTGGTGAATTGGAATCAACCAGAATTTTAATGAGAGGGAGGTTTTTGGAAGAGAGAAATAAAAAAAGGAATCTATATTCTTTCATTTTTCCCCCTTGCTTGCGTTTCCCTCCTCCCCCCCCCCCCCATTATTGAGGGCAGCTCCTTTGATCTGACTCAGAGATGCAGGAGGGGCCGATGAGAGGGATCTGAGAGGGGATGTCAGCGAGAGACGGAAAGAAGAAGAGCCTGAGATCACCCCCCCTCCTCCTCCTCTCCGCCCTCTCTCCATCCTGTCCATCCATTCTCTCTCTCTCTCTCTCTCTCTCTCTCTCTCTCTCTCTCTCTCTCTCTCTCTCTCTCTCTCTCTCTCTCTCTCTCTCTCTCTCTCTCTCTCTCTCTCTCTCTCTCTCTCTCTCTCTTTTTAAAACAAACCATCGCAAAGAGGCCCGGTATCAAAGATCTCTCTGTCTCTCTCTTCAGTTCTTCTTTTTATTTCTAACGAGACTCCGGCTAATGATGGATCTTCAGCCTTCAAAGTGTCTTCCACATGTCGTACATCTAATCGCCTCTCAGACATGCATATGCCCTCCCTCCTCCTCTCTTTAACTAATCTTGGGCTATTCTACCACTAAGATTTGACTCGAGAGGATTGCCTTTTTCTATCAGAGAGAACAAGATTACTGATGTAGTCGGGATAGAAGCCGATGAATATGAATGTGTAATGGCCATCATCCCCTCAGTCTGGCAGTCTGTAGGCTCTCCTCTTTAGATACTGTGAGAGAGGACAAAAGAGACTGTGTGCAGTAGAGAAGAGGGGGGTGTGTTGACACAAGGATTGGCACATGTACGTGTTTAACTTTATGTGTATTTTCCCTTGTGCATTTGTGTGATGGTTTGTTTGTTGTGCGTGTATTCTTGTATGTGTTTGTATATGCATGTTTGTGTGTGTGTACGAGGGCCAGGTGTGTCATGAAAGCATACACACGCACACACATACACACACACACACACACACACACACACACACACACACACACACACACACACACACACACACACACACACACACACACACACACACGCACTTCCACTCTACCTATGCAACAATCTCAGCTAGTGCAAGCCACGGAACTACCACTCACTGTGCAGGGGGCCATGGTAATGCTAGCCTCCTCGTCTCCCAGCCTGCAGGAGGCCATGGTAACGCTAACCTCCTCGTCTCCCAGCCTGCAGGAGGCCATGGTAACGCTAGCCTCCTCGTCTCCCAGCCTGCAGGAGGCCATGGTAACGCTAGCCTCCTCGTCTCCAAGCCTGCAGGAGGCCATGGTAATGCTAGCCTCCTCGTCTCCCAGCCTGCAGGAGGCCATGGTAATGCTAGCCTCCTCGTCTCCAAGCCTGCAGGAGGCCATGGTAATGCTAGCCTCCTCGTCTCCCAGCCTGCAGGAGGCCATGGTAACGCTAACCTCCTCGTCTCCCAGCCTGCAGGAGGCCATGGTAATGCTAGCCTCCTCGTCTCCCAGCCTGCAGGAGGCCATGGTAACGCTAGCCTCCTCGTCTCCCAGCCTGCAGGAGGCCATGGTAACGCTAGCCTCCTCGTCTCCCAGCCTGCAGGAGGCCATGGTAACGCTAACCTCCTCGTCTCCCAGCCTGCAGGGGGCCATGGTAACGCTAGCCTCCTCGTCTCCCAGCCTGCAGGAGGCCATGGTAACGCTAACCTCCTCGTCTCCCAGCCTGCAGGAGGCCATGGTAACGCTAGCCTCCTCGTCTCCCAGCCTGCAGGGGGCCATGGTAACGCTAACCTCCTCGTCTCCCAGCCTGCAGGGGGCCATGGTAACGCTAGCCTCCTCGTCTCCAAGCCTGCAGGGGGCCATGGTAACGCTAGCCTCCTCGTCTCCCAGCCTGCAGGAGGCCATGGTAACGCTAGCCTCCTCGTCTCCAAGCCTGCAGGATGCCATGGTAATGCTCGTCTCCAAGCCTGCAGGAGGCCATGGTAATGCTCGTCTCCAAGCCTGCAGGAGGCCATGGTAATGCTCGTCTCCAAGCCTGCAGGAGGCCATGGTAATGCTCGTCTCCAAGCCTGCAGGAGGCCATGGTAATGCTCGTCTCCAAGCCTGCAGGAGGCCATGGTAATGCTCGTCTCCAAGCCTGCAGGAGGCCATGGTAATGCTCGTCTCCAAGCCTGCAGGAGGCCATGGTAATGCTCGTCTCCAAGCCTGCAGGAGGCCATGGTAATGCTCGTCTCCAAGCCTGCAGGAGGCCATGGTAATGCTCGTCTCCAAGCCTGCAGGAGGCCATGGTAATGCTCGTCTCCAAGCCTGCAGGAGGCCATGGTAATGCTCGTCTCCAAGCCTGCAGGAGGCCCCCTCAGACAGCGGCTCAGACACCCTTCCCATGGTTACATTCATGAGTTGTTGACTGGCGACCCTGGCGGCGGCCAGCACTTTGTGTCAGAAGAAGCGCTGTATGAAAGCATGGTATTGCAGAGCCTGGCTTTGACTGGCAGGTCCAGAAATGAGAGAGTGCGTCCTGGGGATCCCTCGGGATGGTGTGTATGTAATGTATGCACATGCATGGGTATGTGGGAGAGAATGAGAGAGAGAGGGAGGGAGGAGAGAGAGAGAGAAAGACATCAGAGAGCCCTCACGCTCTGACAGTTCTTAAAGATCATAACTTATTGTGGACTCACTGTTAATGTCACAAGTGTACTTTTTTCAGCTTCAGATGCATCATTTAGTGCAATAGTGCACCGTCTCTGAGCACAGCCAATTCTCAGTTGGCTGAGGGCGTGGCCTTCTGTTCACTAGATACTATAGATGCTTGATTGTTAGGGTCACGGTTGCTTATCCTTACACCACTCAGCTAAATGTGACTGATAGGCCAATTATATAATATCATCAAGGAAGCAGATTGGATATCTGAAATGGCTTGGTTTTGTTGATATACAGGGGGATAGAGATCAAAAGGCTTAACCCCTTAACAGTCGGGCACATTTAGCATAAAACGCCTGTCGATTGCATACCCAAAGTAATTTGTGATTTATTATACTTTATACGTATCGCACATGCATGAGTCTGGTCTCTTTTGAAAGGTACAGTAACATTCTTCTGAAGTTTCATTTTGAGTGCTAATGTAATAGAGAAACAGGTTTGAACACACTGAAATAAAATATTTGCTCCTTACTTTTGTGTTGACATGTTGGGAGCATGTCTATGTTCCCCGGGTCCTATGTTCCCCGGGTTCTATGTTCCCCGGTTTGATTGATTGATTGATTGAACATTTTAAACCACCAGCCCTGATTCCAAACTCTAACCTTAACCAGTTCGAAAGAGGGCCTAAGCTTAACCAGTTCGAAACAAGGCGGACATTAATAATTAATCAAATAATAAAAATTTATTAAATTTTCAATCTATTAATCAATCAAGCGGGGAACATAGGACGCGGGGAACATAGGGATGATCCCGACATGTTGCCAGATGCCTGTTTTTGGGTTCCACTTCCAGCTGAGAGTTAGGAGCTGGAAAACATAACGGTTCCATAGCCTGAAGTCTTATAGTCATACAGGTCCAAAGTTTATAAAAATCCCACGAAAAATGTGTGTTTTACAAAGGATTTTTTTTAATGTGTGTACCGCAATAATTCAGCGTGATTATCCAAAATGGCCGTCCGCGAGTCAAAACAAAGAACTTGTTGGTCTTCTTCCGCCCCCTTCTTGTTGCAATCAGCGCTCGTCTGGGATTGCTTTCAGAGCAGACGCTCCTTGGCTACAATGGTGGTCAATAATTTTCACCAGATCAACAGTGACTGGTCAGTTCAGGACCGTTTACAACCGGACGTGGTCACTCGTCGGAACGGCTTGTCAAATGACACTCGCCAGATATTTCATCTTGTAACTAGAGACACGAAGCACGCAATAGGTTGAGTGTGGTGACGATCGGCAAATTCAACTTTACAACAATGTATTGAATGATCGGGAGAAACGCAGCCCGGAGCCGATAGCCGAGAGCAAAGTGCTGTGACGTGCGCGCGTCCCACGCACGGCCGTGATGGCCCGTATGTGGGCCATCAAACGTTAAGAGGTTTTAAGTCATCATTTTCAACAGTAACATTTTGGTTAATCTAACCCAACCACTCAATTCTAATAATGTTACAAGAGGGTCACGGCATACCGCTTAACATCTGATAACCTCTGTGCATGGGAGTTACTAAAATTACAAAAAAAATGTGGATGCGTCTACAGTAGCTAAAGAATGTACTGTATGATTCTGTCTAGGGTACAAACAAGATGGCTGGTTATCTTATTATATAGGTAGCTATACTGTTATTGTGAGCTTAAAACTCTCATGCATCATACGTAGCCAACTATAACCCTTATTTTTATCACATGAACCACATTACTATTGAATGTGAATGAATGTCAAACCACAAAAGGGTTGAATGCAGTAACAGAAAATATTTATTACAAAACCTGGTGAGTCGCACGTCTAAAATATAAATCAAGCTAAATAATACCCAGGGGTTTGTAATTCAGTTTATTGCAGTTTGTGGGAGCTCTTTTGAAATCCTCAAGGAAAATATTGTCTGTAAAGAGCTGTTGGCAAGCCATTCCCTTTTTCTCCAAATCCTCTGTCCAAGGTGAGCGGCGTGTTGGAGTACCCTGTGCTGAAGCTCTGTCCGTGTGCACGTGCAAAGCTGCATTCTCTGGCATGCAGTGGCAAGCCCCGAGCACCTAGACTGCAACAGCCTGTGTAGCGGTATCTGAGGCGCACTATCCAGAAATCCACAAACACTAATAAACATCCTATCCTTTAACTATAATTGTCCCCCCAAGGATGAAGACATTTAGGAGCACATTGAAACATTTGAATGATTTTAGAACATTTCAAATATAGACCACTGCACTTCCGCGTTACATTGAGCTCATGGGAGAGAGAGCGGGGGGAGAAAATTAATGAATGTGGATGAGAGCTTTGACATTAAGTGGTTGTAGCTACGGCTGTGGTGGTGCTGGAGTTCGGGAGTAGGTGCGGAAAAGTAATTAATTGAAAAGTAATTAATTGAAATATTTATCATCATCAGCTATCCAGTTAGTTTCTAATAGTGGAACGTTTGTCTACTTACAAATCATTGAACATACAGAGGGAGAGATTCTGTGTTCAACTCAAAAAGTTATCTCGCCCAGAGGACTGCTCTGCTGTGAGCTGCCCCAGGGTTAGCTTAACTGTTTGGTACTTAGTTAGCAGCTAGTTTAGGTTCTTACTGTGACTTGTGTGTGCATACAGGGATGGATGGCAGGGGTGTAAAGTACTTGAGTAATTGTACTTCGTTACAAATCAAATACCCATCAATGGAAAATTAACCCGCCCATACCCATGCTGATTGGTCCTTGTGCAAGACTAGAAAGCGGGGATCTTTGATTAAACACCTGCTATCAGAAGAATAGACAGTCAGAGTGACAAGCTACAGAAGATGGCCACAAACTATAGTACTTTTTCCTTTTCCTTTTTAGTACTTAAATACATTTAAAAGTAGAAACTTTTTGAATTTTACTCAAGTGTGTTTTTAGCCAGATACTCTGACTTTTACTTGAGTACGATTTTGAGACGGTACTTTCACTTAAGTATAATTTCTTGGTACTTTTTACACCCCTGATGGATGGTGATCTCGAGGATGCAAGGCATGTTAGATTGGACCCGTTGGCAGTCACTCTTTGTTGGCACGTTGGATATCTTCAGCAATCCTGGTAATTCTTTAGATATCCAAAATTCTCCCACACTACCTATTTAATGCGCTTTTATTGACAGATATAAGGCTGGGATGTTACTTCCTTCTGATGTTTTGACAACATGTTTCCTCTCTGTAAACTAATGCTGTTGGTGGGAGTGGCGCTCACACCTAAACACCTCACAGAGAAACTGACTCATGAGAGGAGTTTTCACCAGGCAATGTCTCACACAGGGCTGAATAGCTAGATATCGAAACTGACATTTTTGAACGAGTACCTGGGTAAAAGATTATGGTAGGTTGTTATCTTACACTGTGCTTGTAAATGATTTTTCCATTTCGCACATATCTATTTTTAGTGAAACACTGTTGAACCCTGGTCCATACTCACTCAGAAAATGCTAAATGTCTTTCCCACACATGCAGTCTCTCCTCCAAGCTATAGTACTAGTGTGAGTGTTGGCTAACTGGCCACAGCCCACCTTGTGGTTATAGTGTCAGCCTAGTTCAGTAGAATTACCAACTGAAACAGCTCCAAAACACGGCACACTCTCCCGTTTTAAAATGGCAATACACTGATATAAAACCTGTGGCTCTTAACTTTGATGAACAATCATTTAACAGGTTGTACTGAACTTACAAGCAGTGATTAACATCTTTCTGTTTTCACTCGTCTCTCTCGTTCTGTTTCTCGCTCTTTCTAGTCCCACCTGCTCTAAGGACCCTGTAGGTTACTAATAGTCATCTCTGATTGGCACTGATTGACTAATAACAGATTGACACCTGGCTATCTAATAAAGAAAAAGGACCTGAGAGGTTCGAGGACTACTCAAAACTGAATTTTTTATTTAATTGTATTACCTACCAGTGATAATTTTAAGATATACTGTATGTAGTATAAGGCGCTCGCCACGAATGACGGAGACGCTGGGCTTGCCTGTTTGAGCCCAGCGCTCCACATTGCTTTCAGTTTAGCTGGCCGTCCGTACTAATACACATTGGCCATATTAGGGGGTGGGAAACTGATGGGTGGGGATCGGGCGTTGTGGACAGCGACTCCTACAGGTCGGTTGGTGCGCCTGCGCAGTAGAATCAGGAAGTGTCGGGGGCAGTGTGAGCCTCCCACGCGTTACTCCTCGCCACTGAGAGATCGAGCTGCGCAGGTTAAAAGATGCGACTGCTGTTACCTCAAGTACCGGAGGGGACTTGTGCTATGTATGACTTAGTCCACATTGCAGCCGGCTTGTGGGAGGCAAGAAACAGCGTTCGTGACAGGGGAGGGTTGAATTGGATGATACGAAATTGGGATGGGAGAAAATATAGAAAATGGGAGAAAAAGTGGATAAAAAAAAAAGAAAATATGTACTGTATATTTGTTAACTGAAATGCATATTAAAGAAACAATAAACAAAAGGTAGCAGGGTACTACAGTTACAGTACATCAACATACCTTCTGTAAACAAATTATTGAAAAACACGATTTTCATTGCACCAAATCTTTAAAAACATTCCACTGTCTTTGTTCTTCTGCCTCTGGGTATTTGAGCCAAATATACAGTATCATCAGAATACAGGGTTACAATTTACACTAATTATGTTGCAGGTAGAATCGTATTCCCAAAGGGTTTGATAAACAATTATGTGATTTAAACATGAATGTGAATGTCTAGAATATTCTGTCATGCCCCTGTATGCCGTATCCTATCTAGCTGCTCCACAGACCTGTTCGCTGTATACAAACATACCGTGTTCGAGCCAATAAGCAATACCAACTGAGTTACATGACTAAATTGCCTCGGACCTGCGCGAGCTGCTGCGCTAAAAGAATACGGCAGGGCTCTATGGAGAAACCATGACACTCCCCTGACTAAAAGTTGTTTCAAACGAAAATGGCTGGATTTCATTTAGCCAAATCAGCATGGCTGTGAGTGTGAGTCTTTCACATTTACATAATCTAGCTTTGGCATGGATTGATTGTTTAGATCGCTTGCATGGCTAACAAATGCAAATATATTGTAGTCTGCCTCGTTGTTCTGACCAGGATTACGTTCCTTTCTGCTCCGGTGATGCGCGCGCACACTGAGTCTTACGTATACAGAGAACGGGTCTATACGGCCCTATTTACATGGTATTATCACGTCTGGTTTCCGAGGTAGTGCACCAGAGATTAGATTCAAAAAACAGATTCTACCTGTTTAGACACAAGAGCTCTATTGTAAGCTAGATGTGAAAAGCAAAATGTTTCATTGGTGAGTAAATGTCGAGTAAATGTTTCCCTTTTTTGTTGGCGCTAAACAAATTGCTTTGGAATGCAATTACAAAGGCAGTGTATTATCGCATGAATACAAAATAAATTACTTAAAGGAGCACCTCACCCAAAAATTATAATCAATTATTCACCCCGCAATGCCTTGAACAAGATAACATTTTTCTTCTAGCATGTCTCCATGGTGAACTTAGATTCCAAAATAAATGGTAGAAATAAATACATGATGAATTATTGAAGATAATGGAGATTTGGCTTAAAACTAGATCAAAACATCCTTTTACAAACTCTCTCACAATTTGAGCTGTATAATCTCATTCATCCAGTCCGTATGGTCAGTACTTCACAAACACGTGCGTTTCCACTAAAACCTTGCTAACAAAAAGAATTCCGGTTCAATGCTGCCTTCAAAATTGAACTTGTGAGTTTGTGGTCTTGACTTCGAGTGGGTTGAAGTCCTAAGGACACGGTTGCTAGGCAACTGGGCATCTTGAAGCCACAGAGCAGGGGCAGGGCTAGGGGGTGGCTACTTGGGCTCAAGCCCCGAATGTTTTCTGAAAAGCCCTGAATCTAATAAAAAAAAAAAAAAAAGTATATATATATATATATTTTTTTTTTGACAATTAATCAGTGTTACATGAAAATATGTTTGCACCAGATTTAGCAGAAGCTAATTTCCATCTGTAGTCTATCCAGCTGCTAACTGTATTTGAGTGAGTTAAGTCTTGGTGTTATGGTAGACTCAGACCTAAGCTTTAAATCACAATCAACAAGTTGACAAAAACATAATTCTTCCACCTTAGAAACATAGCTAAAGTACGGCCATTTATAAATCAAAAGGACGCTGAAAACCAGATCCATGCCTTTATCTCAAGCCGACTCAACTACTGTAATGCACTCCTTACCGGCCTCCCGAAAAAATACGATGATAACTATTTTATTGCAATGCACTATTGCATTATTTTATTCTATTTTACTAACTATTTTATTGCACTGCACTATTTTACTTTGTATCAGTGATAATCAAACCGTAAACAAAGACGCCTATTAACACTTTGAGCGCTGTTTACTGTTACTGTTGAAAGGCCAGCGCCTTTTAACATGGGGATACGTGGCTGTGTTTGCAGGCCTAAAGCTATATTATATATTATAGCTATGGATCTAATAATATAGTCGATTGTCATTGAGTTTCTTCCGGTCAAGATGCAAAAAACAGATAATTTTCCCATCCATACATTTCCGTTTTATACCGTTGTGAATATGAGTGTAGTTTCAGGGTGGTCTGGTGTCATTTCCAAAATGCTTCGTAATGGCCGGCAACGTGTATTCTAGTAAACATGTTATCGTTTCTTCCCTGGACTAGCTACTGTTCTCAAATAAAATTTAGATTATCGGGGGGGGCTTCCGTGCTTTGATCGCAACCAACGGAACACGCCACACACACACACACGCCCCGATCAGCATGAAGGAATTTTTGGATCAACGCAATATTGATACCATATAGTCCTTACCTTGACCAGGATCTGTCCCGAAAAGAATATTCCAATTATCTGATCGCCATTCCAAGTACTGATGTCGATCAAGGTGCCAACATAATCCAGCATTGAACATGAACCAACCCTTGTCGATGCATGCGTTATAAGCGTTTGGCTTGACCGAGTAGTTAGACCCCGCCTGCAGGCCGCAGCTCGGCCCAGACACCAAGCCACATCGTTTCAAATGGAGTGCTATAGCGGCCGTTAGGCGGCGGTATTGGACTTTTGAGATCTCAGACCCATCCCCAGTGATAACACAGGCTGCCGGCATGTCTTTATGAATGGAAATATCGAATAAAAGAAACAACGATGAAAACCCGACTATACTCTAGTTTTCGGGGTCCTGGCGCTCAACGTTCGGCGAGTTAACCCTAGATCTTAGATCCTAATATGAAAAACGATGTGATTTAATGTTCTATGTCTTACCTTGACTTTGTCTATTTTGCTGCTATCTATTTTATGCTTTATGTCTGCACTTTATGCATTGCTTTTGATCTGCCAATGTTGTGCTCATTTTATGCCTGTCTTTTTTTTTTACTGCTGTGAAGCACTTTGAGCTGCAATTCTTGTATGAAAGGTGCTATACAAATACAGTGTATTATTATTATTATTATTAATTATTATTATTGTTTGCTTCATTAATTAAAGGGTGTGAATTTAAGTGTTCTCTAGTGCCTTTTGTCCGCTTTAAGGTGGTGGTATAAGTTAAAGGTTGTGGTGTCGAAGTAAAAAAATTCTAAGCCCCGGATCTCCTACAATCCTAAATCTGCCCCTGCCACAGAGGCTAGCGATTTTCCACTTACAATGTTGTCAATATCACACAACTCTTCTCATGAACATGGAAAAGACAAGTGCCAGTTGTGCAAGTATCCTGACACAACTTGTATTTATTCTTACCCTGCCTACTCTTTTACACTGCCTATCAAATTCATGTGTCGGTTATTGCACTTTTTACCTCTTACTGATGACTATTTTTAAACTGAATCATTTTAAACTATTCTTATTATTTGCTATGCTCGCTCATGCCTGTATTTTTTATGTCCGTCGGTTATAGCACTTTTTAATTACTGAATAGAGAGCCTATTAGGATGCTAGATCCTAATGTGAAACACTATGCTTATGGCAGATCAATCAGCATGGATTGTCTGTAAACTTTAATACATGGCAGTTTGGTTTGTTAGAACAGACTGTAATCTTATGCTTATGGCAGATCAATCAGCATGGATTGTCTGTAAACTTTAATACATGGCAGTTTGGTTTGTTAGAACAGACTGTAATCTTCACTTGCTTATGGCAGATCAATCAGCATGGATTGTCTGTAAACTTTTCACTTGCTTATGGCAGATCAATCAGCATGGATTGTCTGTAAACTTTCACTTGCTTATGGCAGATCAATCAGCATGGATTGTCTGTAAACTTTATGCATTGTTGTCACTTGCCATATCTTGCTATGCTCGCTCATGCCTGTATTTTTTATGTCCATTCTATTTTATAATTTTTATTTTATTTTATTTTTATTTTACTATTTTTAAACTGAATCATTTTAAACTATTTTTACTATTTGTGTTACTGAAAACTGTAAGCGGAGAGCCTATTGGGATGCTAGATCCTAATGTGAAACACTGTGATTCTACCTGTCTATCTTTGTATGCTCGCTTATGCCCGTATTTTTTACTGTTGTGAAGCACTTTGAACTGCAACCTCTGTATGAAAAGTGCTATACAAATAAAGTTATTATTATTATTATTTGAAGGCAGCACATAACAGGAACCGTTTGATATTTTTGTGATTTTTACGAAAATGCATGTTTGTGAAGTACCGAACCTATGACTGGATAGATGAGACGTGGATTATACTGCACAAGTTGTGAGCGACTTTGTAATTGGATGTTCTGATGCAGTTTTGCTGCTGTCAAACCAATCACCATTAACTTAAATTCATCAAGTATTTCAAAATGTCTATCATTTCTTTTGGATTGTACGTTCAGATTATGCGAGAAGAAAGAAATGCAAAAAAAATGCAAGGCATTGCAGGGTAATTGATATACAAATGATCATTTTTGGGTGAAGTGCTCCTTTAAGGAGTCACTAGTCAGAGTAATGGGCTGTATCCCATTTAGTTCACTCACACGCACACACACGCACACAAACTCACTCACACACAAACTCACTCACACACTCTGAATCAAAGAGGGAGGAAGGAAAGTGAGGAGGGGTGAGAGAGGTAAAGAGGAGGATGAGCCAGGGGGAGAGAACGAGGGGTGGGAGGGAGGGAGGGAGGGGCCTCCTGAGGGACGCTGGAACACCGGAACACCTCTGAATGTTCCACTCCAGAATATCTTCCAAGGACAATCAGCTAAAGCGTTGATATTAGGAGCACTGTGTGAAATCGATTGCTCAAGGTGTTATCTATGCTCCAAAAATGGCTGGTAATTAGTCACGGCTAAAGGTGCTACTGAGAGAGAGAGATGGATTTAATCTTAATAGATTTCACTGCACTGCAGATACAGTAGCTCCCCTTAAAATGTCGTCCCCCCCCCCCCTCTCTCTCCCTCTCTGGCTATCTATCTATCAGGAGAAAGGCAATAGAGCAGGACAACTGTAATGTACGACTATCGCTAGACTCGCACACCAAACCTCCAGTGTAGGTGCTTGGCCTGACGGATGTTCAAAAGACACATTTGGTAGCCGTTTCGTTGTGTCCTCCCTCTTCCTAGCAGCCGGCCTGGGAGCCATTATTTGTTTATGCGTAAACCTCGGGCCCGATGAGGTACTTGAGTTGGTGGCAGCTGTTGACTTAGAGATTTGGACGGTGTATTCAGGGGTAATCTGCAGACAAACCCCTGGGTGATTGACGCAGAGATTGACTCGTTTGGCTCGTCCCGGGGGACCTACCTGCACTTCCCCCCGAGGCAGGGGGGGCCAGATGTGTTGGTTTTAGTGATTAAATGACCCGGGCAGGGATTGATAAAGTCAACTTGGCAGTAGCCAGCCGCTGTAGAGGTGGAGGGGGGGGGGGATCCTGTGGAAGCTGCTATACGGCCCATTGTGTCTCCAGAAGAGGCAGTGTTGTAGTACTCAATTCCGAGTCCTGGACTGATTTTCAGGACTCGTGACTCGGACTTGAGCACTGATGACTCGGATCCATTCAGACTCGGAAGGTGCAGACTCGGACTTGTTAATTGATAAATAGTTTTTATAGGCCCTAATCATTTGGCATAATATATTGATGGCTAGTGCCTAGTGCATTTGTTTGGCTATTGTGTCACAAAGTAAATAAACTCCCTTTGAAATGGTGACACTGTGTCATTTATGTTTAATGTAGACCTTTCTTTATCTGTATGTCAGCTCTTTGACTGCCCGAGTGGAGTGGACTCAACCTCGATGACTTGGGTAATGTAATGGGGACTCGACTCTGGTTTGGTGAATTGGACTCGAACACTGGGGACTCGAGACTCGACTTGGACTCGAGATTTAGTGACTCGACTACAACACTGCTTGGAGGGAAATGCAGCGTTCAACGGGCGCCTCGTCCACCGCCCAGTGGCGCCCACACACACCCCCTGTCAATATGCCCCTCATGGGCACACGGGTCGTTTGATCTCCTCTTGAAACACACCTGCATCGTCCTCGCATGTCCGCCATCTCGTTGTAGGACACCTGGAAATCTGATCGGTTGGTTCGTCACTTCTTCTGAAATGTGTGATGTTATATTGAGGATGCGTTTGGTGGCTCAAACACCTCGGACGGTGACATTGGTCGTTTTTTTCCATGAAACCTATTTATTGTTGTTGTTTTTGTTGTTGCAGAAATTGAAGCAGAAGAATCAGCAGTTGAAGCAGATTATGGACCAACTCCGCAACCTGATCTGGGAGATCAACTCCATGCTGGCTGTCAGGAGCTGAAACACGCTTACATACACACAGAAACACACACACACACATGCTTACATACACACATTCTTACAAACATACACTTATATGCACACAAGCACATGCTTACATACACACACTCACACATACACATTTGCAAGCACTCTCTCATACACACACACACACACACAGAGCGGTTGACGGACTGGGAGACATGGTTATTAACAGGAGATGTGACAGGGTCCTACAGACTAGCTGAGGCTGCACTTTAGAAATGCCGGCTTTCGCAATACGACCCCCCCCCCCATCCCAATCCCTGAAAATGTGGCGGAACGACAGAAGAGATGGAGAAAGATAAGAGAGGGGATGAGAGAAAGGAGGTGTGCATCAGCAAACTGAAGAGGCTGTGCTGCTGAAAGTCGGCAACTGGCGACGTGAGACATTCTGTATTGCTGAAGGTGATTATTATTTCAAGGACTGACCATCACGACTTTCAATCAATCAAGAGTCTGTAGGTCTGTTTTTGTCAGCACTGGCTCTGCGTGTAGAGGTAGACGCACATCCATATATTATATCTGTGGAGGTAGAGTGGGCGTCTGGTAATTGGAAGGTTCCCGGTTCGATTCCCACTCCTCCCGGCAGCGTGTTGAAGTGTCCTTGAGCAAGACACGTAACCCCGGGCCCTAACTGCTCCCGATGAGCAGGTTGGCACCTTGCATGGTTGCCTCCGCTATCGGTGTGTGAATGTGTGGCATAAATTGTACAGCGCTTTGGATAAAAGCGCTATAAAAATGCAGTCCATTTTACCATTTAATCCCTGTATTCTATGATTTCATCCCTGTAAATGACAAATTATGACTTAAGTTTAAATGCCCTGCCGCCCTCGATAATGTTTTGATATGTTTCTAAAATGCTTTAATAAAAAATAAAATAAATACACTGTAAATTTGGGTAAAAAAAACAAGTGACTTTTATAGTATACCATTACTTTCTTTGTCTAGTATACTTCATAAAACCATCAGTGTGCCACACCACCACTGGACTTAAAATGCACATCACATTATACATCTTGAGCTGTCATTCTATTCATGTTTGATTTTGGATCAACACAGTTTCATGCTGTATTCCTTGTTTTATCTGATTGATTATTGAAAACAGATTGCAGAATGGGTACAATACAGTACAGCTCAATACAACTGCTAAGAGGATGAAGACCAGAAAAAGACTTTCATCTTGTTTACATAAGGGTCCTCCATTTTCAATGAATCAAGAAAATCTTATACGAGGACAGGCAGTTCAGTCGGGGTGTCCTCTCCGTCTCGCATGGACCTTTTATACCCTTTATATCACTAAGGAGACACGGCACAGAAACGAGATCTAAAATCAAAGTACACACAGAGCTATCAGGTTAAGGATAATATGCATAAGGGCATCTGCCACTGAGATGCTGATGCTCTTAATAATTCAGAGCCCAGCTGGGGTCATATCTACGATGCGTTATGAGGCTATTATTCTCAGAAAGACGGACACGGCTTCGGGAGGAGACACTTCCAGCCAAGCGAGCAAGGGGAAAATCAATGGCTTCAGTAGTGTCTAATAAAAGCTTCTCAGTGGCATGCACCAGAGTGGTTATTTTATGTCAGAGGGCAGCGGCAATGAGGGAGTATTGTTACAGTACAAATGGAACGCATTCTCATTCAGTCAACTGGGAGGTTAGGGGCGGCCACTTCATTTCAACAGGGTACTACTCCTTAATTTGGCTGTGTTCCCAACTTTTCCTTTTGTGTGGGAGAAAAATAAAGCCAATGAAAACAACCCCTTGCTTACAATCTGGTGTTTGCAGGCGCAACGCTCGACCAATCTGTTCCATTGTGTTCACACCATGTAGGCACAGATTCTAAAGCTTCTATTACATCATATCCATCGTGCAAAACACCGGCTGTGGACAGAGGACACACAGAGACAGTTATCATCAAATATGAGTTTATTCTTTCTTTTTTTTCCTTTTTTTTCCTTTTTTTTTTTTATAAATCATTCTTACAAAATTGGCATTTTCTATTTCATTTATGACCTCTATAAAAGTCTTGTTAATTACAATGTAGGTAGGGGGGGGGTCGGGGGGAGGAGAAGGCATCAGGACAACTGGGTTTGACTGAGCAAAATAAAAGTCCTTACTCATCAACAGGTAAGCCTGCTGATTGGTTACGTGGCAACAGCCAATCACTGATAAATAATCCCAACCAGGAAGTGGTCATGCATCGTCGTCTTTTAGCAACAGTGTCCAGCAGAGCGATGGGGGAAGGTGTCGTATAGTAAATGGGAAGCTGTGATTAGTCCAGTGTACGATAATGGGGTTGGTGAGACCCCGCCTCTGGCGCTACTGTTGCACTTTAAGACAAAAAATAAAACAAGTCTATGACATACAGTACTAGCATGTCAAGAACTCTGTTGATAGAAGGCACAAATCAAGGACAGTCTGGAATCCTGAACACACACCACCACCACAGTCTGTGACCATAAACCTCCCTCCACATCACAGGCAGACACATATACAATTGACCTCTCTCAAACCACGCACTCTTTTCTTGATCCTCCAATCACAACTGTTGCTTCCAGGGGCAGTGTTTGAGATGGGTCCATTACTATTCATATAATTTTCCCTTGATTGCATTTCTGACACGACAGGGGCATTTTTAAACAGGTTCTCTTTGATAGATAAGGTCATACAGTGTATCCATCACGTTCTGATGTGTACTGAACTGTAATTATACCCATTGCAAGACAGTCAAAAGAGTAGTTCCGAATAGTTTACACTGCCTGAAACCAAGCGATGAAAGAGGTAATTTACACGCCTGTTTCAGACTGTTGTTGCGTGCCCCGGGGAACGTGATTACAACAGGAACAGAAAGTAGTTCCATCTGGAAGCCAGCTGCTTATTATTTTTCATTTCTCAGTCAGCAGTAACCAATAGTCTTCACCGGGCTTTGCTATTTGACTCCCATAGAGAGCCAAGATGTTCAGGCCGATCCAATTCCAAATCACTGGCCTATGTCATCTATTCTTTGTTGCAAAAATCAGAAGGAAACTAAATGGATTTCTCAGGGAGTTCTGAATGAGAAGAATGTGCAAGTAAAATGGCTATTTTCATGCAGTGTGAAAATAACAAACAGCATATTGTCATCTGTGTGGGGGGAAATAAATCAAATCAGCCGTTTATTTTTCTCATAATACGCCACCCTCAGCAGTGTACTGTAATGTGGATGTTTTTTTTTTTTTGCCACGTCAACTCAAAACTAGTCTGGTTTACATCGGCCTGAAAATAAATATACGTTTATATATATATATATATACTGGCAGCATGTGTGTGTGTATATATATATATATATATATATATATATATATATATATATATATATATATATACACACACACACACACATGCTGCCAGTCGTGGGGGGGGGGGGGGGGGGGGGGGGGGGGGGGGTTGAAATGTCTGAATCTGGTTGTGAAATCCACACACAAAAGGCTATAGAGGGAGCCCCCATTGAGAGGATCGAAGGCGATTCAAACAATCGTTGGCGAATAGAGAGAAACAAAAAAAAAAAAAAAAAAGGCTATGGATTCAAATGGCATGTTTACTCTGAACATTAAATGGGGAGCAGATGCCGACTAAGCGGTTCTGTTTTCTTCATAATAGCCGCTATGTGAGCGCTCGCTTCCCCACTGAGGGGATATACATCACGGCTTGATGCAACGCCGCATCAAAAACACAGCATAAACACATTGTGCTGTTAAATCTCCCCCAGGCAAACAAATACAACACATCTTGCCGTTAACCTACACAATCAGAAAGCAAAATATATAAGCATGATATGTTAAAATGTGTAGTGAGCCCTGCCAGGCTCACGATAACGGTATACAAACAGACTTCTAAAGTAATCGTACTATAGTACTACTGCCCCCGGGTTAAGTGTTAAAATATGACATGGCATTTAATACGCTGACATTGGAAAGTGTAGTTCTTTGGTCAACCTGCCCCGTTGTGCGACGAAGATAGATCCACTGTTTTAGTTTGAAACCATTTGTGGTCATCAGTCACTTCCATCTGCTGGGTGCAATTCTTTTCATATATATTATAATTTTATTAATTTATTTTAGATATATATATATATATATATATTTCTTTTTTTCACAGTCTCACAATCTGTTGGTAGAAACAACAGTAGTGAAATAAGTTCCAAAGAAGAAATTCCGTTTTGTTGGATTATCAGTCTGATTTACAAATTGTATAAATCAGACTCACAGCTTCTGAGATGACGTCATGCGACATGACTGACAATTCAGATTTGACATGGCAAGAAGGACCTATTTCCTTATGTTTTGATGATAATAACCTGCCCCATGCACAAAACATACTGTACACAGTACTAAAGCATTTACATAATCACTTTATACTGCTGGCAAATAGTACATTCTTTTTTTCTATTTAACTCATTGCATTGGTGATAGGTTGATCAAAGAGGTTTCTTCTTTCTAAATTTCTTTTAGCCGGTATATCCCTTTAAGTTGAAAAGAATGAATAGAGGTTTGCCAGTAAAAAGCCATAGACTTTATGGCATTCTAAAGGCCCACGCCTCAATTTCCATAGACCCCTTAAATATGACAATATGGAAAATAACAGCGTTCTAACATTAGCATGAACATACAGTAAAACCCACCAGTGAGACACCAATGAGCACATTAAGACTGATGATGATGATGATGATGATGATGATGATGATGATGGTGGTGATACAGTTCTTCAGCACAGCTTGAGCGGATAGCCGACAGCATTTCATGTTCAGTTCCCCTTGGACAGAAAGGCCACTTAAAACACCCTGCTTCCTTCACGTCTTCACACATTCAAGTGTCTGTGTATAGCCTGTGTGTGTAGCCTGTGTGTGTAGCTTGTGTGTGTAGCTTGTATGTGTATTGTGTAGACAGTGTGTGTATACTGTGTGTGTAGCCTGCATGTGTAGACAGTGTGTGTACTGTAGCCTGTGTGTGTAGTATGGACTGGCTGAGAGAAGGCCCTAATGACAGCACAGAAACAAGCCAGCCATTTCCTCTCGCCGCTCTCTTCAAAAATACATCAAGCCGAAGGACAAAGGGAGCGCGGTGCTTTCATCAATTTGACCTTTTGTTTTTCTTCTTCTAATCAACCGAAGGTCGTATCGAGTGGGAAATGTGTTGGGTCAATTTCAGATGGGTTGTCTCCTTAGTCATATAAATACTACGGTGTTAGGAGAGGGTGAAGGCAGAGGTGAGTAATACACGTGGGTGGCTAATGTCATTACAATGGTGTTGGGGGGGGGGGTCGGTGGAGAATAGGTGTTTTCCCAAGGTTAACATTGGCTGACGGTGTCACGGTTCTGGGTCACTGCTTCCAACAGCACCGCGGCTCACGGCAGTAGATAGAGTGTTTCATCAAGTATCAGTCCTCGGGGGGATAGAAAAAACAACATCACAGCACTCCAAATGAAACAGGCGTATCTAATTGAACCCCTAAACGTATCTTCCCCCGACAAATAGAGAAGACGACCATTTGTCAATGTAATGGCTCAGAGGCCTTGTGATATGTCACCAAAAAAAAAAAAAAGAAGAAAAAAACATCGGAAAGGAAAGCCAGCGTAGCGGCGGCTACAATCATTTCAAGGGACATTCCTTCACGATAGCATCTCGTCATCTCCAGACAGACAGAGGCCAACGTAATGTGCAATAAGCTATTTAAAATGTCACCTTCCTGCAATATGGCACTGATGTTGCCCCGCCTCCACCAAGCTGATACTGGGTCTGGCATCAGGGCAATGAAACAGTGGTTTCTTGGTTAAGGAAAGTGATTATCCAATAATGCCGCCGTCAAGCTGGAGAAAACGTTCTCTTTTTCCACCCAAACGGTTCACTATAATATGTTTCCGACGTAATTTTAGGCAGGGAAATAGGATATGGAATTGCTGGAGCTTAATTCATATTTGATATGTAACGCCTAGTTTGACAGTTTGATCTGAATTTAGTGAGCCAGGCACAGTTCCGGAGTTGGTGTGGGAAAATAAATGGCGGGGAGGACACGTTTGTTCCGTGGGGAGGACACGTTTGCTCTCGTAGTGACCGGTGTGGAGGCCATGTCGGACTGAAGGTGGAAATGGAGTGTCAACGAGTTGACGATTCTGTCCGATGCGTTTGAGCATGAAAAAATCCTGTGAACTGACACTGGTCATTGAAGACCCTGCAATGGTCTAAATGTAATGTGTATCCCTGCTAGGCCAGTGCTCTCTGAGGCCACACAATGGAGTTCTGCTCCATTTCATCCACACATTTTAATTTAGGTCATTCTGACCGAGAGACAATGTGCACCGCTGGACAAGCCTTCTTTCGAAGCCTCTGTAGGCACACACACATACTGTACATGCATACACGCACACACACGCGCACACACACACACACACACACACACACACACACACAGAAGGGTGAAAGTAAAAAGTTTAAAGGAGAAAATGAAAGATAAAGAAAAAAAGAAAGAAGAGAAAAAGTGTGCTTGTTGGTGGAGTGAATATGAGAGGAAAATGGGATGAGGTGTTTTTCTAACTTATTCTGGGCGATAACAGGGAACCGGTCAGACAAATATAAAAGCCACTATCAGTGCATCAAGGAACGAGCTGCAGACAGACAAGACTGACAGGATGTTGTTGAACCTGGCACTAGGCTGTCTGTTGATGAGCTGACAGAAAAGGCGCTTTGCTGTGTAAACCCCTCCACTCTGGGCAACCGTGGAAGGAAAAGCACAGTTTACTTGACCGTTTTCAGCCTCGACCGACCAAGGGGTAGAGTTTCTAAAACTCCTCGCGGGGGGGGGGGGGGGGGGGGGGGGGGGCTGTTGAATCGATAATGGAAATAAAAAAGTAAACAAAAGAGTGTGGTTCCCCAGGGCCTGGAGCCGGTGTGAGTCCAGCCAGGGATCCTGATGCAGACTGTGGGTGGTGGGTTTAGGGCGGGGGTTATGGGGAGAGGGGTGCAGGGGGGGGGGGGTTTCATTGAGTCCAGGGTCCCACTCCCGGCAGGATTGGGATCTGTGGTCGGTGCAGGTGGCCAGGTTGGGATCGTGGACACCTCCCCTTTCCTAACTACCGTCCCGCACACATGTCGAAAGAGCAGGAGAGTCAATGATGTCCTTGCTTGTTTTTTTTGTGGCATTCATACAAAAAAATATTCTATCCAAGAGTCTCTCGTCGTCGTGTACACTGTGTGTTTGCATGTTGTGGACAGTACTGTTTGGCATGTCCATCCGTTTGTGTACGTCACTTTGTGTGTGTGTGTGTGTGTTTGTATCGTATGTGTTTGTATTGTTACTGTTTGCATCCAGACGCCATCTGCTTGCTTTTCTTTCCGCCTCCTCGTCAAGTCCTTGCAGCAGCGGTGCTGTGGTCATTGGCAATGTGCTGAGTGGAAGACAGAGCTGCAGCGCCCCCCATCTGTCCCGCCGTGGTCCTACTGCTCCTTTGACTCTCCGCGGAGTCTCTCGCCTCCTCCCGCGTGGGGTCGCCTCCCCCTAGGGGGCGCCGGTCCTGTCAGAGCCTCTCGATGTCCCTGTATTTCTTTCGGAGGATGGAGACTTGGTCCTTGAAGAGGACGGGGTCCAGTCTCATCTGCGAGTGGACCAGGGGCATGGAGCCAAACCAGCTGGCGAACTTGTTCATGCAGGTCTGCCGCTGGGCGAAGTGGTCCGGGTCGGCCCAGCGGGACGCCCGCGACGACTGGCGGAGGAGAGGGGGAGAGGGGGAGAGAGAGGAGGTCAGACTTGATCATTGTGTCAGAACACACACAGCCACCTATTCCTCACAGTGTCCAAATTAAACACCTTATTCTAAGGAGCACATCGAGATGGATGTAACTGCTGGATGCGTTTCAGAATTTGTATGTTTTCTCCATTGTGTGAACTGGACCACACAGCTTTCAGAGCCTACAGTAAGTCTTGTTTGTGTATAAAAGCATGCTGAGGCAATACGTGCTCCTCCACATGACGCAGAGGAGATAATTTGAGGAGATGGATAAGGGCAATAGTGTCTGGCTGTTTTGAGCAGATGGATAAGGACAATAGTGTCTGGCTGTTTTGAGCAGATGGATAAGGGCAATAGTGTCTGGCTGTTTTGAGCAGATGGATAAGGGCAATAGTGTCTGGCTGCAACGGGGATGGACCGATAGGACGTAAATAAACATGGATAGCGGTTAGGGATGTCCATGCTTCTTTCACAGAAGCAACATTTCCATTTCGGGAACAATTCCAACAAAACAAATGTATATTTCATGAGTACAGATAACCATCCTCTATAATGTTTGAAATATTTTTTCTTATGCAAAGCTCTTGAGACCGTTAATATACAGTAGTAACTTCAATAACATTGTTTGTTTGGATCCTCGTTAACTGATGTTGAAGGCGGCAGCTGCCCCTTTCATGGTGCTTTCCGTTTCATTTCAAAGAGGAACGCCAACGTATTTATTTTCAAAATGGGGCCCATATGCCTTATTTTAAAAAGAAAACTCTTGTAATAAAAACAACGCAGCTGGTCGTAATTCTTCGCACAAGTGCCCCGTCAAAACTGCCCAGATACGGCGGCGCTGGCTTGTCACCCGTTTTACATTACAATGGTTTTATGACTTTTTCAAGAGTTAGCTAGTTAAAACAGTGGTGACAATGATTTTCTGTGCTCTTCCCATGGTTTCCTACTGTACAGCATCAATGCCACAACTCCAGCTATTTTTACCCCCAGTAAAATAATGCAAAATGAGTGACAGTAATAACGTACATAAGAAATATATATTAATGAGAGAAAGTATTTTTTAGGGAATTTCTGCTTTATTTGAGAATATTAGGAATCAAATATATTAATAAGAGAAAGTATTTTTTAGGGATTGTCTGCTTTATTTGAGAATATTAGGTATGGACCGATACATACTGGTATCATATATTTGATACCACGCTATAATAGGGTATTGTATGAGATATTGGTGTGATACCAGGCTATAATAGGGTATTGTATGAGATATTGGTGCGATACCAGGCTATAATAGGGTATTGTATGAGATATTGGTGTGATACCACGCTATAATAGGGTATTGTATCAGATATTGGTGTGATACCAGGCTATAATAGGGTATTGTATGAGATATTGGTGTGATACCAGGCTATAATAGGATATTGTATGAGATATTGGTGTGATACCAGGCTATAATAGGGTATTGTATCAGATATTGGTGTGATACCAGTAGGGATGGGAATTGATCAGATTTTATCGATACGATTCCATTATCGATTCTGCTTATCGATCCGATTCTTTATCGCTTCCCTTATCGATTCCTGATACATTTCTAATTTAAATAAATGATTTGGAAATGCAACAGAACTAAGCTGGTTAGAATAACAACATGCAACTTGACATTTCTGATTATCATTTATCATTTATTGTTGAGCCCCATGTCAGAAAAATACAAAAAATTTAAAAAGTTTATTAACTATACACTTAAATAAAATAATGTATTTGAGAACTAATTTAATCTATTGAACTGTAGTTGCATTCAACAGGTCGTTATTGCTAAAGAGAATTTGTTAGCAATAATCTACCTGTATAAATAAAGGCCAGCTCAGTGTTCTCTCTCTGTCTCTCTCTGCAATGAGCATGGCTATTTAGCTAGCTAGCGGCTAACGTTACTTTACCATGTAAATGAATGACTAGGATGCAAAGCACTTTCAGTTTTCACTGCACACACAAAACGGTCGCAATATCGAGCCCTTTAGGTTTTCCTAGTCAAGGAATCAAATAGTCTGCTATGGCTGCATGCGTGGCGCTAACGTTATTGTTTTTAAATGCGCAACTGTCGGAAAAACATGGCATCGATAAGAGGAATCGATAGTCACGGAGGCATGCGATTCCAGGAATCGGACAATTAGGAGCCGGTTCCCAATCGATTTCCGATTCTCCGATTCCGATCCCTAGATACCAGGCTATAATAGGGTATTGTATCAGATATTGGTGTGATACCAGGCTATAATAGGGTATTGTATCAGATATTGGTGTGATACCAGGCTATAATAGGGTATTGTATCAGATATTGGTGCGATACCAGGCTATAATAGGGTATTGTATCAGATATTGGTGTGATACCAGGCTATAATAGGGTATTGTATCAGATATTGGTGTGATACCAGGCTATAATAGGGTATTGTATCAGATATTGGTGTGATACCAGGCTATAATAAGGTATTAAGAATTTCCCCAATACTAAAAGTCAATACTAACACATGTGTAATGCCAGAAATCAAAGCAAAAGCTACGTTCACACTGCAAATACCTCCCTGTCCCTTCACTGACCACCTCCTTCACAGCTAGTCCTCCATGTTTGTATTCACAGAGTGACTCCCGCCAGCGCAGAATTGTGATGAATGTCAATCTAGAGTGACGTAAAAGTCGCATGAATTCTGATATGACTGTTCATTCGACTGAGGTCACATTCCAAAAAATCGGACCTTTATCTGATTTAGGACCACATACTGTATGGAAGTGAAAAGACCAGTTTCCATCTGATTTGAGTCACATTTGAGCAAAAAGAAGTGGGCCACTTTCGCTTGCAGTGTGAACGTAGCCAAGTGACTTGATTTGCTGCATTTCTGACACATACTGTATAAGCATGTTAGATGTCTTTAATGGTGAAATATTTATTATATACTGTACATGTATCTCAATCATTTTTGTCCAACGACGCCAAACTGATGGTCCAACTCTATACTGTTCAGTAGAATCTGTACTTGATATAAAAAAAAAGTGGTATCGGACGGTCCATCTCAAGAAAAAAAGAAACGGAGGAGGATGGAGGAAAGAGAGGATAACATGCAACAAAGTTCTCAGGCCGAAACCCCCAAAGTTGTGATTAAATTGGTTGTTTAATTGGGTGAGCCAGCAGCACACCCACAGTGATCCTATCCCACATACCTGTCCCATCATGGTCTCCTTGTACTGTTTCTTCTGAGTGACCTTGATGGGCGGCAGCTTGGTGACGGCAGACACCAGGAAGTTCATCAGGATGTCTTCACAGTTAGCCAGCTGGTCCACCATACTCTTCAGACTACTGGGCAGGAAGTTGGTGTACAGGTGGTGGTAGTACCTAGAGGGAGGGAGGGAAGGAGTGAGAGAGAGAGGGGTGGAGGGAGAGAGAGGGGGAGCAGGGAGGTATAGAAGGTAGATGGTTAATGGCTAGATACCAGAGGGTGCGAGTTCGAAAAGCTGTGGAAGATCCCACAGCCAAAACCGTTGCTAGATAACTTAACAGTAAGTACACTGAAAGATCCCATAAACACAATTGTTTCTAGATAACTTAACAGTAAGTACACTGAAAAATCCCACAGGATATTGAAAGTTATTCTTAATTATGACACAGCCTTTTAAAAACAACATAATAGAGGCCTCAGGAAGAGCTATGGATTTCATCCCGTTCCATTGAGCAATTGACTTGATTACTCAAGTCCCCGGAGCGATTGATTGGTTGACTTATTGAAAGTGATTGAGCGGCTGGCCAGGTGATTGGTTGACTGTAGATTAATGAACCATTCTGATCTCAGCGGATGGAAACGGTATTAGATCTGACAGGGGGGCCTTAATGAAACGAACACCTCGGAACACTACGTCGCCGACAAACTGACATTTCCCAACGGGAGTCCTGTGAGCTGTAGCTCTCAGTTTGGTGATCTGTACAGATCACAGTGTGAAAGTGTTGTATCAATTTACAATTACAATGTAGCCGATGCGGTCAGTGGCATTGTTCATCAAATAAGATCGAGCTTGAGTGTTACACTCCGAGTGCAAAGTAGTATAGACATAATTAGCAAGATAGATAGTAGTATAAGAATAGTATTAGGGTACATAATAGTAAAGGGGTTATTAAAAAAATTATAATAATGTTTGATATTATTTCAGATATTGTTCGTAGAGGTGTGTTTTTAGTAGACGGCGGGGGAAATTGGCCAGGTTTCGGCTGTCCTGACTGTAGAAAGAGCAGTGGAAAGAAAAGAGGAGAGGAGAACAGAAGAGAATAGAACACAACAGCACAGCACCTGTGGTAGACGGCCGCACCGCTCAGCACCATGGAGGATGGGAATAGGACTGTACCTGTGGTAGACGGCCGCACCGCTCAGCACCATGGAGGATGGGAATAGGACTGTACCTGTGGTAGATGGCCGCCCCGCTCAGCACCATGGAGGATGGGAATAGGACTGTACCTGTGGTAGATGGCCGCCCCGCTCAGCACCATGGAGGATGGGAATAGGACTGTACCTGTGGTAGATGGCCGCCCCGCTCAGCACCATGGAGTCTGGGAATAGGACTGTACCTGTGGTAGATGGCCGCCCCGCTCAGCACCATGGAGGATGGGAATAGGACTGTACCTGTGGTAGATGGCCGCCCCGCTCAGCACCATGGAGGATGGGAATAGGACTGTACCTGTGGTAGATGGCCGCCCCGCTCAGCACCATGGAGGATGGGAATAGGACTGTACCTGTGGTAGATGGCCGCCCCGCTCAGCACCATGGAGGATGGGAATAGGACTGTACCTGTGGTAGATGGCCGCCCCGCTCAGCACCATGGAGGATGGGAATAGGACTGTACCTGTGGTAGATGGCCGCCCCGCTCAGCACCATGGAGGATGGGAATAGGACTGTACCTGTGGTAGATGGCCGCCCCGCTCAGCACCATGGAGGATGGGAATAGGACTGTGCCTGTGGTAGATGGCCGCCCCGCTCAGCACCATGGAGGATGGGAATAGGACTGTACCTGTGGTAGATGGCCGCCCCGCTCAGCACCATGGAGGATGGGAATAGGACTGTACCTGTGGTAGATGGCCGCGCCGCTCAGCACCATGGAGGATGGGAATAGGACTGTACCTGTGGTAGATGGCCGCCCCGCTCAGCACCATGGAGTAGTCGTTGGTCCACTTGGACGTGTAGCCCCAGCGCTCCTTGTTGCTGTCCCAGAAGTGGCTGCGGGCTGGGTAGCCCACGATGCGCTCTGGGAAGCTCTGCCACACCGTGAAGGCAAAGTCCACCTGACAAGACACGGAGAGACAAGGAGGACAGGTTAGAGAGAGATAGGAAGACAACCGAAGCGCGCTCTGATGTACGAAGCAGCGAGCAGTAGATCTGACCTGTAATGGAGAAAGAGAGAGAGGTGGAGTGAGAGAGAGACAGAGAGAGAGTGAGAGGGGGGACAGAGAGAGAGACAGAGATGAGTAGAGAGAAAGGGGGAGATACAGACAGAGAGAGAGAGAGAGAGAGAGAGAGAGAGAGAGAGAGAGAGAGAGAGAGAGAGAGAGAGAATCAGAGAGAGAGACAGAAAAGATGATGCTGACTTGTGAATGATTTATCACAAGGGTAACATCACAAAGGAACCTCATTCAAATAACACAATGAGACAGTGGACAAAAAAAAACCTATCAAACAACCAAAACACGGAACGCGGCACAGCCTTTTCAAAGCCGCTGCATTTGGCCACAACCTCTCTGACTGGCGCTGATCAAAGCATAATAAACTAAATAATTAGAGAATAAACATAAAACACGCTTCAGTCTCAACAGCCTGAGCTCTGCACTACTGCGCTACAAAAACACACTACATAACAAAAGGGAGAAGAAAAAAAAATCACACACCCCGACATGAGAGAGAGAGTTCACATCATATTATTCCTGTGATCTTGGGGAATTATTTAGCCAAGATTATTTTTCTTTTCTTTTTTTTATCAGCAAGTATTAAACAGAAGAAGAGTGGCAAGACCAAGTGGGACACTGCTCCAATGACAGTGAGTAGGAACTTTGTGTACTCTTGGTGGGTGGTAGCGGAGTGGGTTCTGGGTACATGTTCAGATTTAGAACCGTCTGTGATGAAATAACGATGCTTCTTGGTGAAGGAAACACTCAAAACAAACATTTTAGTAGGATGCCACATATTCTGTCTCCTGTAGAGATTGGAGGCTACATGTTCAGTGTGGATATACAGAGTGGGGATTCTGTTTTTTAAGGTGGAATTTGTCCTGACCGCCAGCTATGTTCTCACACACATATACACACACATATACACACACACACACACACACATACATACACACACACACCCACCCACTTTCATGGGTTCTGATTCCAAATGGCTCAGAGCAACATCTGGCTTCAAATGGTGCTGTGCCCAAAATGTGTCCCCAGGAAAATACACGCACGCACGCACGCACACACGCACGCACTAAGAGAGAGGAGACAGAGAGAGAAAGAGGTAAGGTTTAAGTGCACTGCGAGTTAACACCAGT
The DNA here is from genome assembly GCF_963971535.1 of Notolepis coatsorum. Classification (NCBI taxonomy): domain Eukaryota; kingdom Metazoa; phylum Chordata; class Actinopteri; order Aulopiformes; family Paralepididae; genus Notolepis; species Notolepis coatsorum. The sequence continues at coordinate 50,508,925 of NC_140168.1, forward strand.
TTAGGTGATGAAAGTAGAGAGTGAAGCAGAAGGGAGAGCAAGAGAGAAGAGGGGGGGGGGGGCAAAAAAGAGAGAGCAATGTGATCAGAGAGTTACTTTTGGGACAGAGGAACAGTTTAGTGTTCCATCTGTGTTGTCTCAAGAGGGACCAACGAGCGAGCGAGCGAGAGAGAGAGAGAGACTGTATGCTGATGCAGTGCCACGCAAAGCCCTGAGGGCTTGGAGCCATGCCAACAGTGACATCATCAGCCCCATTCAGCAGTGGCGGACCAGTGGAGATGAGGAGTGGAGAGAGGATAGAGAGAATAAGTGAAAGGATAGAGGATAGGAAGGGGGGGAGGAGGTAGGGAGAAGGGGACAGGAGGCTGAGGACTGCTGTCACCGTGTCGATGTCCTGTCCCGTCTTATTCCATCCTATGATAATAACATACCTCTGTGGTGGACAGCACTGTGTCTTCATCAAGACTGAGGACAGCGTCCGTCACTATGGTGTCGTAGGGCAGGAACCGGCTGCTCATCACCTGTAGGGGGCGACACACAGAGAACACAGGGTCAACACACTGAACACAAAATGAAGAGTAAACTGAACAGGCTTATTATAGTAGCCATTCAAATCCGATGTGGAACTTTTGCCAATGTCGCTTTTTGGAGTTAAGTCAAGCACTCTGTAGCGTCTGCGTTGTGGCGGCGGCGTTAGGTTAAGCATCAGTGGTTTTGGAACAGTCCCATTGGTTTGGGTCCATTGAAAACTCTGACGGAAAAAGCAACATTAATCGTGAATTACACCCCCACCCACCCCCCCCCCCCCTTTCATTCTTTCAATTCAATTCAATCCATTCAAAATGTAAACAAAACGCTTTTGTTGATTGGTATGATATGAGATATCATCTCAGGAAAAAAATATATATATTTAAAATAAAAGTAGATTTTAAGTTAAAATTTCGACAGGAGGACACAATACGGCAAGTGCGGTCGATCCCCCCCCCCCCCCACACACACACACGTTCAAAAGCATTGGAATGTTGCAAGTGTTAAGTTAAAATGGGTTTCCATTACTGTACAGGCTGGTCCTTTCCTTTTAAATCAATAAACACACACGCACGCACACACGCTAGCATGAGTCATCAGTCCCCACATGTGGCACACCTCTCTTCCTCCTCTCTCAATTGTCAAAGAAAAATTAAATACACATTTACGGGCGAGCAAAGACTCAACCTGGATAACACAGACACAGAGAGAGAGAGAGAGAGAGAGAGAGAGAGAGAGAGAAAAAAAGAAAGAGGAGAGAGAGAGGGAAGAAAGAGAGAGAGACGAGAGAGAGAGAGAGACGAGAGAGAGAGAGAGAGAGAGAGAGAGAGAGAGAGAGAGAGAGAGAGAGAGAGAGAGAGAGAGAGAGAGAGAGAATATTTCCATCAGGTGGAGTGAAGGTGGGTTGGTGGTGGAAAGATCAACATCTTGAGGGTGTTTAGACCTTCTCTGTTCTATGATGAGGGGGGGCCAAGAGGAGTGAGGGGGGCAAGAGAAGGAGACAGCATTGTTTACTGGGTGTTCAATAGGATTCAACAACCTCCCACACAATATAGACGTGCGGAAGTGTGCGTGTACACACACACACACACACACACACACACACACACACCACACACACACACACACACATTGCACACCTCAAATTATGAATAATGGCTTTGTTTCTTGCTCCCCAGATGATGTCAGTTTCAGTGTGTACTGTATCAAGCTGCCCGAGTTCTTGGCAGAGTGACGGCAGTGTTGAGATTTAACATACAGTAGCTCACTCTCTCTCAGAGAGCTGTAGACTGATAGCTATGTAGCTCACTCTCTCAGAGAGCTGTAGACTGATAGCTATGTAGCTCACTCTCTCAGAGAGCTGTAGACTGATAGCTATGGTTTAACATACAGTAGCTCACTCTCTCTCAGAGAGCTGTAGACTGATAGCTATGGTTTAATATACAGTAGCTCACTCTCTCAGAGAGCCGTAGACTGATAGCTGACCCTTCCCTGACTCGACCCTACCATGACCCTACCCTGACTCGACCCTACCATGACCCTACTCTGACCCGACCCTACCCTGACCCGACCTAACCCTACCATGACCGTACCCTGACTCGACCCTACCATGACCCTACCCTGACCCGACCCTACCCTGACCCTACCCTGCACCCGACCTAACCCTACCCTACCCTAGCCATGACCCTAATATGACCCTACCAGCTGGATTAGAACAACAAAGTGTGATGAAACCTCCACACGGAACTAAGAAACTGAACAGGGCCCTGTGTCAAATGTGGCATCGAGAAGAACTGGTATTG
>NC_140168.1:50511454-50569947 GCF_963971535.1 Notolepis coatsorum
TTCCCAGCGGTACACTTCAGACGCTTTGAGCCATCTATTGTGCATTATCATTTAATTATTGAGCAACATTGTTTTGCGGGTTAGGGTTATGTACCATACAAGATCAAGTCCATAATGACGATGATGACATTTGATGAAACTAAATTTGATGATGGTGGTAGTGGTGGTGGTGGTAGTGATGATGGTGGTGGTAGTGATGATGGTGGTAGTGATGATGGTGATGGTGTTGTTGTTGTTGGTAGTGATGATGGTGGTAGTGATGATGGTGATGGTGTTGTTGTTGTTGGTAGTGATGATGGTGGTAGTGATGATGGTGGTAGTGATGATGGTGGTGGTGGTGGTGATGGTAGTGATGATGATGGTAGTGGGATGGTGGTGGTGGTGGTGATGATGGTGGTGGTGGTAGTAGTGATGATGGTGGTAGTGATGATGGTGATGGTAGTGATGATGGTGGTAGTGATGATGGTGGTGGTGGTGATGGTAGTGATGATGGTGGTAGTGATGATGGTGGTAGTGATGATGGTGGTGGTGGTGATGGTAGTGATGATGGTGGTAGTGATGATGGTGTGGTAGTGATGATGGTGGTAGTGATGATGGTGGTAGTGATGATGGTGGTAGTGATGATGGTGGTGGTGGTGATGGTAGTGATGATGGTGATGATGGTGATGGTGATGATGGTGGTAGTGATGATGGTGGTAGTGATGATGGTGGTGATGGTAGTGATGATGGTGGTAGTGATGATGGTGATGGTAGTGATGATGGTGGTAGTGATGATGGTGATGGTAGTAGTGTGTGGTGTGGTAGTAGTGATGATGGTGGTAGTAGTGATGATGGTGGTAGTAGTGATGATGGTGGTGGTTGGTATGGTGATGATGGTGGTAGTAGTGATGATGGTGGTAGTAGTGATGATGGTGATGGTAGTGATGATGGTGATGGTAGTGATGATGGTGGTAGTAGTGATGATGGTGGTAGTAGTGATGATGGTGATGGTAGTGATGATGGTGATGGTAGTGATGATGGTGATGGTAGTGATGATGGTGATGGTAGTGATGATGGTAGTGATGATGGTGAGGTAGTGATGATGGTGGTGGTAGTGATGATGGTGATGGTAGTGATGATGGTGGTGGTAGTGATGATGGTGTAGTAGTGATGATGGTGATGTAGTGATGGTGGTAGTAGTGATGATGGTGATGGTAGTGATGATGGTGGTAGTGATGATGGTGGTAGTGATGATGGTGGTGTGATGGGTGGTGATGGTAGTGATGATGGATGGTGATGGTAGTGATGATGGTGGTAGTGATGATGGTGGTAGTGATGATGGTGATAGTGATGATGGTGGTGATGGTAGTGATGATGGTGGTAGTGATGATGGTGGTGATGGTGTTGTTGTTGTTGGTAGTGATGGTGGTGTTGGTAGTATTTGTTGTTGTTGGTGGTGGTAGAGATTGTGTTGTTGTTGGTGGTGGTTATGGCAAATATTATATGTTTCATCTATTACATCATTTGTACAACTTACTGGGTCTATTAGTTCATGCTCTGTTTAAATAGATATTCTCTGTATAGCCTTGACTAGTTAATATAGTTAACTAGTATACAGTTTCTCAGACACTAGGGTGACAGTCTTAACCAACGACCAGGCCCAGGACAGCTTGACTTAGATATTACATGTCCAAGCAAATCACATCTTGTTCTTTTCTTGTTGTCTTCATAATCAGACAAAACCCCTAAACCCATCTTTGTTTAAATGTTTTCATCTTTGTTTTCATTTGTCATTCCCAGCTGGTGTATTTAATTGTAAGTCTGACCAGAGCTCTTTCTCACGTTTCTGGTCTCTGATTGTAAACTGAGGATACTTTTCTGTGGCCACAGAAAAGAAACTACTATCTGAATTTCTACAGTTCACTGTCTTGGCTCCTTTAAAATATTCCACAACATGGTTGTGGTGGTGTTGGTGATTGTGTTGTTGTTGGTGGTGGTTGTATTGGTGTTGGTAGTGATGGTGTTGGTGATTGTGGTGGTGTTGTTGTTGTTGGTAGTAATAGTGTCTGTGTTGGTGATTGGGGTGGTGTTGTTGTTGGTGGTGGTGGTGGTGTTGGAGTGGGATATTGTGCACCGTCTGTAAAGGTCTAACAATACATAACCCTTGTGTTTTCACCGCCACGCTTTCCTAACTACACAATGACTACATGCAGCAGGAACCAATCACAGACAATCTGACGTCAGAGGATGGTTATAATGACCGCTTGCGCTAACCAACACATTAATGAGGCTTTAGGGTGCACTTAAATCCATATTGTGCGTGTGAGCATGTGTCTGTGTGTGCTTATGTGTATGTGTGAGTGTGTGTGTATGTGTGCGTATGTCACCTTGTTTTCTCCCTCGATGACAATGACAGGTACTGAGGTGGCAGGCCAGCGGTGCTTAGCAGGGAGAGGCTTGTCACAGTTCCACAGAACGATGATCTGAGAGAGAGAGAGAAAGAGAAAGAGAAAGGAGAGAGAGAGAAAGAGAAAGAGAGAGAGGGAGAGAGATGAGAAGGGGGGAGGAAAGTATTCATTATAATTACAGTTACATCATCCATATGCACTTTAATATCACATCTTAATTTTATATGTTGCATCTCTCCAGCCTGCAACATTTCCGAGATCATTACTGAAATCAAGCCGGTAAACATGTGACATTTACTTGTTAAGCTTTTATTGAAGGCACCGGATGCATTTAGTTACAGTACATGCATACAGTAGTTTGTAACAAATCAGAGAATGTTTTGCGACTAGTCAGATCCATCTTTAATAATGGGACCCAATAAGATCACTTGTAAGATGAGTGACTCCTGTAACATGGATGACTCATATTTTTGCCCCAGATTGCCATGACATTTGCTGTGAACATTCATTATCTTTATTCGCTTTTTCTGGTCGCGCAGGACCGACAGCTTTTTTATCTTGGTCACGCAGGACTGACAGAGGAGAGAGGGAGAAAACGGGAGGAGAAGAAGGGGAAGACATGCGGCATATGGCCACCGGGCCTGGGAAACGAACCCGGGACGACCGCTTCGCGACTCAGCGCCCCTGCTGTGAACATTCATGACCCTGAGAGGAAGAAGCCTACTTATTTTGGTGAGTCAACATCCTACCTGTAGCACCACCATCAGGTATCTTCCCCATTAGTTGTACAGTCATGGACACATTTTATGTTTGCACAACTACAGCAAGGAGGCCTGTGAGTCAATATTCCGACAAATCACACACACAAGAACTCAACAGCTTGTCCGATGCCATTTGAAATGTGTTGTCCCTTTGTGATATCCTACTGATGGTGTCAATATGTACCATTACATAAGATAGTTGATAATGCAAAGCGTAACGACCCCTAGATTAGGGTGACCATATGTGATTTCCAAAAAAGAGGACTCTGCCCCCAGCCTCAATTTTTTTTTTAAACATGAATTAATGTTCAAAATAATACCTCTTCTGTATTATAATATATATTTTTAAATATATTTTTGTATCTTTTCAATGTAATGTAAATTATAAAACAGTAACCTCACAAAGATACGAATTAATAAAGTAACTAATAATAAAGTGCACTATGCAGTTACGGATTTATTTACATTTGCATAACTTGCAATTAGTGTACAAAACGAAATGATTACACACGTAATCCTTAGAATGATTGTATCATAAGCATCTTATATCATCATAAATCAAAACATAATTTTGAGGCATCAAAATAGTTTTAAATGATTTTCTTTCTCTCTAGTCTGTATAGCTGCATACTTCAATCAATTTGTTCAACTTTGCCATCAAACTCTCGCCTTGCACAGATTTATTTTGAAAGGAACTCGCCAACCTTTTGAGAAATTCTCTTATTTGCCATCTACCCTGGAGTTAGACAAGCAGATACATACCCTTTTCTTCTCTGCATGCATTAGGCTTAGGGAACAGCCGCACCGTTAGCCTAGCGCCATTCACTGGAAGTAGGTGTGCTAATTCCCAACTGTCACCAAATACAACTCCAAAACGTTCCTGTAAACATGTTGTGACCTGTGTATTTACCATGTAAAAAAATATATATATATATATATATATGACATTTTCGTTTTCTAAGCAGATATATACTCAGATTTTTCTTTTTTTTGCCAAACCACTGCTGCCTGGTTGCAGTAATTTCATCACCTCAAAAACCCTGTTGCTTTTTGAAAAGTTTTGGAGTTGTAGTTGGTGACTGTTGGGAACTAGGCTACACTGCCTCCCAAACTCCAGGGTAGATGGCAAATAAGCTAATTTCCCCAAAAGTTGGCGTGTTCCTTTAATGTTTTTCTGTGTCCATATGAGCTTTGAGATCTCCGGCACCTTTATTAAATAGACACAGAAACATATGGTCAAGCTTTGTACGTGTTGCACTCCAGTAAATTGGGAATTTTCTCTGCAGTTCATCTGTAATGTACATTCGCTTTGGCATTGTGAGCAGAATCAATGCTGGTCGGATCTGTCCGCTTCCTCCTCTATTTGTGTGTGAGCGCAGTAGAGCCGCCCACAAATCGCTGAAAGCAGTCTTCTCTGGGAATACGTCACACGCAACAGAGTACTGTAGTATTCGGTGCAACGCACCAGTCAATTTAACTACATGCTTAATTGACCCGTGAAAAACAGGGCGTGAAAAGAGGATGTCAGGGCAAAAGAGGACGTTTGGTCACCCTACCCTAGATCCAGTTTAATATCTGAAAAGGAAGGAAGGAATGGTAAACAGGAAGTGATGTGCTACTTGTGAACACGTTGTCCGATTTACATTAAACGTGACAAATAGTTGCTGTACGGCAGTGTGATGTGATGAAGCATCGCCATTGTTGATACATACAACGTGGATTTAGAACCTGGGTCTGAGAGAGTGTAAAGGCAACAGTGAAGTGGAGAGATTGGGTCAATTCAGACTTTTGGATCCCTAGCCCCAATTCCTATTGACCAATGATGTTGTCAATCTTTAGAGAGTTAGCCACAAAGCCAACGCAAAGTCTTGTGGCTAAACTAGCTGGAGCTCCAGCGTAGAGAGCAGCATGGACTGTGCAGAGAGCGGACTCGACAGCATCATCCATGAACAGGAAATAGGGCTTGTTTTCCATCCAACCAGAATCGCCTGTAACGTGGTTGACTCGTGTTCCACATTATACTGTATATCATATTCCAGGCCCCTGACCTGGCTGACTAAACCAATCCTGTTTAGCTAGTCTGAGCATGTTTTACATGGGGGACTCGTGTTGGGTGCCGTAGGAGTCAGCTGGCATGTAATTATACCTGATGTTAACCTTCCACTCCTCCACTCCGACGGCTGACCTCATGAATTTTTAACGAGGAAGACACACACACACACACACACGCACACACACATACACACACAATAACCTGCATCTGTCTGTACACACACACACAATACCATGCATCTGCCTGTACACACACACACACACACACACACACACAATACCATGCATCTGCCTGTACACACACACAAGCCTGCATCTGTCTGTAGTACACACACACAATACCATGTATCTGCCCGTACACACGTGTACACACACACACAGAACCGTTATTCCCACACATTCCCATCTTCTCTCCATGCTGTGCCTCTCTGTGATCGTCTGTATGTCCGTCTGTCTGTGTCATTGTTTAATGCTGCCTTCATCACCATCTGTCCTTGAAGATAAGGGGTGAGATGGCTTGCGTTGACAATGGGTGTACATGAGCATATCACACACACACACACACACACACACACACACACACACACACACACACACACACACACACACACACACACACACACACACACACACACACACACACACACACACACACACACACACACACACACACACACACACACACACACACACACACACACACACACACACACAAGCAACATGTAAATCCATTCTTCCTGGGTTCTATTCCTGTTTGATTACAGAGACAGATGGTTTCTCTGTCGGCTTCCCAGCTTTGTCAGGGTAGTGCTGATGGTATGTGTGTATGTGTCAACGTCAATAATGTGAGTGGAGCACTATTCTCCCAGAACACTGACAAACACACACACACACACATGCACGCACACACTCAGACCCAGCAGGGGGTCCACAATGTCGAAATGCGCCAGAGCAGAGTCTCAAAAGCTTTCTTGCTCCCAATTTTCTCTCCCCCGCCCTCTTGCGTTCTCTCCTCTCCATTCATTTATTTATATCCCTTTACACCTCCCCCTCCTCCTCCTCCTGCTCTACCTCCCTGCACCCCCCCTCCCCTTCCACAGGCAGGCTTTGTAGACTGAGAGTCAGGAGCAAACCCCCCCATGTGCGTACCTGGCTCTCCACTCTGCATGCAGAGCCTGGCTCTAAAGTGGCTCCCTCGGCGGAAGAGAAGCCGGCGACACAAAAGCACTTCCACCCAAACCAAGAGGGAAGCTGCTCCAGCTGACCTCCTCCGACGCCATTGTGGGGAATGTTTCCGAGACCATGGGAGTGAATGTCCAACATCGCACGCACACACAGCGCACCCACACACACACACAGCACACCCCCTAGCCTCCTGACATTTATTAAGACCACTTTGAATAGATTTTAATACCCATTTCACAGCCAGGAGAATTACTATGAAAGTTCCATACGCATTGTTGGGGGGGGGGTATTCATCAGCTCTATTTTCAATCTTTCAAAATGTTCTTATGTACCCCAGTTGCTATTGCATGTACTTATTTGTGTTTCATTACACACATATGTACATACTTACCAACTGTTTCGCCTGTTTTATACAGTAGCAACACTACTATCACCGACATCTAAGAAGGGAGATCCCCCCTTGAACGGCCCTTCTAAGGTTTGCCTGTGGTGCTTTTGCCTGTGGTGCTTTTTTCCTATTGCTAGGTTTTTGCTAGGTTTTTAGTTGCGTGGGGTCTGGGAGTGTTGCATTTATTTATTTTTTGGTAGTTTTTTCTTTTATTCGCAATTTTCATTCATTATTCATCCATTGAGCTCGGTGTTGCCATATGAAAGGATTTTGAGATCGCCAAAGTGCATTACCGGCCGCATCCTGCCAGATGGCAGTGTCGCCCACCCTTTGAAACCTTATATCTAACTCTGTGTTACTCAATGTCTCCGGGTGCTATATTTAGACGGAGCCGAGTAAGTCGCTTCATCCGACCTATTCGAAACGCATCTGGCACACTCTAAATTGTGCCAAATTATGTCCGGGACCAGATGGACACCAATACTGGAAATCGCAATCAGACAATTGGAATATTCTTTTTGGAATACCACGACCACAGGTAAGGACAATCTGACATCAATTTCAGCTTGATCCAACAATGTTTTCATATCCATCCAGCTGATCGGCTTCTGTAGTGTTCAACACGAATGCCGTTACTGGCAATCAAAGCATCAGAAACGACCCCCCCCCTTACATTTACATTTACATTTAGCTGACACTTTTATCCAAAGCGACTTACAAGTTCTGTACGACAAGACAGCAAGAAGGGTACAACTCTATCAGCTGAGTAACAATGTTTATCAAAGTGTTGCGTGTTACAGTGTAGGTTAGTTTATTAGGACAAGTGCATGACAGTAAGGTTAGTCAGGGTTAGATATTATTATTATTTTTTTTATTATTATTATCATTTCAGATAATGGTTGAAGAAGTGAGTCTTTGTCGACGGCAAAAGATTGGACGGGATTCGGCTGTCCTAACTGGGGTGGGTAGTTCATTCCACCATTGTGGGGCAAGGACTGAGAATAGGCGGCTTCTCTTTGATGACCCTCCCGGAGCTTGGATAGGAGTAGGTCTGAGGCGGCCAGAAGATGCAGAGCGTAGGGGTCTTGAGGGTGTGTAGTTAGAGACCATTGACCGGAGGTAGGCGGGAGCGGTTCCCTTTGCCGCACGGTATGCTAGGTCGAGGGCCTTGAAGCGGATACGTGCAGCAATGGGGAGCCAATGCAGGTCCCTAAGAAGTGGGGTGACATGGGCCGACTTCGGTAGGTTTGAGATCAGGCGGGCTGCATGCATTCATGATGAAACATAATACCTATTATAAATGATTATAAACGCCAACGCTTGTAGTAGAATTCACGTTGCGCCCTATTACTTGCTTCCAAGGAATTATCCCGGATCACTCTGAAATTTCAAATTATACTTATATTCACCACGATAACGTGTGAACGTATGCATGAAAAAATAATCTCTTTTTTGCATCTTGGATGGAAGAAAGTCAGTGTCAAATGACCATAGTATTGTCCCCATAGCTATAATATAGAATATAGCTCTACAAACAAGGTGACGCACTCCTATCTTTAAAGCGTGGCATAGTCCGGCCCATGGGGACATTAGCGTGTGTTGTCAGGCCTTACAAATACATTTGATTTGATTTAAAGATTATAAAAAAAAAAAAAATCATATACGTATGTATATACAGTATATAAATCTGCATCCCAATTTTTTATGAAATAGGCTTTTTGTGCATCAGGATTGTTAAAGATAATTAGCTTAACCTCTTAAGCCCGGAGCCCTATTTTCTGAAAATCTGCCTAAAATACATACCTAAGTAAATGGAATATTGCTCCACTTCTACAAGGTCCATTTGCATGTTCTTGGTATCTAGGGACATCTTTTTTTTTTTTTTTAATTTTTTTTATTATTGCAAAACAAAACTTATTAAAAGTCAGTACTCAACACACAATGTATAATGAAACTTTCAGTAAAGGTGGTTAAAATATATGCAAGTACAGAAACAGGATAAAACAAAAATAGTCAATAATAACATTTTAACCGTATACCGTGTATATCCAGCGAAGTTACAATTATATAAATGTTAGTATATAATATACCCCGAATACCTATTTTCTAAAACCCTACACACATATGCTCCAGCTCAAATCCCCCCCTCCCGGCCCCCCTCTTGGATAGTACCTCCATTATCCCTCACTCCTAACCAGACATCACCATTATAGGCTAGCTTTTATTCTCTCCACCACTTCTAACCACATTAACATTTTGGATTCATTGAGCCCTAGAATTCTTGCTGTTGATATTTCTTGATATATCACATCAAGATATGTAAGAAACCACACTTTCCGGCAAATTTTTTCCGGTTGAAACCAACGTGATGCAATCAGTTTTTTAGCTACTGTGATACCCGATAAAACCAATCTTTTTAGTTGTGGGTTCACTGCAAACTCAAAAACATCATTCAATAGCAATACCGCGGGGTGTACAGGTATATTCCAAAATATAGTATTGATAATTGTTGGGACACATCTTCCCAGAATGCCTTAACTGGTGGGCAGTCCCAATACATGTGCATAAATGTTCCTTCGTCCCCATTTGTACATTGGGAGCATTTGGAGTCTTGTATAAGCCCCATTTTGCACAGCCTTATAGGAGTCAAGTATGTCCTGTGAATATAGTTCAGATTGATTTGTTGATGATCCGGGTTCCTTGATGTAAGTCGGACATTTGCCCAGGCTCCTTGCCAATCAAAGTCATTTTCCAGGTCTGGTATATCCCTCCTCCAGACATTGTCTAGTTGAAGGGTTTCGTACGAGGACGTTAGTAATTGATAATAAAAACCTGATACAAAACCTCCCAATGTATCTCTGTCATAGAAAAATTTGTGGTATCTGTGGTGTTCAATTGGTATGTGTAATGGAACACCGTGAGATCTCATACAAAGTCGTAACTGTATGTAAAAAAGCCATGTGGACTCGGTGAGGTTAAACTTTATGCATATTTCGACATAACTACAGAGGCCCTTGTTATTAAAAATATCCCCTAATGAGTGTATGCCTCTTTCTTCCCATACAGGGAATCTTATAGGTCGTTTTCCCATTAAGAGAGCATTGTTATTGAATATGGGAGTGTGATTATGCCATACTTGATTGTTAGGAAATTTCCTTTGTGTTTCCCGCCATGTCCTGATTGCATGGGTTATTATTGGGCCAAATTCTCGCTCACAATGCTTGATTGAAAGTTTAGTGTATGCTATGTCTTTCAATCTCTGTGGGGCTACTATGTTTTCTTCTAATTTTCTCCAAGATACCAAAGCCTCGGGGTCAAACCATATCTTCTTCAATGGTCTTAATGTGAAGGCATTAAAATATTGTAAAAAATCTGGGACTGCCATGCCACCGTCTGCTTTACTTCTCTGTGCGGTGGATCTTTTTATGCGAGGTGGTTTGTTATTCCAAATAAATTTGTATGTGGAGGTTTGTAATCTTTTCCAGTAGCCCTCTGGAGGAGGTAACGGAAGCATTGAGCTGAAGAAATTGATTCTTGGTAATACATCCATCTTAACTATTGATACCCTTGCCTGTACTGAGTTTTTAAGTTTTGCCCACCTGTCCAGGTCGTCCTTGATTTTGTTCTGTATTTTTGTGTAATTGTGCTTCACCGTTTGTCTTATGGTGGGGAATATTTCCACTCCCAAGCATCTGAAATGTTTTACCATCGGTATCGCACCTGGGAGGGTTATATCTTTTTTTGCAGGGGTGTTAAGTGGAAGGAAAGCCGACTTCGGCCAATTTATCTTAAATCCCGATAAATCACCAAAGTTCTCAATCAACTTGAGCAGATGAGGCAATGTGGTGTTGGGGTTTTGCATGAACAATATTACGTCGTCCGCATATAAACTAATTTTTTGTTGTGTGCCCTTGATTACGATTGGTTCTATGGATTGGGATTGTCTTATATATTGTGCTAAAGGCTCTAATGATAAATTGAATAGTCCGGGACTAAGAGGGCAACCCTGTCTGGCAGAGCGTGATACCGGAAAGATTTTGGAGATGATTGTGCCTGTTGTAATCATGGCCGATGGGTCCTTGTATAGTACTTTAATCATATCAATGAAACCTTTTCCTAACCCCATCCTTTCCAATACTGCCCATAGAAACGACCATTCCAACCTGTCAAATGCTTTCATAGCATCCAGGGATAGTATCGCCTTAGGTGTGATGTCCTCTTTGTCTGTATCTAGTACGTGCAGTATTCGCCTTATGTTATCATTGATCAGGCGACCTTTTATGAAGCCTGTTTGGTCCGTATGAACTAAAGACGTCATATGTTTTTGCAATCTGATGGCTAATATCTTAGAGTACAGTTTGACATCGGTTCCGAGGAGGCTTAAAGGACGGTAACTACCGCATTCAGTGGGGTCTTTGTCTTTTTTGTGAAGAACTGAAATGAGTGCGGTATTTTGGTGTTCAATGAAGCTTCCCTCTTTGACTGAGTATAAGATCATATTTAGTAATAAGGGTCCAAATATGTCCCAGCAAGAAATGTACATTTCTGATGGGATACCGTCAATTCCCGGAGCTTTGCCGTTTTTCATTCCGGATATGGCCTTCTTGAGTTCTTCTAATGTGATCGGTACTTCTAACTGTTTAGCGTCTTCATCCGTAAGTTTAGGGAGAGTAATTTGATTAAGATATGTGTCTAATTTGTCTTGATCAAAGGTCGTTTCTGAGTTATATAAATCGGAGTAGAATTCTTTGAATGTATCGTTTATTATTTTGGGTTCTGTTACTAGAGCTTGTTGTTTCCTAATGGCAGTTATATCTGCAAATTTTGCATTAATTCTTAGTCGCATGGCTAATAGGTGACTAGGTTTAGAACCTTGGAAGTACTGCTGTTGTCTAGTGCTGCGTATTTGCAATTCCGATTTTTGTCTGTACATTGCTTTGATCTCGGTCTTTAGAATGTTAACTTGGTTATCTAGTCTAGTAGAGTTGTTGTATTTTAAAGAATTAAAAAGCGTTGAGTAAAGCGTTTCCATTTCAGACAGTTTTGTGTTTTGATTTTTGCGCAATATGGAGGTAAATCTATCCGAGAAATCCTTGATCATACTCTTTACCGACATCCATAATATTCTGGGATCTTGCACCGAGTTAGCATTATCTTGTAGGAATACTGTGAGAGCTTCTTTAATTTGTGTAATGAATTCCTTGTTGTTAAGCAGCATCGAATTAAAACGCCATCTTGGGGCCCGGGTAGATAATGTACCAAATGTTGCTTTCAGGATTAAGTAGCAGTGATCTGATAGCGCATTGGGTGTCATTTCCACTTCGTATTTATCAAATATTCTCGGGGATGCAAAGACGTAATCGACTTCGGTAGGTTTGAGATCAGGCGGGCTGCATGCATTCATGATGAAACATAATACCTATTATAAATGATTATAAACGCCAACGCTTGTAGTAGAATTCACGTTGCGCCCTATTACTTGCTTCCAAGGAATTATCCCGGATCACTCTGAAATTTCAAATTATACTTATATTCACCACGATAACGTGTGAACGTATGCATGAAAAAATAATCTCTTTTTTGCATCTTGGATGGAAGAAAGTCAGTGTCAAATGACCATAGTATTGTCCCCATAGCTATAATATAGAATATAGCTCTACAAACAAGGTGACGCACTCCTATCTTTAAAGCGTGGCATAGTCCGGCCCATGGGGACATTAGCGTGTGTTGTCAGGCCTTACAAATACATTTGATTTGATTTAAAGATTATAAAAAAATCATATACGTATGTATATACAGTATATAAATCTGCATCCCAATTTTTTATGAAATAGGCTTTTTGTGCATCAGGATTGTTAAAGATAATTAGCTTAACCTCTTAAGCCCGGAGCCCTATTTTCTGAAAATCTGCCTAAAATACATACCTAAGTAAATGGAATATTGCTCCACTTCTACAAGGTCCATTTGCATGTTCTTGGTATCTAGGGACATCTATGGACCTCAGTGAATGTATCGCCAGTGTCAGAAATATTGTGTCTATTACTAGGCTTGCTTGAATTGTGATGAAACAAAGGATAATATGAATTATGATTTTTCTTTGAATCTTTGACAGTGAATAACACCATGCTAAAAATGACCAGACATGAATAACTGCCACTGAGCTCGTTCAGTCCCTTCTTGAGATCACGTGTACAAAAAATCTAAGGAAATGAGTAAAGGGAAGATGATTAAACAGAAGGTTTTGTAGATACAGTACTGAATTCTCCCATCCGGACCAATACAATTTGAAATATTATTATAGAATATAGAATAGCAGGCCTATAAATTACTTTATTATAGCCAATTCGCACATTTATGAATTGGGCCAAATCTTCCCTTTCAAATGGCCGAGTTCAATTTGGATTTAGTATCACCAGGCGTGCATGAAGAACAGATAATGAAATCTACTGTATGTACAGTAGGTTTTTTATTCTTGCAACAGCTCCGCCATTTTTAACCTGATTTCAAATTGGATGGTTGCTAAATGTTCAAAATAGGGGAGACAAACAAACTGCGCTCCAATATATGCCAATAACGTTCAGTTTTGTGGTATATAATCCCGAGTAATAAGAGAAATAAAAAAAATGCATACACTAGTCATTTGTTTGAAGGCAGCTAGAGGCCGTTGGGATGTGTAGTTTAAAAAAATTCCAACACTCATTGAAAGCTCTGGATGTCCTCTTCTCAAAATGACTACAATATCCACCATTCAGTGATGGTCGCTTTATCGATCACAACAACACATTTAAAAAACTAAAATCTCACGAATAACACGGGCGGAAGAGGTTAAGAGGGGGAATGGCTTATAGCAGACTTAATGATTTTTGAATATTTCAACTACTGAAGTGAAATATTTACTACCATCAACTATCCAGTTATTCTTTATAGTGTAACGTTTGGCTACTTAAAATCACTGAACATTGTAGCGGTTTAACCACAACGTATAGAGAGGGGAGAGGGGGGGACAAAGAGAGAGGGAGAGTATCTCAGGCTCAGCCCGTCTCATTCCCCACGGTTTGTTCCAAAGAGGCCCGTCTCTGACTATTCTCTGCCAAATCAACTCAAATGAAAGCAAATGTCAGCAGAGGACAGCTCTGCTGTGAGCGGCTCCAGGGTTAGTTTAACGGTTTTGGGACAAGCTTAGTTTAGGTTTTTACCGTGACTTGGTCATACAGGGATGGCGAGGATGCAAAGCACAAATTGGACCCGTTGGCATGGATATCCGTCTTTCTTCAACAACCTTCTGGTCACAACGTGCAAGAAATGCAGGCATTACCATACAGCAGCCCCACTGGTTACCATTACGTACCGCTGTTGCTTTTCACATTTCATGTGGGATTTAATGGCTTTCACCCCCCTGGTTCCTAATGTGAAAGTCTTTGGGCCTTGCTTCGTGGCGGTTTCCTGCCGGTGCCACCACCTCCAGAGCCCATCGTCCTCCAACCGTTTGTCGTTAAACGTGCATTTCCCCATCACCTCTTAGCTTGTTAGCAAGCTAGAAACCTTCACTGACGATAAAGCTAATAACGGTGACCCTCTTTGATGCCATGCAGCCAGGCGCCAATGTAAACGTAACGCCAGATTCTCTCACTGTCTAATACCAACCTATTCAAACAAATACATGCTTTTACGGTTGTTTTACGGTAGGCTACTGTGAGTGAATTTTCTTTTCTTAAACGCACCCTCTGCTAATTTAACGCCTACAGCTAATTTACGGTAAATTTAAGACAATTTATGACCTTCATTTCCATGATTTTATTCCAAGACCGTTTAAGACTTCTTAAGGAGCCGCAGGAACACGCGCACGCGCACGCACGCGCACGCACACACACACACACACAGCCATCGGGGAGCAAATTCCATTTCATTTCCCATGCTGGTAAAGAAGAAGGAAGGGGAATCAATACATGGCGTCTCCAGCTGTGCTGAGGGGAAGGGGTGTTCGGCTGCCATGGAGACAGATGTAGCCGTTGTACAAACCTCCTCTCTAATTCAATCCGCAGGAGTCGACACACTCCGGGGCGAAGGACTGGTGTTATGTTGTTGTTCTGCACTTGCCGGCTTGAGAACGAACGCCATCACCAAGCTGCAGCATAATAATACAGTAAAACGCTGCACTAATGAGCTGCTTCTCCAGGATGCTGACAATTGAGCCGGCATCTGGGAAACGCGTGCATGAACACGCACGCTCCAGCCCGGGAAACGCCGCTCCGGAGCTCGCGGTATAGGAGGATACACCGCAACGAGGGAACCCACACACAAACCTTTATTATTTTTTTACTATGTTTTTGGTTGATTTTTTATCGGTTCTTACTACCGGGCAGTCCGGTAGAGAGAGAGAGAGAGAGGAGGAACGGGAGACAGAGCGGGGGGAAGACATTCGGCAAAGAACGGCGGGTCCGGGAATCGAACCCGGGTCGCCGTGCCGCAACGCAGCGCGTTATGTGGTTCGCCCCCCCCACCCCCCCCACACACAAACTTATGTAAACACACACACGCTTGTATATATGTTTGTATACACACAGATATACTTGTAAGAGAAACACTCTATGCATAACCCCCCCCCAGGCCCGCCTCTCTCACACACACACACACACACACACACACACACACACACACACACACACACACACACACACACACACACACACACACACACACACACGCGCGCGCGCGCGAGCGCGCGTTATGTGGTTCGCCCCCCCCCCCCCCCCCCCCCCCACCCCCCCCACACACAAACTTATGTAAACACACACACGCTTGTATATATGTTTGTATACACACAGATATACTTGTAAGAGAAACACTCTATGCATAACCCCCCCCCAGGCCCGCCTCTCTCTCACACACACACACACACACACACACACACACACACACACACACACACACACACACACACACACACACACACACACACACACACACACACACACACACACACACACACACACACACACACAC
Source organism: Notolepis coatsorum (assembly GCF_963971535.1). NCBI lineage: Eukaryota > Metazoa > Chordata > Actinopteri > Aulopiformes > Paralepididae > Notolepis > Notolepis coatsorum. The sequence goes on from NC_140168.1 coordinate 50,527,231, forward strand.
ACACACACACACACACACACACACACACACACACACACACACACACACGCGCGCGCGCGCTCTCACCTGTGCGCAGTACTGTGATTTGGCGACGGCCAGCAGGAGTTTGAGGATGGGCTGTGACTGGGACACCAGCGGGGTGACGGCGTGGATGACTGCAGTGAATTTAGGGTACGGCTTAATACCTGGAACACAATGAAACAGACTTGTCGGTTAACGATGTAATTTGAAAGCCCCCTAAAAAACATCAATAAATACAATGAAATAAACATGTTTAGACATGAAGAACATCTGGACGTCAACAAACAAACTGGCAGTTGTTGGTAAATGGTAAATGGTGCATTTATATAGCACTTTTATCCAAAGCGCTTTACAATTTGTTCCTCTCCATTTGACCCCTTCATTCACACATTCACACACCGACGGCAGAGGCAACCATGCAAGGTGCCAACCTGCTCATCGGGAGCAGTTAGGGGTTAAGTGTCTTGCTCAAGGAACACTTCGACACGCTGCTCGGGAGGAGTGGGAATCAAATCGCGAACCTCCAGATTACCAGACGACTGCTCTACCTCCCAAGTCAATGTCGCCCATGTAATGAGTATGAGATGCTTTGAGAAGAAATGTGAAGACTGGAATAATATCCGGTATGCGACGAAACAGATGCTCGTTACCAGGCTTGGGGAGTAACGGAATACAGTAACGGGCAGCGTAATCAGATGGATTATTTTTCAGCATTGCATTTTGTTTATTTAATTTTTTTGATAATTTTTTTTCCCTCCTTCTTTTTCCGATTTTTCTCCCATCCCACTGTTAGTCGTTATGCCAATTCCCAACCCCCTTCCTGGTTGTTGCGCACTTCCCCCTACTGTTGGTCCGAGAGGCCGGAGACTCTCACATGCTTTCCTCCGACGCATGTGCAGCCAGCCGGCAGCCAGCCTGGCCGCGCAGATTCTCACTGGGAGAGTGTAACGTGTGGAAGGTCGCACTACCTCTCTCCAGATCCTACCCTCGCTGAGCAGGCGCCCCGACCAAACAGTAGGGGTCGCTGTCCACAACGCCCAGGACCCACCCACGGCTCCCCTCCCCCTAACTCAGCCAAACGAGTTAGTATAGCGATCAGCCCGAGCCAAGGCAATGCTGACTCTCCGGGAGTCGAGACCGCAGCCTCTTGCATTGGTGACGAGCACAATCTCCGCTACGCCACCTGACCGCCTGCATTTTGTTTAGTTTTAACCCCCCAACCCTGGGAACCTTCTGATTACAAAAGCATTGTGTTGCAGGAGTGTCACAAATCCCACTGAATGGGGTAAGTCCAATGTTTTATCTCCTGCTAACCGTTTACTATACTTTTGTACAGTAACCCTGAAGTTCTCTCCCTCTCTCTCTCTCCCTCTATGTGTGTGTGTGTGTCTCCTCTCACTCCGTCTCCCCCTCCTGTTTTACCTGGGGGAGAGAGAATCTAAAGCTGCAGTTAAGGACTTTGTGGTGATCAGGCTCTATGGCCTCCTATATTACTTTGTTGTGTTGAGTTGTTTTGGACTTCACTATATAAATGGACTTTGTGTTGATGGGCGGTACGCTTGAGGCATTTGAATTGCCAGGGGAAACCATTAATGACAATAAAACACTGCTTGTGATTGTGATTTTGCCATGTGTTTACCCCCTGCCCTAGAGAGTCCGTCCATTATGCTTAGCCTATAAGGGCTGGTGTGTTTGTATGAGGCAGGGTGGAGGGATATCTGTAGGCTGGTGTGTTTGTATGAGGCAGGGTGGAGGGATATCTGTAGGCTGGTGTGTTTGTATGAGGCAGGGTGGAGGGATATCTGCAGGCTGGTGTGTTTGTATGAGGCAGGGTGGAGGGATATCTGCAGGCTGGTGTGTTTGTATGAGGCAGGGTGGAGGGATATCTGCAGGCTGGTGTGTTTGTATGAGGCAGGGTGGAGGGATATCTGCAGGCTGGTTTGTGGTCCAGGGCCATTTTGTTAGTCCCAGTCTATCCCTGACTCCACGTCACATTATTGATTTGGCATTGGGTTAATCCAAACATAACTGAAAGTAACCAGATTACTTTAATATTTAATATAATATAAAGTAATAATATTACTATATTTAATTATAGTAAGTTATATATATTTTTAATTTACCCATGGTAGGTTCACTGAGCATGTATGCTCTTTTTCAGCAACGCCCTGCTTCACACAGTTACACACATTCACTGCCCTGTACGCGTCTATTCGAAACCCAAACGGTGCATGCTTCCGCGTTCGCGTTTAGCGCTCTGATTGGCCACTGCTGTTTCTGGTCGCACCAATCGTGTGACGGCAAGTTCTTCGCCGGTTAAGCTTAGGCACTCTTTCGAAGTTGGTTAAGGTTAGAGTTTGTCTTAGAGCAGGGCGATAGAACGCCAGCCCCGATTCCAAGCTCTAACCTTAACCAACTTCGAAAGAGTCGCCTAAACTTAACCAGTGATAAACTAGGCGTTAGGTAGTTTGCAGGCTGTTAGAGCCGGAAATGGGCGCGTCACGCGATTGGGCGCACATGTCACATGACCAGAAACGTCAGTGGCCAATCAGATTCGCAAAACCGTTTGGGTTTCGAATAGACGCGTCCCGGCACCATTGGCCACTGTGCAGCTTCACTGGGGAGCAGTTTTTGCGAGCAGTGCCTTGCTCAAGGGCACTTCAGCGGACCGGGGGATCGCACCGGCGACCTTCTGGTCACAAGCTCGCTTCTCTAACCTTCAGGCCACCACTGAATACATCTTTCAACAGGTAATTTGTAATTGTAATGGAATACATGTATAAAGTAACCCTCCCAACCCTGCTCCTCACTGATGCAGCTTTAGATCTACTCAGAGGAACTGATGCCGGGGAGGGTTAACAGGCTGCAACAGAACAAGCCCAAAGTAAAGATATGAAGCAAGACGGATCGTCTCAAAGAGGACATTCCCACAAAGCACGATATACATGGATAAAACGCGGGGCTATAATAATTATGTCCCTTTTATCATTCTGCTACTTTCAAGGCCAGGAATACAGCAATTAAGAGATTGAATAACTTGTTAATTACAACGGGTGAAGTTGATAATCTGCACTTTGTCATGACTTCATAAATGTGTAAATTAAACCATCATCACACAACAGAGATACGTGTCTGAATAGCACCTTGTTCCTGGAGCCGGCTGTGCGCATGCTGTTCTCCGACAGCCTGGTGAATTAGCTCATGGTCCACGGTCTTTGTGTTGTTATCAATATGTCAACAATCCCCATCATCAGCAAGCCCTGGGCCACGCTTATCTAACCAGCTAATTGATTATGGCTATGGACCAGGCTGTTATAGGATCGACCAGGCTATCTGTGGCCAATTCATACCCGACAACAACAAGCAATCAAAAGGCCATTTCACTAAGCAGCAAAGACAACACTCAGCTACCACTGTGTGTGTGTGTGTCTGTGTGTACGGTTGCCTGTGTGTGTGTGTGTGTGTGTGTGTGTGTGTGTGTGTGTGTGTGTGTGTGTGTGTGTGTGTGTGTGTGTGTACAGTATGTACCCGTGTGTGCATGGTTGCCTGTATGTGTGTGTGTGTGCACGGTGGCCTGTATGTGTGTGTGTGTGTGTGCACGGTTGCCTGTGCGTGGTGGCCTGTGTGTGTGTGGTGGCCTGTGTGTGTGTATGTGTGCACGGTTGCCTGTGCATGTGTGTGGTGGCCTGTGTGTGTGTGTGTGGTGGCCTGGGTGTTGGTGTGTGTGTGTGCAGTCGCCTGTGTGTGGATGGTGGCCTGTGTGTGTGTGGTGGCCTGTGTGTGTGTGTGTGTGGTCGCATGTGTGTGGTCGCCTGTGTGTGTGTGTGTGGTGGTGTGCGTCTACGCGGCTGTCTTGTTAGTGTCTCGGAGAACAATGAGCGAGTGTATTTGAAGTGTCATCAGGAGACTGATTGTTCCTCAGTTTACTCCTTTACCCGGCAGCGACGCTCCGCCTTGTCTCTTTAAAAACCTCTCCGTGTTTAATTGGAGCTTCGCTGACAAACAAATCAGGTTCGCGGAGGGGTAATCCGTGCTTGTCACCGCCGCCATCCTTTTTAATATCAACTCTCCACACCCTCCCCCCGGTGCTCCATCAACCCTGAATGTGTGTGTGTGTGTGTGTGTGTGTGTGTGTGTGTGTGTGTGTGTGTATTGATGTCGCTGCCTGGCTGGGCGCTGCCCCAGATGAAGATGGAGAGCAGGGGGGAAGGAGGGAGGGCGATCTTGGGTCACAGATATTTGGCGGGGTGCGGGTAGCGCCACTGAACCGCAGCTGGAGGGACCGGCCCTGCCTCGGCCGCGGCAGCGCTGACTCAAATCGAATGACGGACGGGGCCTGTGTGTCAGCAACACTAATACAAACATCCATCAAGGAACAGTCATTCCTCCAGTCCACTTGGGTTGCCAGATAGCCACTGGAGGAAGGCAGTAGATCAACAGAGCAGACTATATTTCTATTACAGAGACAAGGTCCACAGCTGCAGCCCTGGGGTTTGGAAACTAAGGTCTTTCAAAAGCCAAAGAATACGTCTGTTGTCGGATTATAGGAATGGGAGTCTTTTAAGACTCGCGCCCGCGCGGGGGTCGCTTTATAACCACACAGGGGCGGGTAAACAGAATTGGACTTATCTAACTGGACTTTATATGCCCCTAGTGCTCCCATACAGGCTACGAAATGTGCGTGTGTGTGTGTGTGTGTGAGAGTCGGTGGGTGTATGTAAATGGTAATGGGGCGACAGTGGCTCAGGAGGTAGAGCAGTAGTCTGGTAATCCAGAGGTTCCCAGTTCGATTCCCGCTCCTACTGGGCAGCGTGTCGAAGTGTCCTTGAGCAAGACACTTAACCACTAATTGCTCCTGATGAGCAGGTTGGCATCTTGAATGGTTGCTTCCGCCGTCGGTGTGTATGTGTGAGTGAACAGGTAAAATGTGAGGTACCAAATTGTAAAGCACTTTGGATAAAAGTGCTACATAATAATAATACTAATAATACATTGGATTTATATAGCGCTTTTCCAAATGCTCAAAGACACTTTAACAAAACAAACAATACAATGCAGTTTTAGTAGAGAGAAAAAAAAAAGAAGGAAGGAGTTCATGGGTTGAAAGCAAGGGTAAAAAGGTGGGTTTTGAGGTCTTTTTTGAATGATGAAGAGTGTCTGCATGACGGATATGGTTGCAAGCCATTTACCATTTAGTGCTCTCATACAGGCTACGGAGTGTGTGTGAGTCTGTGGGTGTATGTGTGTGAGCCTGTGTGTGTGTGAGCCTGTGGGTGTACGTGTGTGAGTCTGTGGGTGTATGTGTGCGAGTCTGTGGGTGTGTGTGTGAGTATGTGGGTGTGTGTGTGAGAGTCTGTAGGTGTGTGTGTGTGAGTCTGTGGGTGTACGTGTGTGAGTCTGTAGGTGTGTGTGTGTGTGAGTCTGTGGGTGTACGTGTGTGAGTCTGTGGGTGTATGAGTCTGTGGGTGTACGTGTGTGAGTCTGTGGGTGTATGTGTGTGTGTGTGTGTGTGTGTGTGTGTGTGTGTGTGTGTGTGTGTGTGTGTGTGTGTGTGTGTGTGTGTGTGTGTGTGTGTGGGTGTACAAGACTGTTGTTTGCATGTGGATTGAGGCGGTTCTGGTACCTAGTGTAGCATAGTAGAAGGGGAAGTCTCCCAGGTATCCAGAGTACTGCGGCAGGGCGAACAGTCCCCCAGGGTGGCTGTTCCACATCAGGCTGCTCCTCGAGCCGTGCTCCAACACACGGTCCTGGATGATCTGCAGAGGAACAAATAAAATAAAATCAAATAAAATCATATGTATTTATAAGGCCCGACAACACACGTTAATGTCCCCACGGGCCGGACACGTCTCCTTTAAACAGGTCAAGAAGAAACATCACAATAAATCAAGAACAAAACAAAAAACACCATGAAATCCAAAATAAATGTAAAATAAATAAATGCAACACTCCCAGACATACCCCACGCGAGGACGTTAAGGAAAAACTCACAAAAAACCTAGCAATAGGAAAAAAGCACCACAGGCAATGAGGAGGAGAGAAACCTTAGAAGGGCCGTTCAAGGGGGGATCTCCCTTCTTAGATGTCGGTGATAGTAGTGTTGCTATGGATGATCAATGGGTGGAGAATAAAACTGGCAAAATAGTTGGTGTATGTACATACTGTATACATGTAATAGAACACAAATATGTACATGCAATAGCAACTGGGGTACATAAGATTTTTTTTTTTTAAATATTTAAATAGAATAGAGCTAAGAACAGCAACAACAAAAGAAAAAGCATAAGGAAACGAGCGTCTGCACACACATTATGACGTTAGAGATCCGCCGCTAACATCGTTACACTTTTGCCTTTTAGGCGATTATACATGGGATTTTCAATGGGATTTTGATCAGTCCCATACCCATGAGATACTATGTGTGAGATTTTTTTATTTGTTTGCACAAATGAGCCAAAAGGGAACCTATAAAAGTGAATAAAGGCTGTGAAAATCAGCCAAACCACAATGATTGTTATAAGTTATTGAATATAATTAGGACTCGTCAGAAGTGTCGGAGTAGTATCCAAAAGCCTGTCACTGAAAGAGACAGAGAGGCGCAGTTAAAAGTGAGATGTCAGTTCAGGGTCCAAAGGCATCTGCTATGTATCACTTGTGTTTTATGGAACCATTTCACTGCTCCTTTGTGTCCTCTTCTATTCGCCACTATAATGCCTCCCCTCTGCCCCAACCCGAGCCTAGCCCCAGCCTCTCCCCCAGCCTCTGTCCCAGCCCGTTTCCCAGTGCCAGCCTCTGTCCCAGCCTCTCCCCCAGTGCCAGCCTCTGTCCCAGCCTCTCCCCCAGTGCCAGCCTCTGTCCCAGCCTCTCCCCCAGTGCCAGCCTCTGTCCCAGCCTCTCCCCCAGTGCCAGCCTCTCCCCCAGTGCCAGCCTCTCCCCCAGCCCGTTTACCAGTGCCAGCCTCTCCCCCAGTGACAGCCTCTCCCCCAGCCCGTTTACCAGTGCCAGCCTCTCCCCCAGCAATGGGATTTATGGGATCAGAATAAAGTGGGCATTCAGATATATTGAGGTGAGAGGTCAAGGGACCCCTTTCAAAATGGCCAGTTTCTCCTTTGCCAAAATCTTGCCTAACTTTGGAGCCTTGTTCGGCCCGTCCAGACGAGCCTGCATGGCACAAGGTTCCTCAGAGCGTCTAGTTTCATTTGACACCAGTATCTCCACTCCAGCTTTAGAGCAGAGCCGCTACAGCCTCTGAAAGACGGCAACGTCGGCCTCTGGAAGTACAGGGATTCATCTGAGGATTCATTTCTATCCATCTTAAATAGTAGTCCAGTCAAAAGTGCTGAAAGAAATCCACTTTATTGTGTAATATGTCCTCCTGTGACATGACCAAACAACACACATATAAAACCAGCCAGGCATCCCAAGCAGGCCCAGTAACTCAAGGCCCACCCCGGTCAGACTCTCAAATAGCAGCCACCCAAATAGAGCCAGACAGAGCAAGAGCAGACAGACTAAGCCATCAGCTATATCTAAGCACCAGTCACTCACAAACATGCCTACATCCTTCCTGGGCTCAAATAGAGCAGTCACTCAAACAGCCAGACGCTCCCCAACAGCCACTATTCTCTCCCGGCTGCAACTCAAGAGGAGAAGCGATTGGCCTCGGCGCTGAACAGGCAGGCGGGAGAAGAAGAGAGATATTGCTGCTGTGCCCTTGAGCCAGTCTAAATTGCTTCAGTAAAACAGACACAGGTCTGCGGCTATGCTTTATGGCTGCTATTGAATGGCGGGGTGGCAAGGGGTGACTCGGCTGTTGGCTTGGTAATGCAATAGAGGGAGAGATGAGGGGTAAAGGAGGGGCAAAGAGAAAGGGAGTGAGAGAGAGAGAGAGACATACACACACACTAAAATACTAAACAGTAAACATTGGCAGACTATCTGACTGCTGTAACGGATACTAAACTGAGGGAAATCTTGACAAGATACAGACTCAGTGATCACAGCTGGCAGTAGAAACTGGCTGAGACAGACCTGGCTGCCCAGAGAGAGATCAGGCCGTGTTCAGAGGCAGAGCTGCACAAAACTATGAACACATGAGACCATTACACTTCCCCAAACTTCACTACAATTTAGAAAACTGGGCACATTGGGCACACTGATCCGTGCAATCAAATGTTTTGTGGATTGTTTTAACGACTAATTTACCGTTTCACTTTTGAATGCTCAGCACATTTTTATACACTTTCTGTCATGGTCAATGTTTTGATATTTTGTTTACCGTTTTGCTGAAATGGTGCAAAAAATGTAATTAACATTTGTATGAAAAAAATAAAAATAAATGACCTGTATACACATTGTGTCAAACTTCAGCAACAAGTACTTTGTATTTCATGCCAATAAAGCCTACGTGAATTTGAGTGAGAGAGAGAGTGAGAGTGAGAGAGAGAGAGAGAGGAGATTTACAGCGGGGCGTTTTGCAGCAGTGGGTGTTAGCAGGGAGTTGAACCGGCGCTTCGTGAGAAGCTAATAATATAGCTGGAAGCCCTTACAGTAACAATATTGACAAAGCAACATAAAAATTCATTCGGCGAAGGCAAGGATGAGGGGAGAAACATGGAGAGCACTGCATGCCCGCCCGCCCCCCCCCCCTGCCTCTCTCTCCACCCCTGTCCCTGTGCAGCCAATAACCATTTGCCTCAGCCAAGGAGATTAACTTGGAACCCTTACACTTCCCTATAAAAACACTGCTTGCCACCTTAAAACCTGGAGCCCCGGAGACCTTACGAGGGGGCTATTTCTCCTCGCCTGGCTGGAACCCCTCCCCCGCCGGGCAAGTACCGGAGCGACATGATGGACGATTCAATCTCACCTCCCAACAGCCACAATCAACCAATTAGAGGATGATAGATAAATCCTGGTTCTCTGGAGACACACTGTAATTTGGCTTTAATAGGCGACTTTAATAGGTGTGCCACCACCTCAGGACCAGGCTCCATTGGACTCGTGATTGGTCGAAATGTCTCTACTTCCAGACAGGAAACCGCGACGTGATTGGTCAACCTCACTTTTTCGCGCTGGCTGGTGACTGATACTATTATACCGCTGCTCACCACAAAAAAACACGTGCACACACACACCCACACCCACACACAGATGTTTGGTTGTGGTGGTGCGTCAATTCTCCGGAAACTATAAGAGTGTTAGAGTGTGTATGCGGGAATGTGTGTGTGAAGATTAAATCTGTCAAGATATCGTTGTGTGTGAGTGTGAATGTGTGTGTGTGTCCGCGTATCGTCCCAGATCTGCAGCGGAGCGAGCGTGAGCTCGACAGGATGAATAAACCATGTCGCTCGTTATCTCGGGGCCTGCCACGCAGCAACTCCATTTACATATGTCACCCCCTCTCTCCTCTCCTCCTCCTCTTCTGCCTCTCTCTCGCCTTCTACAGGACAGTCAGTCAGGATTAAGTATTTAGGCCTCGTCGTTCCCAACACACAACCACACGTGGACACACACACACACATTTATTCCTACACCGCGGTGCCCGAGTTGCAGGCTTTCACAGTGTCACCTTGTGCTATAGTGTCGAGTGACAGCGTGTGTCAGCGTGGTTATGGCTGGGTGGTAGTGTTAGGCCTGACATCCCCTAACATATGGAGGTGTGTGCACGTGTGGTACTGTATGCGCGCGTGTGAGTGAGTGTGTGTGTGTGTGTGTGTGTGTGACTACAGACACAGTGAGAGAGACAACAGACGAGATGTCATAGCTAGGTAGAATAAGCGAGACCAAAGCCATAGATAGTACACATCAGATGTATGTGTGTGTGTATGTGTGTGCGCGCGCGCATGGTCGTGGGATGTGTGCGCATATGTCCGTGCCCATCTGAATACTTCCGTGTGCCGAGGAAAGCACAGGTACAAGATGTCAGATTTGGGAGGTAATGAATGAGACTGTAGGGATGAGGCGAGCCCTGCTCCCAGGCTGTTCAGATGGAGAGCAGAGAGATAGCAGATGGGTGCGGCGCTGCCGTTGAGCGCGGAGTCGGCGGGGAGACATTTGCAACCATGGCGCGAGGCTCTGGGTGTAAGCCGAGGTGTTGAGCCTTGCATCTGAAAGCAGTGGGGGGGGGGGGGGGGGGGGGGGGTCAGGGGCAGTGTTCGACATTTAAAGAGATACTCCACCCGTTTTAACAAGCCTATCGGAGTACTTTTAGTCCATCCGAAAAGGAACCAGTGCGCCTGTGTTTTTTTTTCTTGAGATACTGGAAGGAGAAATTATTAAAGGTGGTATAGAGATAACATTCGGCCACTAGATGTCACACTAGAGCACCGGCATTTATCCAATCAGGTGCATTCCACGTGGGGGGAATGGGAAGTAAGGAGGGGATACATACAACGTGTAAAACCACTTTATTGAGAGGAACAGCAATACTTTTATTCCACACCTTTCTAAAAGCTCTGTGGATGTATTATTTAAAAATAAACGATAACTCTACACAAAAATGCACTGGAGACAGTAATGCACATACGAGCGACTGAACAGATTGCTAAAAACCCTCCTTTTGCGCGTGAATCAACCGCCCACTTTCTTCTTCTTCCCCGTCGGGATGCCACCCGGCCCCCCTCCTCCCCCTCCAGCTTGGAGCAGAAGAGAAGCCCAGATTGCAGGGAGGTTGGCGTGACGCTGAAGCCCTCCGAGGGCGAGATTGATGATGGAGGAGAAGCGGGGAGAAACTAGGAGGGGAGGGGCTAGGAGAGATAAAGTGTGTGTGTGTGTGTGTGTGTGTGTGTGTGTGTGTGTGTGTGTGTGTGTGTGTGTGTGTGTGTGTGTGTGTGTGTGTGTGTGTGTGTGTGTGTGTGTGTGTGAGTGAGAGAGTCTTACCTCTAGAGTGGTCAGTACGATCTTCTCAACGGAGGAGAAGTAGGCCTCCCAGAGGAACTGCGTCTGCTGCCTGAGAGGCAAGATCTTATCCTGGTGGATGGAGCGCACTGTGGATGGGATCTATCCACGACAGGAAAAAAGAAAAGAAAAGAAAGAAATTTACATCACTGCTGTCAGGCGAGAGAACCTTGAATCTCTGCAGTTTGGGTCATTTCCATGTTTTTACTTTGAATTGAAAGGTTACATGGTTCCTGTGCCCAGTCTGATGACCCCGGAGTGCATACAATGTGTGTGTATGAGTGTGAGTGTGTGTGTGTGTGTGTGTGTGTGTGTGTGTGTGTGTGTGTGTGTGTGTGTGTGTGTGTGTGTGTGTGTGTGTGTGTGGGGCTAGGGTTGCAAACCCATCCAAAACCAACTGTGCAACATCAAAAACCAATGGGTGTCAATCTCAAGGTGACATTATCTTCGGTTACTTCCTGAGAAATTGATCCTTTTGGAGACGAGAGGTTGTCACTGCAGCCTCTCGTGAGGCCTCTGCTCCTCCACCACGGTTTCCAGGAATAGTTTCCTGCCCCCCCCCCCCCCCCCCCCCACCCACACACTCATTATAGATATTTCATGAAGGCTAGTTCAAAGTGAGTCTAGACATCCATCAGTGGACACAGAAAGTTGTGGAATGAGCTAGGATTTTGCTTCGGAAAAATCAATGTCAAACAAAACGAGTCCAGACTTCATTAATATCTAATTTAACGAGTGTATAATTACGTTTCTCTTCTTCCGAGGTAATGCGTTATCAGACAAGTGGAGCCACTGCCCTTTGCGTGCGGCGGCTTAGTGTGACATTTCCAAGCAATCAGTGATTCTGTACGCCTTGGTTTTTCCTAGTTTGCACCAATAGCTTTGAGAACCAACTCATTTAACCCTTTCACTGTGACAATACAGAATGTTAACCCTTTCACTGCCACACGACAAAGGGTTAACCCTTTCACAACCACACTACAGAAGGTTAACCCTTTCACTACCACACTACAGAGGGTTAACCTGTAAGCCCCTGAGGGGTCCTTCTCTCTTAGCTTACATCAGGCCTGTGCATGTGCGTGTGTATATGTGTGTGTGTGTATTAGGGGTGCAATGGATCACAAAACTCACGGTTGGGATCGTATCGTGGTTTTGAGTGACAGATTGGATAATTTTTTGGAATCCGTAAAAAACGATCTAGACACTCGTCTATTATCAATTAGGCCTATTTGTACATTCTAGTTGGCTTTCATAAAGGGGTGTGTCTGAAGAACATTTTGTTTCTAACTCCGGTGTAATGAAAGAGTTGTGGTCAGTCTGGTAACTTTGCTCTGGAGGTCCATCCCTCTGTGTAGACCTAGTAGTGCAGCATATAGTGGACGTGTTGGATCATTCTGGAGGTCCATCCCTCTGTGTAGACCTAGTAGTGCAGCATATAGTGGACGTGTTGGATCATTCTGGAGGTCCATCCCTCTGTGTAGACCTAGTAGTGCAGCATATAGTGGACGTGTTGGATCATTCTGGAGGTCCATCCCTCTGTGTAGACCTAGTAGTGCAGCATATAGTGGACGTGTTGGATCATTCTGGAGGTCCATCCCTCTGTGTAGACCTAGTAGTGCAGCATATAGTGGACGTGTTGGATCATTCTGGAGGTCCATCCCTCTGTGTAGACCTAGTAGTGCAGCATATAGTGGACGTGTTGGATCATTCTGGAGGTCCATCCCTCTGTGTAGACCTAGTAGTGCAGCATATAGTGGAAGCGTTGGATCGTGCTTTGACAGTTCTGCCTCGTGTCTGTTCACATTAGGAAATTACCTCGTTGCTGAAGTGACTATAAAAGGAAATATTAACATTGTGGCTAGATTTTATGCACTGAAATAACAAACTATCCGCGACTGCATTGGACTGCAACGTTTGCTATAAATAACAACATTAAAGGCTTTAATTATGATTTTGCCCTGTTGATATCTAAATGCAGAGGTTGTTTTGTACAACTTTGGGCAGAATGAGTTGCGTTTGCCTTCCCGGATCTCTTATGCTGTAGTGGATCTCTCGTACTGTAGTGGATCTCTCGTGCGGTAGTGGATCTCTCGTGCGGTAGTGGATCTCTCGTGCGGTAGTGGACCATTATATCACCTTAAATGTAGTGCTGTCAGGCGATTAACAAATGTATCTAATTAATTACAGGATTTGTAATTAATGAATCTAATTAATCGCATTTTAATCGCATAACCATTTTATGCCTGATATTCTATATTCTATAATCATATTTCAAATTGCATGTGTCCGGATGGCAGAATTCAGTACTGTATCTACAAAACCTTCTGTTTAATCATCTTCCATCTATTAATTTGCTTAGATTTTTCAGGTCTGGTCAATTTGAGCATGGTGTTATTCACAGTCAAAGATAAAAAAAAATGTATTGATATTCTCATTTGGTTCATTACAATTTACTCAAAATAAAATGTTCATTCAATCAATCACCGCGCAGATTGATTGATTGAAAATGTTATTAACAGATTGCAGATACAGTACGGCTCAATTCTCAATACACACAATTGTTAAGTGGATGCAGACCAGAGAAAGACTTTTGTCTTGTTTACATCAGGGTCCCCCATTTTCAATTCATAATGAATTGTAAGTGTGCAACTTGCACCATGCAATCCATTCTTTGTGGATCTAGCGCACAGTATTTCTGACACTAGGAATACATTCCCTGAGATTCATAGATGTCCCTAGAATCAGATACCAAGAACATGCAAATGGACCATATTAAAAAATAAAGTCTGTAAATGTGTATTCTACATTCTTATGGAATGAATGATACAACAAAATGTTTTTTTTTTTGTAATAATTTTTGAGTTAATTTTCATAGCGCGATAATTTGCTGTGTAATTAATTAATCTAATTAACGCGATAAACTGACAGCCCTACTTAAATGTATTCGACGCTTATGCCTCATGGTATGAAATTCTCGCACACAGTCGCTGTTTAATTCATCTATATTATAGACAAAACCTGTAATGTACCCAAACAGCAGAGTGGAATATCATGCCATATAGCTCACTATAATGATGGTTACATTCTACATATGTGCTGAACCGTGGGGGGCGACCTATACGGATCAACTAAGTACATGTACTGTATATATGTGTGTGTGTGTGTGTGTCTATTACCTGTAGCAGCAGCCTTTCGTCCCCGATGACAGCGGCTGTGTTCCAGTCGATGATTTCGGAGAAGGGCAGCTCCCAGCCGTTACTCAGCATCACCGGCACACAGGCTGCCTGACAGAGAGAGAGACACACACACACACACACACACACAGAAGCTTAATTGTATAATCTGGATAGGCATACAGGCAGCCTGCCACGCAGGAGGAAAGCTTAGATAAATGTATGTGTACTGTAGACGTGATATGTGTACAGGCTGCCTAACACACATGTGGATACTGTAATGTATGCTTGAATATAAATATGCATGCAGGCAATGTGACAATTTTAAAGAAACACGCACGCACGCACACGCGTACACACACACACAGGAGTTAAACATAGAATAGGAATATGTAGTACACATGGATTTTGAAGCTGGAAAACAGAGGGTCAATATACACAAATATAGGCTACGTAAATTCAGAGAGAAGCTTGAACATACATGTACGGAATTCCATTGCTCGCCTGTGATTATAATTAAATACTACATGATCCATCCCTCATGAGCGGTGTGGGCAGCACTGCAGCGTACTGGTAGGAACAAGTTATATGTATCATATAGAAGGCAGCATGACACACAGATAGACGCGACAGCAATATAAAGATGAATCACTATCACAGTGATAAAAATACAGACGCAGCATACGATAACAACTCTAACTTCCTGGACAATACTGTATGGGTAGACTGATCAATAGTGAAGCTCTTTTCGATTAGGGTTCACAAAAATCTCAAGTTTGGTTCATATCCCGGTTTTGGGGTCATGATTTTCGGTTTGCGGGGAGAAAAAAATTCCATTGCTAATTCAAATAGTATTTGTTAAAAATGATACTGTAGGTGGCTCTCATAAGGGACTTTCTTTTTCTCTATCCCTCTGTGCAGGACTATGGTGGACGTGTTGGATAGCTCTGTTCCAAGTTTGGAAATGACCTGTGGCTGAAGTGACTATGAGAGGAAATATTAACATTAGATATAAAAACTATGGATTTTGTCCTGTTGGAATGTTTTGTGTAAATACTGTACTTTGGGGAGAATGAGTTGATTTTGCCTTCCTGGATCTCTCCTTGCGCTGGTAATGGACCAGGATTTAAATGCAGTAGCATGAATTACTAATGTAAACTAAACTTAATATTCCTTAATCTTCAAACCTTTATTTATTCTCGAAAAGACAATTGAGGTCACCCTAATTTTTTTTTTTTTTTTGAACAAATGTTTTTTATTTTCCCTTTTTTAACATAAAACTAGACGCACAATACATTAACAGTAGAAATCCACAATAAATCACAGGACTATGACCGACATAATAATAACAATAATGACTGTCCAGTACTTAAATCAAAATAAATGTAGATTAAAAGATACACATAATGAATACAATACACCCTCATTTTCAACGTCGTCGAGACTTTACAGACATTTCAATGCACACATTTCTACAATATAACAATAATAAATATTAATAACTAGCTATATAGTACTTTATTTTCACACATGGACCGCAGTCCAGAGTGCCACACAGCAATTAGTATAAAATTAACATAGGCATAAAATCAGCACACAATTGACAGAATAAAAAACAATGCATAAATTGCAGACATGAGAATAAGTATAAAAGACAATAAAAGTAGTGCAATGTAAATGTGCAGACTTATGAATAGGCATAACATAAGTACAATGTCGCTCGAAGGCATGTGAACCCCCCCAGGACAGTCAGTCCCCCAAACACCCCACACATCAATCCCTACCAGATCCCCATCAAATAGTGTTGTATGGCAGTAAATATAAAAAGGTCAAAGGTCAGTTATACAAACAAAAGCACTCCAGACACACCCCAGGAGTGATGTATTAGGCTATAGCAAAGGGTTCCACACAGTACCAAAGTAAACCCAATGGTTCAGATTCTTTACATGAACGGCTCCATCCCTACTGTCCACTTGTTTTGATCAGACAATCCAATTAAACTCCACAGTTACATAAATTAAATAATCTATTTCAAGAGTTGCTCCTGTTGACATGTCTATTCATTGTGCTGTTGGCTGCTGCACTTCAGTAGAGAGAGAGAGAGAGAGGAGAGAGGAGAGAGGAGAGAGGAGAGAGAGAGAGAGAGAGAGAGAGAGAGAGAGAGAGAGAGAGAGAGAGAGAGAGAGAGAGAGAGGGGCTCACAAACACACACATGTGTCAGCGTGCCACGACTGCCATAGCATGAGGGGCATTGTTGTGGCTTAATGTCAAATCTTGTTTTATCTATGTATAATTTTAGCCAAATACGTGTTCTTGTCAATTACATGGTCTTGTCAGGGGTGGAAATATTACACAATAAAGTGGATTTCTTTTAGCACTTTTGACTGGACTTTGCAGCAGTTCACTCTTGACACAATCAATAACAACTATTCAAGATAGATAGATAGATTTTGTATCTAGATCTGAAGGAAGGAGAGAGGGAATGAACAGACATAAATAGATGAAAAGAGAGAGGCAGAGAAGCTGAATGTGACCTTTGGCAGAGGACTGGTAGGGGAGGGATCAGAGGAAGAGGGATAGAGGGAACAGCTGGTGTGTGTGTGTGTGTGTGTGTGTGTGTGTGTGTGTGTGTGTGTGTGTGTGTGTGTGTGTGTGTGTGTGTGTGTGTGTGTGATATAAGGGTTTTGACGTAATGACTGCCCTGTCACTCCAGGTCATAAAGGTGTCAGTAGCTACAACATCACTGGCCCTCCTCAGGCTGCTGCTCTACAGTTCTCTCTCCCTCTCTCCCCTCCCTCCCTCTCTCCCCCTCCCCCTCTCGCTCGCTCCCCCCCTCTCTCTCTCCAGTCTGACTACAGACAGGGAGAATGAGTCAGACAGACAGTGAAAGCGTAGGGGGGGAAAAGCTTGGAGAGGAGAGATGAGAAGAGAAGAGGGAGAGGAGAGAGATGGGGGGAGAGTAGAGAGAAGAGGAGATGAGGAGAGAAGAGATGAGAGAAGAGAG
Source organism: Notolepis coatsorum (assembly GCF_963971535.1). NCBI lineage: Eukaryota > Metazoa > Chordata > Actinopteri > Aulopiformes > Paralepididae > Notolepis > Notolepis coatsorum. Next base: position 50,544,328 of record NC_140168.1, read on the forward strand.
GAGGGGAGGAGAGAGGAAAGGAGAGATGAGGAGAGGAGAGGAGAGAAGAGGAGAGGGCAAATGCACACTTCCTGGGGAGAGGTGTGCAATCTGTGGGTGGATTAAGGCGATGATGGAGCTCTGCTGAGTGTAGAAGCTATAGATAGTGAGTAAGATAAGTGCACTTCAGGATGTACTCTGGATGCAAGTGTACAGTATATGGTGCAGTAAAGGGCAGTGTGCCGCACCACTGGGAGAGTTGGCTGAACCATGAGTGGGAGGTAGCAAGCATAATGTGGTGATGGAGAGAGAGAGAGAGAGAGAGAGAGAGAGAGAGAGAGAGAGAGAGAGAGAGTAAGAGAAACCCGTCCAATCTTTCGCCGTCGACTAAAGATGCACTTCTTCAATCATTACCAAAAACAAAAAAAAACTATAACTAACCTTACTGTCATCACTTGTTCTAATATACTAACCTACACTGTAGCACTCAACACTTTGATGAACATTGTTACTCAGCTGATAGAGTTGTACCCTTGTTGTAGAAAACTTGTAAGTCGCTTTGGATAAAAGCGTCAGCTGAATGACAAAATGTGAATGTAAATGTATGCTGGCTTTTTTTTTTATCCACTTTTTCTCCCCATTTAAAATTGTTCTCCCATCCCAATTTCGTATTTCCAATTCTTCCCTCCCCTGTCTTGAACGTTGCTAGACTATGCCTCCCACTGGTCGGCTGTAGTGAGGATAGAAGCCTTGCATCACGTGTACCCTCCGGTACACGAGGAGGCAGCCTGTCGCATCTTTTCACGGCAGCAGCTCGAACTCTCAGTGGCGAGGAGTAACGCGTGGGAGGCTCACGCTGCCTCCAATACTTCCTGTTTCCGCCGCACCGGCGTCACCCAACCGACCTGTAGGAGTCGCTGTCCACAACGTCCAATCCCCACCCACCAGCTTTCCCACCCTCTAACACTGCCAATTGTGTTAGTATGACGGCCGGCCAAGCCGGGAGCAACGCTGAGAGCTGGGCTCGATACCAGCATCTCCTGCGTTAGTGGCGAGCGCCTTGTCCACTGCGCCACTCAGCCGCCCAAATGTATGCTGGCTTGAATACAGTATCTTGTAAGCTCTTATGGGCTAAGATTTCCCTTCACGTGACGGAGAGAAATAACGCTCTAGACCACATGACAGGTGGAGGATTTGGCAATATATTGGATTTAAACCCAATGCTAATAGGGAACTTGCTAATATTAATGAGGCAATCTGTAAACTTTGCAGTCTGCAATCTGGCAGAATCTGGAGGCAACACCTCCACACACACCTTCAAGCACGCCACGGGTCGCCACGCGAATGAGGCAGCAGCAAAAGCTTGACTGGAGCCATCCATACTGGTGCGTTTGCCCAATGCACTAAACACGAGAGGGACAGTGTGAGCATTCGTGTTGTTCAAAGTGAGCCTGAGGGGAAGATGTAAAGATCTGAGGCACATTGATTCAGATGGAAGATATTACTGTTTGTTGGTTTATTTTTTTAATTAGAACCTAACATCCAACAAATGGATACTCCTTATTGGAAATGTATTAAAAACAGACTAGACGGACAGACACAGTAGACCAATGTAGCATAATGTCAAAGTGAGCTCTACAGCTATAGCGTCATCTTGGAAAATGTCATGAGTTTATTAACTGGTGGGGAAATGTCCTCACTCCTCACCATGGTATCCCTACCCGGTACTACTGATTTGACCTTTAATGCATTAGGAAAGAGCTTCCACAAGCCTTATTATAACCATGTTTAGCCTTGTTATCACCATGTTTAGCCTTGTTATCACCATGTTTAGCCTTGTTATCACCATGTTTAGCCTTGTTATGACCATGTTTAGCCTTGTTATCACCATGTTTAGCCTTGTTATGACCATGTTTAGCCTGGTTATCACCATGTTTAGCCTTGTTATCACCATGTTTAGCCTTGTTATCACCATGTTTAGCCTTGTTATGACCATGTTTAGCCTTGTTATCACCATGTTTAGCCTTGTTATGACCATGTTTAGCCTTGTTATCACCATGTTTAGCCTTGTTATCACCATGTTTAGCCTTGTTGTTTAGCCTTGTTATCACCATGTTTAGCCTTGTTATCACCATGTTTAGCCTTGTTATCACCATGTTTAGCCTTGTTATCACCATGTTTAGCCTTGTTATCACCATGTTTAGCCTTGTTATCACCATGTTTAGCCTTGTTATCACCATGTTTAGCCTTGTTATGACCATGTTTAGCCTTGTTATCACCATGTTTAGCCTTGTTATCACCATGTTTAGCCTTGTTATGACCATGTTTAGCCTTGTTATCACCATGTTTAGCCTATGAAAGGCTGTTATTTTCACAGCCATTTGGACCAAAATGAAAAGGAGTGGATTATATTGCATCTAGACCCTAAATCTAACAATCAATCAATGTTGAATGTTGGTTCTATGATTTATTGGGATTGTGCAAGACCGCAATGAGAACGATTCTTAGTCTCTCACAACAGTACAGAACAGTCTCTCTCAGAGAGATCCATGTTATTATCCCTGCAGCGTGTGTGTGTGTGTGTGTGTGTGTGTGTGTGTGTGTGTGTGTGTGTGTGTGTGTGTGTGTGTGTGTGTGTGTGTGTGTGCGCGCGCGCGCGTGTGTGTGTGTTGCATACTCACTTGCAGGGCCTCCAGGAAGCGAAAGGAGCCTAGTCGTCGGCCCCGGGGCACCAGACAGAAGGTGGAGTTGTGTAGCATCTCTCTGTAATCATACCTAAACAAACACAAACAGACACTTATTAATAATGTTACATTTCCACACATTCAGAAAAGCATAGATACATTTGGTGGAAATCCTGTCTATACCGGTATACTGTAGAGAAGCACACACAAAAACACATAGAAAAACATTACATAACTATGGAATAATGGAACACACAGACGCAAACAAATTAACATAGTCTGTGATGTTGCTATGGAATGTTCTACCAAGAGGAAATAGACAGAAGTAGTCACAGGGTCTCACGCACGCACGCACGCACACACACACACACACACACACACACACACACACACACACACACACACACACACACACACACACACACACACACACACACACACACACACACACACACACACACACACACACACACACACACACACACACACACACACACACACACACACACACACACACACACACACACACACACACACACACACACACACACACACACACACACACACACACACACACACACTTCTTTCTTCTCTACATCACACAGTCTTATAAAAGCCCCCTCAGTGAAATACCTGTAGGGGAAATACATGAGCATCACAAGTTCCTTTCTCCTAAGAACAGTTCAGTTTCCTCAACAAGCCTGGTGTTCTGCTCCTCTGCACTACAGTGTCTTTATACTACTGTTTCCCTCAAGCACCTAACATTTCAGACTTTCAAATCCATACAGTCTCTCTCTCTCTCTCTCTCTCTCTCTCTCTGAAGTCAAGTGTGTGCTCCCTCCTCTCTCTCCATATCTCCATGTGTGTGTTTCCTCCTTCTATCTTTCTCTCATTCTCTCTTTCCATTTCCCTCTCCACCTCCCCCCTCCCTCTATCTGCCCAGTGAGGTGTGTGTTCTCTTCCTTCTCTCTCTCCCTCTTTCTCCCTCCTCTCCTCTCTCCCGACCCCCTATCTTTCTTAGCAAGGTGTGTGTCTCTCTCCTCCCTCTACTGCTCCCTTCTCTTTCCCTTTATCTCTCCGGGAAGGTGTGTGTTCCTCCGTACCTCTCCCTCCCCTCCATCTCTCCACGGGGATGTGCATTCCCTCTCCTACAGTAGCCCCCCTCTCTCTATTGAGGTGTGTGTTATTGCCCTGTACAAACAGAATGATCAACCGAACCAGAGGTAATGAGCTGAGAGTGACACCTGCTTCCACCACACAGCTGGCCCTGTGTGTGTGTGTGTGTGTGTATGCATGTGTGAGTGCCTGTGTGTGTATGTTCCAGTGTGTACATGTCATGCGTGTGCATGTGTTTGAAGGAACCCTCGCGTTTTCATGTATGTACAACGTTAGTGTGAATGTGTGTACATTTGTGCAGTTGTGTGTGTTAATTAGACCCAGACATGGAGTGCGAGTGGGTGTGTGAGTGTGTGTTTAATTAGACCCAGACAGTGGGTTGGAGCGGTGTGTGTGTGTGTGTATGTGTGTTTATGTTGTGTGCCTAGGTACACAGATGGGATAGAGAGATATTAAGATGTTTACCATATGAAAGAGACAGAGATTGACTCTCTCCAACATCGCTTCAACCTTCACTAAGTCCCTGGCACCACTCTCTCTCTAGCCCTGTCTCGCTCTCTCTCTCGCCGTCAGACCCTGCCAGCCCTCCCCTCGTTCATCTTAATGTTGCTACTCTTCACTGCCCTCCATCTCTCCCTCTTTCCTTCCATCGGCCTCTTCCAGATACATGCAGAAATCGTTCTCCCTCTCTTTCTCTCTCTCTCTGTCTGCTGTCTGTCTTCCTTATGCAAGTGAACCGATAACATAAATACATGCTCACAAACACATACAGTATAGGCATATGCTCACAAACACATATAGGCATATGCTCACAAACACATACAAGCACACACACACACACACACACACACACACACACACACACACACACACACACACACACACACACACACACACACACACACACACACACACACACACACACACACACACACACACACACACACACACACACGCACACACACACACGAGGGTTAGAAATTAACCGGGGCTTGGGGCAAAATGCACTCGAAAATGGACCAAATGCCCTCGAAAACCAGTTAAGGGGGGCAAAAAAATAAACTAAATCCTCAATTTGAATAAAGTGATTAATCTGATTAAATGAGTTTTTTTAATCAACTTTCTTTAATGAATATAACTCATCAGTTTCGTCAAATATAAATAATCCAATAAGGGCACGGTTGGTACGAAAGTGATGGTGACGTCTTATAGTATAATATTAGTGTAGCCTAAACTTTATCTGCAACTGTGAAGAAAAACCCCATTGGTTTAAACAGATTGAATAGACATATACAAAAAAGATGTAATTTTTCTTTTTTCTTTTTTCGAATGTTGATTTCGAATTTGAATGTCAACATTATGATCAAAGCTTCGAAGCATTCGGTACAGCCCTACCAATCACAGTAGAGTTTCCTGTGGTGGCGTGACTGGTTTCATGTAACCTTGTTCCCAGTTTTATCTCCTCCGTAAGATAAAGACTAGTAAAGCACTACGGCCGAAAGTGTGTATGGGGTAGAATTTCCGGTGTATGTACTTCCCCTGGAAGCTGGCTCCGAACGGACCAAACTTTTCCCGAATCCTGTCGGCAAACAAGCTAGAACGTCCCGGTCATGTAGTAAATTCTTCAGGCAAAGCCGTTGCAGTGGCTTAAACGAGGAAATATTGTGCACTTCACACGTTTCTATAATTGTTTTGTCGAAACCGGAAAGCCTGTAGCCGGTACTTCCTGTACTTCCATTTGCACACTTTAGGAGGCATAGCTTTACCAGCCTAGGTTTCATGCGAGAGAAATTAAACGATAACACAGTACGCGCTGGAAAAGAAAGTCACGGTACCGGCATAGGCAAGTTATACATTCAGAATCAGACAACGCTAAAAATTCTGCCAGCCATGAAGCCCATTCATTTTTATTTTGAGCGAAAGAGGAATCCGGCGAGGCAGCTAATGTTACTGAGGCGGAGAACGCTAGCAAAGTTAGCACACGCACACTGTGGGCCAGCCAGTGACTTTGGTGGTGTGTGCTATTGCACAGATGTGTGTCCCGTTCCCGTTTGCACACGCACATACACACACATGCACATACACACACACGCACACAGTAAGCCATCACTGGGAACAGAGGCATAGTGAGGGAAGGGGGGGCGTCTCTCTACATCTCTCTCCTGAACCTATTTCATTCAAAAGGAAGATATTGATGCACAGTAAGTAGCTATAGTATAAATTATAGCTCAGTAGCTGTAACAGAATAATTAACTATTAACTATTAATTAATTAACTATTATTCAATAGCGTTTCAATTATAATGAATTAAATAATTGTATAAATAATTTTCCATGTTCTGTCATCTAATAATATATTCCATTACCTTTCCTATCTGTATCAAAGTCAAAATGTTGGTATCGTGACAACACTACAACATACAAAAGCAGCTTGACAACCGATATCCTTTGCGTCTAGTAGGCATGGGCCAATGTGTGATTTTGGTGGTATGTGCTATTTGCACAGATGTTTGGCCCTATGCACACGCACAGTATAATATGCATGTAATAAATAGTTTGTTAATAAACTCTGTTACTTGAACAATTTTCACTGTGCTCCTACATTTCTTTGTGTGCTCCTAAATTTTTATTTATATTTTATTTATTTAAATTATATTTAGGAGCACATGTGCTCCTTGGGAAAAAGGTTAGCGTAGAGCCCTATATGGAGACATTAACATTACGTTATCAAACATAGGGACGAAGACTGTAAAAAAAGAAATACAGCGCTTTGCGCCACCAAGACAGCCGCAGCCACAAAATGGCATATGGTAAGTGTCGACAATGTTTTATGATTTGTATGTACATTTTTATCATACAAATTCTGTGCGCCCGAAATGTAAAAAAAAAAGCCCCCGAAAATCAATTAAGGGGGGCAAAAAAAGCCCTGGAAGAAAAAAGTTAATTTCTAACCCTGCATGTTGTGAGGTTAAGAGAGTGGACAGGCAGAAAATCATTTTTCATTTAAACCCAGTCTATATCAAGTGAAGGTTAAAGAACACAAACATGCACGCCCATGTGTGCACACACACACACACACACACACACACACACACACACACACACACACACACACACCCTATTGATGCAATGGATGCTGCTGTTGTGTTACTGTGTATGTGTCTCTGTGTTTGTCTGTGAGCGTAGATTGACAACTGCACACACACGCACACAGCCTTATCTCTTCTGCTGGTAGGATTTAATTAAGTGCTAAGAATTGATAGTCAGTGATAAAATCCCACCAACTGCAATCACACCTACATACATCACATCTCGTGTAATCACATAAGATGAGACACACGCACGCGTACACACACACACACACACACACACACACACACACACACACACACACACACACACACACACACACACACACACACACACACACACACACACACACACACACACACACACACACACACACACACACACACACACACACACACACACACACACACACACACACACACACACACACACACACACACGGGTATAGCAGGAACAGGCGACAGCTGCACGTACCCACATTGACATTCTGTCACCTGTCGATGGAGATGAAGGAGATATCGAGGCCCATATTTCTACACCAGCTGTCTGCATGGACATTGTGTGTGTTTGTGTGCGTGCGTGTGTGTGTGTGCGCGCGCGTGTGTGTGTGCGCGCGCGTGTGTGTGTGTGTCTCTGTGTGTGTGTTACAGCATACAGACCAGACCGGCTCTCTTGACAGTGAATATCAATGAGAGACGCTAGATTCCACAGCCCTGTGACTTATTGTATCATAAACTTCAGAATGTTATCTTTCAAAAGAGACCAGGCTTATGCATATTTGGTTTGCAAAAAAGGCATACAGTTCTCAAAAACTAAAACAAAAATGGCCCTTTTCTGCCCGCATGTTAAGAGGTTAACCTACAGATTGTACTGTACTAGAGCAGTGCCCATTCAAAATAATGCCCATTTGGAACCGGCCGACTGCTTGACCCCCGGAAGTGCTTTTGTTTGCAGCGACACAGCTCTGTGTTCCCGGTCCCCATCCCTCGAGGCAAAACAACCTTTTTCCTTAAGTTACAAGTTACAAAATATTTTATAGCGCCACCATCTGGCCAAATGGCACCATGCAAAATTCCAGATGAACAGATGAACGTTGGTCTTTGAGAGACAAATATGTATAACAGGGATGCGAGGACACCACCTTTTCACTGCCAATTCAGATCCTGGCAAGATACTAAATATTACAGTACAGACTCTAGTCCCTTCATTTTGGGGTGACTGGATAAATATGACTGAATATGATCAATAGGCCAAAAGTGTAGCAAATCAAGTCACTTTGATGTGTTTTTTGACCATTATGCGTGGCTCTTGTTATCTGATTTTAGTATTGGGAAAATATTATTTTCAGAAAATGTTAGTTAGTTATTAGTTATAGTTTATTTTGTATGTTTTATTTAAATGTAGGGCTTACGGTTCTGAATCAGAAAATGTTCTCTAATCCCAGACGATTCAACATGGGTCCATGTCATAGTGTCCCGTCATAGTGTCCCCTCATAGTGTCCCCTCATAGTGTCCCCTCATAGTGTCCTCATAGTGCCCCGTCATAGTGTCCCCTCATAGTGTCCCCTCATAGTGTCCCGTCGTAGTGTCCCGTCATAGTGTCCCCTCATAGTGCCCCGTCATAGTGTCCTCATAGTGCCCCGTCATAGTGTCCCCTCATAGTGCCCCGTCATAGTGTCCCCTCATAGTGCCCCGTCATAGTGTCCCCTCATAGTGCCCCGTCATAGTGTCCCCTCATAGTGCCCCGTCATAGTGTCCCCTCATAGTGCCCCGTCATAGTGTCCTGTCATAGTGCCCCGTCATAGTGTCCTGTCATAGTGCCCCCTCATAGTGCCCCCTCATAGTGTCCCGTCGTAGTGTCCCGTCATAGTGTCCCCTCATAGTGCCCCGTCATAGTGTCCCCTCATAGTGTCCCGTCGTAGTGTCCCCTCATAGTGTCCCGTCATAGTGTCCCGTCGTAGTGTCCCCTCATAGTGTCCCGTCATAGTGTCCCCTCATAGTGTCCCCTCATAGTGTCCCGTCATAGTGTCCCGTCATAGTGTCCCCTCATAGTGTCCCCTCATAGTGTCCCGTCATAGTGTCCCCTCATAGTGTCCCGTCATAGTGTCCCGTCATAGTGTCCCGTCATAGTGTCCCGTCATAGTGTCCCCTCATAGTGTCCCCTCATAGTGTCCCCGTCATAGTGTCCCGTCATAGTGTCCCGTCATAGTGTCCCGTCAGTGTCCCGGGAGTTTTCCCATTATTCTCTGTTTATGGAGCTGCTCCAGTATTTACCTCTTGAAGACATCATTACTAGAATCTCATCTCTCGTATTCACAAATCGACAGAGAGCTGCAAAATATTGCATGGATAACTAACTAATTCTATTCTAGGGTGGAGTTTCCCTATAATAGGTGCTGCTAGCTAACTGTATCTGTATTGCCGTGTAAGTCAGGAGATGTGATGGACATGGTATTGAATAATACTGTCTAATACTAAGCTGGCAGACAGAGACCTGTCTCCTTGATCATGTATGATGTGCCCCGATACCTGCCATGTCTACTCTCTTTCCTTACCCTCCCCTCTCTTCCTTTCCCTCTCCTCCTTACCCTCTTTCATCTTCCTCTTATTCCTCAGCTGCCATTTTCTCCTCCTCGTATTGTGTCTCTATAATTCCCTGTCTTGCCTCCTTCTCCTCCTCCTCCTCCCTTCTCTCTCCTCAGCTCTTGCTTTCTCTCCTCCTCCCTTATCTCTCCCCAGCTCCTTGCTTTCTCTCCTCTATGTTCTCTTCCTCCTCTCCCCATCTATCTCCTTTTCACTACTCAACCCTCAGCATCGCTACTCAACCCTCAGCATCGCTACTCAACCCTCCACCTCGCCACTCGACCACAGGCTGTTTCGCTGTGTGTGTGGGTGTGTGGAGGCATTTCCGTTTGTTTTTCTGGATGTTTTCAAGATGTTTGTATTCATAAGTATGTGTGAACTGCTCTTGTGTCTGAGTGTGTGTGTGTGTCTGAGTGTGTGTGTGTGTGTGTATACGTATATGAGTGTGTGTGTGCGAGAGAGGAATTCAAGATGTTTGTATTCATAAGTGTGTGTGAACTGCTTTTGTGTTGATTGTGTGCGTCTGTGTGAGAAAGAGATAAACAGCTGAATAGAGTATGAGAGGTGAAGAGAGGGGAGCATGTAGTTTGAAGGAATCCACAGCAGTGCCACACTTTGACGGCAAACACTGATGAAGTCCTATATAATAACCAGGAAACAAGAAAACAGAATAAACTGGAATGGAATAAACCAGAGACAATATAATTGGTGTGCACACACACACACACACACACACACACACACACACACACACACACACACACACACGCCGCCGCCGCCGCCGCATCTCTCTGTTGCAACTGTGATGCAATTAGGAGACCCCTCTCAAAACAGCAGACCCAGTGGCAACTTTCATCGGTGCTGCCATGGCAACCCGTCATTAACTGCCTCCATTTACAGCAACTTAATTACATGCGTTCTACATTTCCACTCACACACAAAGAGAGAGAGAGAGAGCGAGAGAGAGAGAGAGAGAGAGAGAGAGAGAGAGAGAGAGAGAGAGAGAGGATCACCAGTGTTTTTTTATGATATAAAAAAAACACTGTTACTCTATGTTGAAAGAGAATTAGATACCGTCTGTCTCATCCTTCTGAGCCCCACCCATCCCAGCCAGTGCCAAACACTCCTGAAGTGTGTGTGTGTGTGTGTGTGTGTGTGTGTGTGTGTGTGTGTGTGTGTGTGTGTGTGTGTGTGTGTGTGTGTGTGTGTGTGTGTATGAGAGTGTGTGTGGGGGTGCAGGTTCTTTTTGGGTGCTGGGTGAGGGAAGCCGGTAGACGCCAAGCGCCTATCCCTGATGACAAGAACAAACACTAAACCACATCAACAGCATCAATCAATCAATCAATCAATCAATCAATCAATCAAACTCACTCTCACTCTCACTCACTCACGCCAATGACTGATTACCACGTCATTCTCCGCCATGCGTTGTCTGCCAATGACTGATTACGACGCCATTGAGATCAATATTTCAAATTTTCGTCATGGTATTCACATTTCATCCACGGAGTCTCGACTGGTGCTGTAGATCTCCGCTAAACTCTCCAACGCTTCAATACCGCCACCTGGTGGCCGATCGGCGAGTTGCCAAAACCGGAAGTGGCCGGAAGTGCTTGGTGTCGTCCCCTATTCCGTCCGGCCACTCGCTATCGCTTGCGGGACTCCATCTTGACACACTGGATATCGATCCATTGCCATAACTCAATAAACAACATTATTTGGACGTATATAGTATTATACAACATGGAAATGGATCACATAGATCAACATCCCATAACAGCGATCTTTTTGCTCCACGCTCATCACCCAACGGTAAGAAGAGACTGGGGTGAGTTTCAGCGTTTTTGATTATTATTAACCATACAAACTGCTCTGATCTATATATCACCCATACTACATGAATCATTTAACGTCGGTCATTGCATTATAAACTACCACCCCCCCCCCCCCCAGCAGATGACCAGTCATGACGTTTAGGATCATGTACATGTGACATTTTTTATATAACGTTGATCGGTATCAAACTGCATTTGATCATCTAATATATGCATTTATGGCTATATCTCACGTTCTATGAAATACAGCAGAAAACGATAAAAACATATTTATACTCTGGACGGTATTTTAGTATGAATGTGTGAATGAAAAAGTAAAACGTTCCTACATCCTGAACGATAGATAATTGATGTTGAATGGGCCATAGTAATGTCAATTTAGCAATACAATTAAAAAAGTTATAGCCCTGCAAAGAAGGTGAACATCTCCATAGACAAATAGAGCTGGCAGAGGACGGTTTAGGATGAATCAAAGTGGTGGCGGAGAATGGGTTTTAATTACAACAAGCAATGCTGTTTGTTATTTAAGATGAGGTCGGACTCGGCACTGACAGATTTGTGTTCATTGTGCTGCTTTTATAAAGCCTCAAATGACGGCTTACAATATTTCATGAAAGCAAAGTGTTTTGTTTGTCTAAGATTTTAAAAGGTTTAAACTTTACAGCACTGACAAAGTTGAACAAAGTGCTGTACAAGTCCCACAACATAAAAAAAGAAAATTAAATTATATGTTATTAATTTTTTTTCCTTTTCTCTCTCTCGAAGCTTCGAATTAAAATCGAATCTCGGCCCCGAAGCTTCGAATTCCAAAAAATCGAAGGTCAGCCCTAGTGTGTATGTGTTTATGTCTGTGTGTATGCCTGCAGCATGCAGCGATGTACTACACTGTGTGTGTGTGTGTGTGTGTGTGTGTGTGTGTGTGTGTGTGTGTGTGTGTGTGTGTGTGTGTGTGTGCGTGTGTGTGTGAAGACAAAGATGAGCAGGGCTGGCTGGATTAGCAGCAACAATGAGATTTGTACTGTACAACTGTAAATGACACCACACACACACACGATACACTTGGTACATGATATCCTAACGTGGCTCGTTTCAGCCATTCAAGTGACCGTAGAGCAACAAGTAAAGTTATCATGATTCTGTCCTATTTGATGAGCTCTCGAACACACTCACTTCAGACATGAAACTAAGTCATGGGGGGGGGGGGGGTCAGAGGATAGCTTGCTCTGCTCAGTCTGCGTGGGGGCTTGTCTCATCTGCATGTTGTTATACTGTACACTAAGCTATCCCCAGTTCACCCAGTGAGGTCAGGTGACATTACTGGTAAATGTCTTGTGGTTAAAGGACAAGGCCAGTGTATGAGAAAACCAAAACCTACAATGCATTTAGTCTACTCTCACCCTTCCTACTCTCTCCAACCCTTAGAAGTTCTCAAACAAGAAGGCACACAGTTAGAAACCATTAAATACATATTTCCAGTTTTAAATATCAAAATGTATTATCGTGAAAAACCAGGGCATTGTAGTTATTACAACATGTTCTTAAAAAGGTGACTATTCGGGGAGCTCCAGTAGCTCACCACGTACCGCGAGTGCTATTTCAGCGCCGTGGACAACCGCGCTCGCGCGGATCTGGGGCTGAGCGCGTTCGAATCCCGGACGGCAGCCGTGCCTTTCCCAGAGTGTCTTCCCCCCATCTGAACCCTTTCAGCCTGCTTCTGTCGGTCGAACTTGACCAAGTATGAATGCGACGAAAAAGCGATAAACGCTAAAAAGAACCAGCTGACTGGTCAAAGTTTAAAAAAAAAAAAGGTGACTATTCTATCCAAACGGCACAGTGATAAACATGGGCACAGCATATTATACTCCAGTCCAGGAAAAAGTACAATGCCCATGTTCATTGCCATGATGAATTATGCTGACCTAAGCAACAGTACAGCTCTGTGACTTGTTTTAACAATGTTTTTCGACAACAATGGGAGTTCTAGGACTTCTGGAGATGAGCTACATCTGGTGGGGGCTAGAGGGGCCAGAGACACTAGGAGCAATGCATTGTAGGTGTTGGTCTTTTCGTAGGCTGTGTTGACAGTGAGACAAAAAATGTAAATGACACCGTCCTTATCCTTCTTTGTATGAAACATGTGTCTTTTTGGGGGGGGAAAGCTGAAAAAGCTTCTTGGAAGTTGGGAATGTCCCTCTCTTGGAGTTGAGTAATCTGCTGCAATGCTTCTATCAAATGAGCTCACAGGCTAGTGGTTTTTCTACAACCAATCAAATAGTTATTAAGTCACTTGAACTGTCAAATCTGCTCGAATTAATATCCGACAAACGCATGTGATCATCCAAAATGACCTCTTTTACATCCAGTGTCCTCTTTTATATCCCATGTGTCCAACTTGCCAAGAAATGACTCACATGAGAAAAAGGAGAAGAACACAGACAGATACGACCTTAATGACAGATTGTGCCGCTAATTAACGAAAGAGGCAGCAGGCCTCATACTGGCCCATAAACAACTTAGTGTCTCTAAGTTGAAACATATTGTGTTGCGCGTTTTGTGTGGGAACGTGACAGATGTGGGAGTCTAAAGTGGGCGTACGGGTTAAATGTGAGACATGTATCATTTCTGTCTAACGGAGACAGGGTGTGAGTGAGGGGGACATTATCGGCACATGTCTTAGTGTGTATGTGTGTGTGTGCGTGTGTATGAGAGCGTGCCTCAGAATGATAATGTGAGCGTACATGCGTGTAGCGATAAACAGGGAGTGAGAGAGCGAGGAGTCACCGGGGTGTGACTGAACTCTGTGTGTGTGTACTTGCCCCTTAACTCTCAACCTTGTTATCTCCCACTCATTTGCCTTGCGGCTGTGAACTCTGCTAGCCCTGTGGAGTGTTTTTGAGTGTGTGTGTGTGTGTGTGTGTGTGTGTGTCTGTCCAGCACGCCATCCTGTCTTCCTCAATCCTCCTCTCTCACTCACCGCGTCTGCTGCATGCCCTCTCTCCCCGCAACTAATTCATTAGCCTAATTAGCACTCATTAGCCAGCTTATGCTAGTTCCAATTAGCGTCCTCCTAGCATAGCATCGCCCAGAGGTCCGCCCGTCCCGGCCAAACAAATACGCTCGCTGTGCCGGATCCCCGTGACGGCCACGAGGTCCGGCGCCGCGCGTGGGAATCCCATTACGCTCACCCACTCTGACCGCCTTCCACGGAGCGTTTTAACAGAGAGTCCACACTGTACCACTGACCCGCCGTCACCCAAGACCGTGTCGACTGCTGCAGCCGACAAACCTCTGGCTTTACCACGGAACCGTGGATGATGGATATTTGGCGCCGTTGGATATTTGGTGGCGTCACAATATTCTGCTGGGGCTACGACAAGATATGATTGAATACATTAACATGTACAGTACATAGATATGATGTGGTAGAGTAACATGTACATGTACATAGATATGATGTGGTACAGCAACATGTACATAGATATGATGTGGTACAGCAACATGTACATAGATATGATGTAGTACAGTAACATGTAGATATGATGTAGTACAGCAACATACATAGATATGATGTGGTACAGTAACATGTAGATATGATGTAGTACAGTAACATGTAGATATGATGTGGTACAGTAACATGTAGATATGATGTAGTACAGTAACATGTAGATATGATGTAGTACAGTAACATGTATAGATATGATGTAGTACAGTAACATGTAGATATTATGTAGTACAGTAACATGTATAGATATGATGTAGTACAGTAACATGTAGATATTATGTAGTACAGTAACATGTATAGATATGATGTAGTACAGCAACATACATAGATATGATGTAGTACAGTAACATGTAGATATGATGTAGTACAGTAACATGTATAGATATGATGTAGTACAGTAACATGTAGATATTATGTAGTACAGTAACATGTATAGATATGATATAGTACAGTAACATGTAGATATGATGTGGTACAGTAACATGTAGATATGATGTGGTACAGTAACATGTAGATATGATGTAGTACAGTAACATGTAGATATGATGTAGTACAGTAACATGTAGATATGATGTAGTACAGTAACATGTAGATATGATGTAGTACAGTAACATGTATAGATATGATGTAGTACAGTAACATGTAGATATGATGTAGTACAGTAACATGTATAGATATGATGTAGTACAGTAACATGTAGATATTATGTAGTACAGTAACATGTATAGATATGATGTAGTACAGTAACATGTAGATATTATGTAGTACAGTAACATGTAGATATGATGTAGTACAGTAACATGTAGATATGATGTAGTACAGTAACATGTAGATATGATGTAGTACAGTAACATGTAGATATGATGTGGTACAGTAACATGTAGATACAGTAACATGTAGATATGATGTGGTACAGTAACATGTAGATATGATGTGGTACAGTAACATGTAGATATGATGTGGTACAGTAACATGTAGATATGATGTGGTACAGTAACATGTAGATATGATGTAGTACAGTAACATGTAGATATGATGTAGTACAGTAACATGTAGATATGATGTGGTACAGTAACATGTAGATATGATGTAGTACAGTAACATGTATATATGATGTGGTACAGTAACATGTAGATATGATGTAGTACAGTAACATGTAGATATGATGTAGTACAGTAACATGTAGATATGATGTGGTACAGTAACATGTAGATATGATGTAGTACAGTAACATGTAGATATGATGTGGTACAGTAACATGTAGATATGATGTGGTACAGTAACATGTAGATATGATGTGGTACAGTAACATGTAGATATGATGTGGTACAGTAACATGTAGATATGATGTAGTACAGTAACATGTAGATATGATGTGGTACAGTAACATGTAGATATGATGTGGTACAGTAACATGTAGATATGATGTAGTACAGTAACATGTAGATATGATGTAGTACAGTAACATGTAGATATGATGTGGTACAGTAACATGTAGATATGATGTAGTACATCAGTCTCCAGGTTGAAATGATGCCTTGATGTTGGAGCATCGGAGCAGTTCTACTGTAGTGACTTTTCAAATGCAAACGATTCCAAGGACAGAACTCACCCCGGTCCTTAACCACCTACTGTATACTGTATACATAATACTAATGACCACAGGACAGCTGTTTCAATTGCAAATCGCTGGTGGTCGTTGACTCGTTGGTACAAACAACATCCCAGAGGTCAAATGAGCAAAATCATGTGGGAAAGCACCGCTCGTTCTTCTACACTAGAGTGAGCGTTTGGAACGGACTACTATATTGTGATCCGGTTAACAATCACGGTACAAGTTGTTTATCAATCATATGTCGTATGTGTTTGACTTCCTCACTAATCTAGTCTGCAGGTCACAGACAAACAAAAGACAGATAGTCAGTGAACATCAATATACTGCGTCAATGTGACCCTTCCAGCTCAAGGTCGTCCACAGAATTTCACATCTTCAAAGCTAAACAACGTTCACTGCCAACTTCACTGCTGGATCTCAACCAGAGAAGCCACATTTCACACATAGCCTTTTTTACGAGTCGCCGCGGTAATATAAACATGTGATATAAAAGCCCCACAGTATCGAAAGTGAACTCTATAACCTAACATTTCAAAGGCTGTGTCGTTCGTTATCTCGTACAGGCCAATAATGAATCATATAGTTTGCAAGAGGAGCCTTATCTGATCCCCCCCCCCCCCCGGAAAGTCCCGGCGCCTCAAAGCGCCGCGGCCTGGAGGCCGACTCAGCGATTCGGAGCGGTGCCCTGCAGAACTTGTGAGGAATTTCTGAGACGCCACACAGTTAGTTTGCATAGCTGTACCAAATCCATATTACTGTTCAAATGAGAGCAGAGAGCACAGCTGCGGGTCGAGGGCACAAGTGACACGGGGCGCATGCACAGGTTGTGCACACACACACATACATTCTACTGAGAGTGTGCACGCACACACACACACACACACACACACACACACACACTCACATTCTCCTGAGAGCGCGCACGCACACACAGACTCACTCACTCACATTCTCCTGAGAGCATGCACGCACACACACACAGACACACACACTGGCATTCACAAACCCATATGCAATGCACATGTACATTTGCTCACACACTCAACCCCATATAATACAGTACATGCACACACACACACACCTCAATCAGCTCTAGTCAGCCTACCTTCTCAAGCTACACTCCTCCTCACACGTGGAAGCCTGAATATTTTACAAATACCCCGATAACAAGAGGAGGTCCTGCAGCCCACATGCTGATTCAGTCTGACTGCTTTATCCTCGCAATCTTTTCAATTTGTCCGCTCCTATTCTTCCCACTGCCGACAGATTGAGACAATTCTTCAGTTACGTTTAGTGTCTGCAGTCCCCAACGCGCTCACGCACACACACACACAGAATTGGACCCCTGAGGAAGAGCCAACACCAACCTACTGTATTCCACACACGTTTTCAGAGAATACACACTAGAGAACATACACATACTGTACTACTACACACACGCATATCCCGACCGACACACCCCACTGGACACATGATCTTTGATCCAAACACACACACACACACACACACACACACACACACACACACACACACACACACACACACACACACACACACACACACACACACACACACACACACACACACACACACACACACACACACACACACACACACACACACACACACACACACACACACACACACACACACACACACTCTCTCTCTGTGTTGGGAGATGAGAGATTGTCTGTATGTAGACTGGAGACCAGCTGTGTCTCACTTCACTCTGCTCTTCACTTCCAGATGGCCCTCTCAGGACAACTCTGTGTGTGTGTGTGTGTGTGTGTGTGTGTGTGTGTGTGTGTGTGTGTGTGTGTGTGTGTGTGTGTGTGTGTGTGTGTGTGTGTGTGTGTGTTTGACTACACATGTGTGTGAGACTTCCACAGAGAGTTTTAACAGAGACTCCACACTGTACCACTGTGTATCAGTGTCGTCTGCCGCACCCGACGAACCTCTGGCTTTCGCACGGAACTGTAACCCCTTAAAGAAATGATGATTTGGTGCCGTCACAATATTCTGCTGGGGCAACGACGCCCTATAATTGAATTCCGTAACATGTACAATACATAAGATACGATATATTGTGATCTGCTAACAATCCCGGTACAACTTCAGTATCAATCGCCGTCCGTCCGTCTGTCTGTCCATCTTCCGCACTTATCTAATCTGCAGGTCACAGACAACTAAAATATATACAATATACTGTGTCAACGTGACACTATTCCAAGAGCATACACACACACACACATCCCGACCAACACACCCCACTGGACACGTCTTTGATCCATACACTCTCACACTCTCTGTGTTGGGAGACGAGAGATTGTCTGTATGTAGGCCAGCTGTGTCTCACTTCACTCTGCTCTTCACTTCCAGATGGCCCTCAGGACAACGGTGTGTGTGTGTGTGTGAGTGTGTGTGTGTGACTACACATGTGTGTGTGTGAGACAGTCTCAGATTTAGACATGTCAGCACATGCTCCACAGCGGCTTCGTTTTAAGCCCCGACACATATTGTCATCAGAGATGCCAAAGAAGACGAGAGAGAGAGAGAGAGAGAGAGAGAGAGAGAGAGAGAGAGAGAGAGAGAGAGAGAGAGAGAGAGAGAGATAGAGAGAGAGAGAGAGAGACAGAGACAGAGACAGAGACAGAGACAGAGACAGAGAGAAAGAGAGAGAGAGAGAGAGAGAGAGAGAGAGAGAGAGAGAGATACCCATTCTGAGCTGTCCTTTTATCTGGCACACACACCCATATACAAAACTTGTAAAGACATTCCATTGACGTACATTCATTCCTTCACCCATAACCCTTATTATACTAACACACCTACAGTAATGATATAGCCCTTCATATAGTAAAGGTTGGGATTAGGGACTATGCTGTTTTTTTGTCGGTATAGCGTAAGCCGTAAGGGGTTATGGGTAAACAAATCCATTCCAGTGGAAGTTATGGTAAGTTATGTAATAAATACACAAGTAACACTCATGTATTATGTTCTCTCTACCTTTTCACCTTATTCTAATCACAATCTTAAAGTGTCCACCTTTCTAAACGAGGACTAGTACATTATCCTTGCCTTCACTGGGTGATTAATTCAAGTACACCACACACAGAAAATATATTAGAAATTAGGTGAAATGTGAAATGAACAGCATGTGCCAAATGTGCACATGCACTAACATGCACGTACGTGCATACACACACGCAGTGTGATACATCTCACCCACATCACACACAATGGAATGTTTCAATTCGTTCCATCCACACTACTGTCGCCGCCGGCGCTTTATGACTAATCTTTCTCTGAAATCTGGAAGAATCAACAAACACACACACACACACACACACACACACACACACACACACACACACACACACACACACACACACACACACACACACACACACACACACACACACACACACACACACACACACACACACACACACACACACACACACACACACACTCCTTTGACAGATAATTGCAATGGTATTATGATTAATGCTATCAGAGGGAATAATACTTTGTGCTTCATCATTTTACTTTTCAGGGGTCTGTACCAACATTTATTTTCCCCTTAAGTCTGTGAAATACAGATTGTAGGCCAGGGATTCTCTGCAACACCACAATACTTAATGTTAGGGCTGTACCGAACAGTTCGAAGCTTCATTCATAATAACGTTGACATTCGAATTCTAAATCAACATTCGATTCTTTTTTTGTTATGTATCTATTCATTCTGTTTAAACCAATGTGGTTTTTCTTCACAGTTGCAGATAAAGATGAGGCTACACACACTAATATTATAGTATTATTATACTATTATAGTATATGACTCGTCATAAATATTTAAATAAAACTTTTATCATAAATGATGTAGCCTATCTGCATCCGCTTGGTGCTTCATCAAGACGTCACCATCACTTTCGTACCAACCGTGCCCTTATTGTATTATTTATGGTGATGAAACTTACAAGTTATATTCATTAAAGTTGATTTAATAAAAAATAAAAAAAATAAAATTTAATCAGATTAATCACTTTATAAAATTTTAGGATTTTATTTGATTTATTATAAAGAAATTTGTATGATTACGTCATAAAATATGATGACATTCGAAGCTTCATTCAAAAACTTCAATAGAAGCTTCAAATGTAAAAATGCGTGCTGCCATTTGGAAACAGCACTAGGCCAAGTTTATCTCCAGAACAGCACCACACACCCACACTACAGTTTATCTCCAGAACAGCACCACACACCCACACTACAGTTTATCTCCAGAACAGAACCACACACCCACACTACAGTTTATCTCCAGAACAGCACCACACACCCACACTACAGTTTATCTCCAGAACAGCACCACACACCCACACTACAGTTTATCTCCAGAACAGAACCACACACCCACACTACAGTTTATCTCCAGAACAGCACCACACACCCACACTACAGTTTATCTCCAGAACAGCACCACACACCCACACTACAGTTTATCTCCAGAACAGCACCACACACCCACACTACAGTTTATCTCCAGAACAGCACCACACACCCACACTACAGTTTATCTCCAGAACAGCACCACACACCCACACTACAGTTTATCTCCAGAACAGCACCACACACACCCACACTACAGTTTATCTCCAGAACAGCACCACACACACCCACACCACAGTTTATCTCCAGAATAGCACCCAGTAGCCCCCGCAGTCAGGGTCGTATTTACCTGAGAGAACAGTGTCTGGAGACTCAATCACGTGGTTGACTCCTGACCGCGGAGCACGTTGTGATGCCTTCTCCACCAAGGTTACAATAACACCACAGTACCTACTGACTCCCTCCCGGCACCACATAACACTACAATAAGAATGAAACAGAACACCTACTCAGAGCACTGCCGTGAATAAAAAAGGTAAAGGGATGATCGTGGAAATAGAAACGGATGGAGTTACGGTCTGTGTGTGTGTGTGTGTGTGTGTGTGTGTGTGTGTGTGTGTGTGTGTGTGTGTGTGTGTAGGTGTAGGTGTGTGTGTGTGTGTGTGTGTCTTGGGGGAGAGGTAGGTGGGTTATCAACACCACACAAATTATGTGACATTGGAGAGCAGGGGAAGATGGCGTTTTTGATGAGTGTGTGTGTGTGTGCTGTCAATCATGGGACAGTCGATCCACTACCCAGTGGGTTCATCAGCACCATGTGTCTGTCACACTGGGAGTTGTCGGTGTCCTGCCTGTGTGTGTGAGAGTCAGTGAGTGAGTGAGAGAGACACTCAAGGAAGAAGCACAAAAATATAAGAGCGATGCGAGGGACAAGCAAACAGACAGATGGAGAGGGGAGAGACAGACAGATAGGGAGAAAGAGAGCAAGCGAGAGAGAAAGAGAGAGAGAGAGAGAGAGAGAGAGAGAGAGAGAGAGAGTGAGAGGGAGAAGGACAGAGAGAGAAGGCGAAACATCTGCAATGATGCAATTATGATTCAATTTAGATTCCCGCATCAATTATGCAAACATATTCAAGGAACATGTCAAATATTGATAGGCTCTTCAACTTCTCCAACTGTGTTGATTAAGGAAGCCAAACTTAACCCACACTCCCTCATTAATCATGGATAGATGTCAGTGGGAGGTTGCCATTCAAATTCAGCCCTGCACCCAAGTCTCCATGGGAGACCAGACTAGTGTGTGCAGGTGGTTGTGCATGTGTGCTTGTGTATGTGTTGGCCCAAGTCTGTGTGCCCAAGTCTGTGTGCATGTTAGTGTGTGTGTCTGTTTAGGTGACATATCAGAACACATACACACTCAGGAAATCAAGACAGGGGAGATTTTTGAAGTCCTGATTTTTCAGAGGAGCTGTTTAGTGTCAGGGGGTTAGGGTTAGGAGCTAAGGTTAGGGTTAGGAGCTAAGGTTAGGGTTAGGAGCTACGGTTAGGGTCAGGAGCTAAGGTTAGGGTCAAGTTTCAAGTTTCTTTATTAGTTGTCATACAGAAGTACAGAATACTTTTATACAAAATATAAGTATAGCAAGTATAAAATAGAAGTCAAGTATGTAGACAAATTTTCAGTATATACATTTACCGTACAATATACTATACAGTGCAAAGGATGAGGTACAATTTAGGTACAATTTACAGTAAGGTGTAATGAGGTATGGGTTGTAGTGCAAATTCTTTACCAATAAATATAAAGTGTGCTTAGGTGTTCTAAAGTGGTTAAAGTGGGTGCTGCAGTGAGTTGTATGTTTAAAGTGAGTGTGTGCGTGTGGATGTGTGTGCTGTGAGCTGTGAGTGCATTTGATGGTTGTTACATATTGTTATTGTTCGTTGAGCATCCTGATGGCCTGGGGATAGAAGCTTCTTCTGAGTCTCTCTGTGCTTGCCATGAGACTCCGGTATCGCTTGCCTGACCGCAGCAGTTCAAAGAGGCAGTTGTTTGGGTGGCTCGAATCTTCGATAATTCTCTTAGCCTTGCCCATGCACCGCTTGTTGTAAATGCCCTGGAGAGTGGGAAGCCCCCCTCCAATTGTGCGTTCGGCTGAACGTGTCACTCTTTGTAGTCTGCTACGGTCTTGTGCGGTGCTATTTCCAAACCAGGAGGTGATATTGCCAGTCAGGATGCTCTCTATTGTACATGAGTAGAAGTTCTTAAGGATATTCTGACTAACTTGGAACTTCCTTAGGCGCCTGAGGAAGTAGAGGCGTTGCCGTGCCTTCTTCACAACACTGTCAATGTGTGTGGTCCATGTCAAGTCCTCGGATATGTGGACTCCGAGGTACTTAAAACTGTTCACTCTCTCAACCGGTGCCCCGTCGATGCTGAGGGGGCTGTAGTCCCTGACCCCCGACCTCCTAAAGTCCACAATCATCTCCTTTGTTTTGCTGACGTTCAGGGAGAGGCTGTTCTCTTGACACCATCCCGCTAGAACCTTGACCTCCTCCAGGTAGGCCCTCTCGTCATTTGCAGAGATCAGGCCCACCACTACTGTGTCGTCAGCAAATTTGATGATTGTGTTGTTGTTCCACTAAGCTAAGGTTAGGGCCAGGAGCTACGGTTGGGGTCAGGAGCTAAGGTTAGGTCAAGGAGTGAAGGTTAGGGTCAGGAGCTAAGGTTAGGGTCAGGAGCTAAGGTTATGTCAAGGAGTGAAGGTTGGGGCCAGGAGTGAAGGTTAGGGTCAGGAGCTAAGGTTAGGGTTATGAGCTAAGGTTAGGGTTAGGAGCTACGGTTAGGTCCAGGAGTGAAGGTTGGGTCCAGGAGTGAAGGTTAGGGTCAGGAGCTAAGGTTAGGGTTAGGAGCTAAGGTTAGGGTTAGGAGCTAAGGTTAGGGTTAGGAGCTAAGGTTAGGGTCAAGAGCTACGGTTAGGGTTAGGAGCTAAGGTTAGAGTCAGGTTATTAAAGGGGAACTTCCCCGAAAAACAACACAGATTTATTTTGTACATAATCCTCAATGAAATGATGTAGATGACAAAATGGGATTCATGTTTAGTAAAATTACAAGTTACTCTAAAGTAAGTAAGTGCATCTTCAGGTGAAATGTGAGTTTTAAAGATTTTAAAGGCCAACTTGCAGGTTAAACCCTACTCTTCAATTATGGGTAGTTTACATCATTGGTATCTATTGTCATTTATTTTTTTCCATTTGACGCCGGAAATTCCACTCAGAAAGGGTTAAAAAGGTCCACGCACGAATAACACGTATGGAGCAAATCAAAAAGCTTATCAGACGCTATCAGTGCCGGTAACTTATGCCTTATGCCCGTCCGGGTCATAGTACCGCTGGCTATATGGCTCTGGCTAACGTTACCCCGCTAACGTTAGCATTATGTCTACTGTTGTGAACCATTTTAAATCGGGGCATGTAAAAGAGTTTAGGAAACGAGTAAAATGTGCAGGTCCTCTTCTCAGACCTGTGGGGCAAAGCACTGCACACGCATCATGCCGGCTAGCAAGCTACACGTCACGGCATGTTGATACGATAGCAGCCCCTCGGATAGCACTCGGTGCATCAGTCACAAAACGGGCTACCACGATAGCTATTAGCTAACTAACGTTAACGTTACAAGCTCAAACACCTTATAATAACTACTACTAACTGTCGTGTCCATAAGTTCCCTGGCAGAATACTTTGTTTGTGAGGACAAAGGTATACAAAGAGGAGAGAACCATTTTAAATCGGGGCATGTTAGGAGTTTCGAGAATGCTGGCTACCAAGCTAGCTAACTTAGCTACTAACGTTATATACACTATGTACAACGACAATGATTTACATTATTACAAATATGGTAACGTGGTTGTGGCTTTTACAAATAGTGGTTCGCTTTAGAGATAAATGGCTATGATCACGGAGCACTAGTGTTAGGTGAAACAGATACTAGATCCTCGGCTGGTAGTAGCAAGGCTCTCTGCTTCCTGCCACTACCTGCCTGTGACTCTCAGAGCCCCTCGCTGCCCTGTACCTGGTGTGACGTCATCATTAAGATGACACACGCACGTTATGAACCATGGATTAAAATATCCATGTGCGTGGTGGTTGTGGTTGGGTCGACAAAATGTTTGATAAAAACGCTAAAACTGGGTAAATTTCGATAATATTTTTTTCCCTCTTCATGAAAGTCACCGTTGGCCTAGTCACATTGTTTATTGAACAAAAATACAACATGCAAGTGGGCCTTTAAGCGATCTCTTCCAAAAGGCTGGGAATCGCACAGTGGTGTGAGTGAGTGGTTGCCATCATAACTAATGACTCGGATCGGTGGCAGAAACTACTGGATGGTGGAGGTGAAAAATGTCACTTGTGTTTATTAAACGTCTCTTGCAGTGTAGTTCATGCAAAAGCTCTAAATAGTTTTACAGTGCTTCTCTTAATGAGAACACAAGTTATTCCTGCACACTTCTTATTTTGCACTTAATGTCAGGCTGCATCTGTCACTGTCCCTCTGCATGCTCCCATCACATGTGTAGAGCACTACAATACAATAATATAATGTAAAGAGTCAACTCATTTAATTAAAGTTCAATTCATTACTAAATTGTTTATTTTCTATTAGAAGGTAAACTTGCAATGATACCTGCTTATGATATTGTAAATATCTATGTTTCTATCTGCACATGACATGTTAAACACCTTTGCAAATAACCCCTACATTTCCATTTTATTCCCATTAATTCCCATATATGACGTTAATTCCCACGGGAAATTCCCACCTTTGAATATTCCC
>NC_140168.1:50570147-50582647 GCF_963971535.1 Notolepis coatsorum
ACACACACACACACACACACACACACACACACACACACACACACACACACACACACACACACACACACACACACACACACACACACACACACACACACACACACACACACACACACACACACACACACACACACACACACACACACACACACACACCTTTGACAGATAATTGCAATGGTATTATGATTAATGCTATCAGAGGGAATAATACTTTGTGCTTCATCATTTTACTTTTCAGGGGTCTGTACCAACATTTATTTTCCCCTTAAGTCTGTGAAATACAGATTGTAGGCCAGGGATTCTCTGCAACACCACAATACTTAATGTTAGGGCTGTACCGAACAGTTCGAAGCTTCATTCATAATAACGTTGACATTCGAATTCTAAATCAACATTCGATTATTTTTTTGTTATGTATCTATTCATTCTGTTTAAACCAATGTGGTTTTTCTTCACAGTTGCAGATAAAGATGAGGCTACACACACTAATATTATAGTATTATTATACTATTATAGTATATGACTCGTCATAAATATTTAAATAAAACTTTTATCATAAATGATGTAGCCTATCTGCATCCGCTTGGTGCTTCATCAAGACGTCACCATCACTTTCGTACCAACCGTGCCCTTATTGTATTATTTATGGTGATGAAACTTACAAGTTATATTCATTAAAGTTGATTTAATAAAAAATAAAAAAAATAAAATTTAATCAGATTAATCACTTTATTAAATTTTAGGATTTTATTTGATTTATTATAAAGAAATTTGTATGATTACGTCATAAAATATGATGACATTCGAAGCTTCATTCAAAAACTTCAATAGAAGCTTCAAATGTAAAAATGCGTGCTGCCATTTGGAAACAGCACTAGGCCAAGTTTATCTCCAGAACAGCACCACACACCCACACTACAGTTTATCTCCAGAACAGCACCACACACCCACACTACAGTTTATCTCCAGAACAGAACCACACACCCACACTACAGTTTATCTCCAGAACAGCACCACACACCCACACTACAGTTTATCTCCAGAACAGCACCACACACCCACACTACAGTTTATCTCCAGAACAGAACCACACACCCACACTACAGTTTATCTCCAGAACAGCACCACACACCCACACTACAGTTTATCTCCAGAACAGCACCACACACCCACACTACAGTTTATCTCCAGAACAGCACCACACACCCACACTACAGTTTATCTCCAGAACAGCACCACACACCCACACTACAGTTTATCTCCAGAACAGCACCACACACCCACACTACAGTTTATCTCCAGAACAGCACCACACACACCCACACTACAGTTTATCTCCAGAACAGCACCACACACACCCACACCACAGTTTATCTCCAGAATAGCACCCAGTAGCCCCCGCAGTCAGGGTCGTATTTACCTGAGAGAACAGTGTCTGGAGACTCAATCACGTGGTTGACTCCTGACCGCGGAGCACGTTGTGATGCCTTCTCCACCAAGGTTAAAATAACACCACAGTACCTACTGACTCCCTCCCGGCACCACATAACACTACAATAAGAATGAAACAGAACACCTACTCAGAGCACTGCCGTGAATAAAAAAGGTAAAGGGATGATCGTGGAAATAGAAACGGATGGAGTTACGGTCTGAGTGTGTGTGTGTGTGTGTGTGTGTGTGTGTGTGTGTGTGTGTGTGTGTGTGTGTGTGTGTGTGTGTGTGTGTGTGTGTGTGTGTGTGTGTGTGTAGGTGTAGGTGTGTGTGTGTGTGTGTGTCTTGGGGGAGAGGTAGGTGGGTTATCAACACCACACAAATTATGTGACATTGGAGAGCAGGGGAAGATGGCGTTTTTGATGAGTGTGTGTGTGTGTGCTGTCAATCATGGGACAGTCGATCCACTACCCAGTGGGTTCATCAGCACCATGTGTCTGTCACACTGGGAGTTGTCGGTGTCCTGCCTGTGTGTGTGAGAGTCAGTGAGTGAGTGAGAGAGACACTCAAGGAAGAAGCACAAAAATATAAGAGCGATGCGAGGGACAAGCAAACAGACAGATGGAGAGGGGAGAGACAGACAGATAGGGAGAAAGAGAGCAAGCGAGAGAGAGAGAGAGAGAGAGAGAGAGAGAGAGAGAGAGAGAGAGAGAGAGAGAGAGAGAGAGAGAGAGAGAGAGAGAGAGTGAGAGGGAGAAGGACAGAGAGAGAAGGCGAAACATCTGCAATGATGCAATTATGATTCAATTTAGATTCCCGCATCAATTATGCAAACATATTCAAGGAACATGTCAAATATTGATAGGCTCTTCAACTTCTCCAACTGTGTTGATTAAGGAAGCCAAACTTAACCCACACTCCCTCATTAATCATGGATAGATGTCAGTGGGAGGTTGCCATTCAAATTCAGCCCTGCACCCAAGTCTCCATGGGAGACCAGACTAGTGTGTGCAGGTGGTTGTGCATGTGTGCTTGTGTATGTGTTGGCCCAAGTCTGTGTGCCCAAGTCTGTGTGCATGTTAGTGTGTGTGTCTGTTTAGGTGACATATCAGAACACATACACACTCAGGAAATCAAGACAGGGGAGATTTTTGAAGTCCTGATTTTTCAGAGGAGCTGTTTAGTGTCAGGGGGTTAGGGTTAGGAGCTAAGGTTAGGGTTAGGAGCTAAGGTTAGGGTTAGGAGCTAAGGTTAGGGTTAGGAGCTAAGGTTAGGGTTAGAAGCTAAGGTTAGGGTTAGGAGCTAAGGTTAGGGTCAGGAGCTAAGGTTAGGGTCAGGAGCTAAGGTTAGGGTCAGGAGCTAAGGTTAGGAGCTAAGGTTAGGGTTAGGAGCTAAGGTTAGGGTCAGGAGCTAAGGTTAGGGTTAGAAGCTAAGGTTAGGGTTAGGAGCTAAGGTTAGGGTTAGGAGCTACGGTTAGGGTCAGGAGCTAAGGTTAGGGTCAGGAGCTAAGGTTAGGGTTAGGAGCTAAGGTTAGGGTTAGGAGCTACGGTTAGGGTCAGGAGCTAAGGTTAGGGTCAGGAGCTAAGGTTAGGGTTAGGAGCTAAGGTTAGGGTTAGGAGCTAAGGTTAGGGTTAGGAGCTAAGGTTAGGGTTAGGAGCTACGGTTAGGGTCAGGAGCTAAGGTTAGGGTCAGGAGCTAAGGTTAGGGTCAGGAGCTAAGGTTAGGGTTAGGAGCTAAGGTTAGGGTTAGGAGCTAAGGTTAGGGTTAGGAGCTAAGGTTAGGGTTAGGAGCTACGGTTAGGGTCAGGAGCTAAGGTTAGGGTTAGGAGCTAAGGTTAGGGTTAGGAGCTAAGGTTAGGGTCAAGTTTCAAGTTTCTTTATTAGTTGTCATACAGAAGTACAGAATACTTTTATACAAAATATAAGTATAGCAAGTATAAAATAGAAGTCAAGTATGTAGACAAATTTTCAGTATATACATTTACCGTACAATATACTATACAGTGCAAAGGATGAGGTACAATTTAGGTACAATTTACAGTAAGGTGTAATGAGGTATGGGTTGTAGTGCAAATTCTTTACCAATAAATATAAAGTGTGCTTAGGTGTTCTAAAGTGGTTAAAGTGGGTGCTGCAGTGAGTTGTATGTTTAAAGTGAGTGTGTGCGTGTGGATGTGTGTGCTGTGAGCTGTGAGTGCATTTGATGGTTGTTACATATTGTTATTGTTCGTTGAGCAGCCTGATGGCCTGGGGATAGAAGCTTCTTCTGAGTCTCTCTGTGCTTGCCATGAGACTCCGGTATCGCTTGCCTGACCGCAGCAGTTCAAAGAGGCAGTTGTTTGGGTGGCTCGAATCTTCGATAATTCTCTTAGCCTTGCCCATGCACCGCTTGTTGTAAATGCCCTGGAGAGTGGGAAGCCCCCCTCCAATTGTGCGTTCGGCTGAACGTGTCACTCTTTGTAGTCTGCTACGGTCTTGTGCGGTGCTATTTCCAAACCAGGAGGTGATATTGCCAGTCAGGATGCTCTCTATTGTGCATGAGTAGAAGTTCTTAAGGATATTCTGACTAACTTGGAACTTCCTTAGGCGCCTGAGGAAGTAGAGGCGTTGCCGTGCCTTCTTCACAACACTGTCAATGTGTGTGGTCCATGTCAAGTCCTCGGATATGTGGACTCCGAGGTACTTAAAACTGTTCACTCTCTCAACCGGTGCCCCGTCGATGCTGAGGGGGCTGTAGTCCCTGACCCCCGACCTCCTAAAGTCCACAATCATCTCCTTTGTTTTGCTGACGTTCAGGGAGAGGCTGTTCTCTTGACACCATCCCGCTAGAACCTTGACCTCCTCCAGGTAGGCCCTCTCGTCATTTGCAGAGATCAGGCCCACCACTACTGTGTCGTCAGCAAATTTGATGATTGTGTTGTTGTTCCACTAAGCTAAGGTTAGGGCCAGGAGCTACGGTTGGGGTCAGGAGCTAAGGTTAGGTCAAGGAGTGAAGGTTAGGGTCAGGAGCTAAGGTTAGGGTCAGGAGCTAAGGTTATGTCAAGGAGTGAAGGTTGGGGCCAGGAGTGAAGGTTAGGGTCAGGAGCTAAGGTTAGGGTTATGAGCTAAGGTTAGGGTTAGGAGCTACGGTTAGGTCCAGGAGTGAAGGTTGGGTCCAGGAGTGAAGGTTAGGGTCAGGAGCTAAGGTTAGGGTTAGGAGCTAAGGTTAGGGTTAGGAGCTAAGGTTAGGGTTAGGAGCTAAGGTTAGGGTCAAGAGCTACGGTTAGGGTTAGGAGCTAAGGTTAGAGTCAGGTTATTAAAGGGGAACTTCCCCGAAAAACAACACAGATTTATTTTGTACATAATCCTCAATGAAATGATGTAGATGACAAAATGGGATTCATCATGTTTAGTAAAATTACAAGTTACTCTAAAGTAAGTAAGTGCATCTTCAGGTGAAATGTGAGTTTTAAAGATTTTAAAGGCCAACTTGCAGGTTAAACCCTACTCTTCAATTATGGGTAGTTTACATCATTGGTATCTATTGTCATTTATTTTTTTCCATTTGACGCCGGAAATTCCACTCAGAAAGGGTTAAAAAGGTCCACGCACGAATAACACGTATGGAGCAAATCAAAAAGCTTATCAGACGCTATCAGTGCCGGTAACTTATGCCTTATGCCCGTCCGGGTCATAGTACCGCTGGCTATATGGCTCTGGCTAACGTTACCCCGCTAACGTTAGCATTATGTCTACTGTCGTGAACCATTTTAAATCGGGGCATGTAAAAGAGTTTAGGAAACGAGTAAAATGTGCAGGTCCTCTTCTCAGACCTGTGGGGCAAAGCACTGCACACACATCATGCCGGCTAGCAAGCTACACGTCACGGCATGTTGATACGATAGCAGCCCCTCGGATAGCACTCGGTGCATCAGTCACGAAACGGGCTACCACGATAGCTATTAGCTAACTAACGTTAACGTTACAAGCTCAAACACCTTATAATAACTACTACTAACTGTCGTGTCCATAAGTTCCCTGGCAGAATACTTTGTTTGTGAGGACAAAGGTATACAAAGAGGAGAGAACCATTTTAAATCGGGGCATGTTAGGAGTTTCGAGAATGCTGGCTACCAAGCTAGCTAACTTAGCTACTAACGTTATATACACAATATGTACAACGACAATGATTTACATTATTACAAATATGGTAACGTGGTTGTGGCTTTTACAAATAGTGGTTCGCTTTAGAGATAAATGGCTATGATCACGGAGCACTAGTGTGAAACAGATACTAGATCCTCGACTGGTAGTAGCAAGGCTCTCTGCTTCCTGCCACTACCTGCCTGTGATTCTCAGAGCCCCTCGCTGCCCTGTACCTGGTGTGACGTCATCATTAAGATGACACACGCACGTTATGAACCATGGATTAAAATATCCATGTGCGTGGTGGTTGTGGTTGGGTCGACAAAATGTTTGATAAAAACGCTAAAACTGGGTAAATTTCGATAATATTTTTTTCCCTCTTCATGAAAGTTACCGTTGGCCTAGTCACATTGTTTATTGAACAAAAATACAACATGCAAGTGGGCCTTTAAGCGATCTCTTCCAAAAGGCTGGGAATCGCACAGTGGTGTGAGTGGTTGCCATCATAACTAATGACTCGGATCGGTGGCAGAAACTACTGGATGGTGGAGGTGAAAAATGTCACTTGTGTTTATTAAACGTCTCTTGCAGTGTAGTTCATGCAAAAGCTCTAAATAGTTTTACAGTGCTTCTCTTAATGAGAACACAAGTTATTCCTGCACACTTCTTATTTTGCACTTAATGTCAGGCTGCATCTGTCACTGTCCCTCTGCATGCTCCCATCACATGTGTAGAGCACTACAATACAATAATATAATGTAAAGAGTCAACTCATTTAATTAAAGTTCAATTCATTAC
The DNA here is from genome assembly GCF_963971535.1 of Notolepis coatsorum. Classification (NCBI taxonomy): domain Eukaryota; kingdom Metazoa; phylum Chordata; class Actinopteri; order Aulopiformes; family Paralepididae; genus Notolepis; species Notolepis coatsorum. The sequence goes on from NC_140168.1 coordinate 50,576,501, forward strand.
TAAATTGTTTATTTTCTATTAGAAGGTAAACTTGCAATGATACCTGCTTATGATATTGTAAATATCTATGTTTCTATCTGCACATGACATGTTAAACACCTTTGCAAATAACCCCTACATTTCCATTTTATTCCCATTAATTCCCATATATGACGTTAATTCCCACGGGAAATTCCCACCTTTGAATATTCCCGAAAATGTGCCATCCTAGCCACAAGTCATATACTGTATCTTAGTCATATGACCCACCTCAAACAAGCACCAGTTGGCTCTCATATGACCTGACTTAGGGTCTAAAGCTGGGTAGGGTCAGAGCTCAGGGGTCAAAGGTCATGGCGGTCCCCGCCCAGGAGAACAAAAGGAAGGAGTGAGCCTTTCAGCACAGCCCTTGTTGGCTTATGCCAGAGACACACCAGACACTGAAGTGCTGTGAAGCGCCAATCTGGTGCAAGCGTGAAGAAGCCTGGCTGTTCCCACCAGAAGCCTGGCTGTTCGCACCAGAAGAAGCCTGGCTGTTCCCACCAGAAGCCTGGCTGTTCGCACCAGAAGAAGCCTGGCTGTTCCCACCAGAAGCCTGGTTGTTCGCACCAGAAGAAGCCTGGCTGTTCGCACCAGAAGAAGCCTGGCTGTTCCCACCAGCAGAAGCCTGGCTGTTCCCACCAGCAGAAGCCTGGCTGTTCCCAGCAGAAGAAGCCTGGCTGTTCCCACCAGAAGAAGCCTGGCTGTTCCCACCAGAAGCCTGGCTGTTCGCACCAGAAGCCTGGCTGTTCCCACCAGAAGCCTGGCTGTTCGCACCAGAAGAAGCCTGGCTGTTCCCAGCAGAAGAAGCCTGGCTGTTCCCACCAGAAGCCTGGCTGTTCCCACCAGAAGCCTGGCTGTTCCCAGCAGAAGCCTGGCTGTTCCCACCAGAAGCCTGGCTGTTCCCAGCAGAAGCCTGGCTGTTCCCACCAGAAGCCTGGCTGTTCCCACCAGAAGCCTGGCTGTTCGCACCAGAAGCCTGGCTGTTCGCACCAGAAGAAGCCTGGCTGTTCGCACCAGAAGAAGCCTGGCTGTTCCCAGCAGAAGAAGCCTGGCTGTTCCCAGCAGAAGAAGCCTGGCTGTTCGCACCAGAAGAAGCCTGGCTGTTCCCACCAGAAGAAGCCTGGCTGTTCCCAGCAGAAGAAGCCTGGCTGTTCCCAGCAGAAGCCTGGCTGTTCCCACCAGAAGAAGCCTGGCTGTTCCCAGCAGAAGCCTGGCTGTTCCCACCAGAAGAAGCCTGGCTGTTCCCACCAGAAGCCTGGCTGTTCCCAGCAGAAGAAGCCTGGCTGTTCCCACCAGAAGCCTGGCTGTTCCCAGCAGAAGAAGCCTGGCTGTTCCCACCAGAAGAAGCCTGGCTGTTCCCACCAGAAGCCTGGCTGTTCCCACCAGAAGCCATTTCTCCTCGGTGGTCAACCAGAAATGATGCTCCTCTGCTCCAATCACACGTAGAGGCGCTTGCGGAGAAAATGGACCAGCCGGCGAGACTATCGCTGAAGATCACGAGCCGGCCGCAGTGCGTGCAGTCGGTCTGAGCTGTACCATTGGTTACAACATGGGCTGTCAATGTGGGAGCCTGTGTGTGTGTGTGTGTGTGTGTGTGTGTGTGTGTGTGTGTCTGTGCGTGCGTGCGTGCGTGCGTGCGTGCGTGCGTGCGTGCGTGTGTGTGTGTGTGTGCATGCGTGCGAGATGAGGGGTTGGCATAATGACATCCGTGCAGAAAAGGCTCATGTCTGTCTCTCTTTGAGAAAGTACGTGTGTGTGATGTACATTTGTAGTAATGACTATGTATAATGAAGGGTGATGTGCATTTGCAGCAGGGGGTGTGTATAATGAGGGTTCTTGCCATTCTGTGTGTACGTGTGTTTGTAAGTGCGCTTGTATGCATGTGTGTGTGCGCTGAGCATCCCTGTGCATGTCTGATGGCCTACACGGTGTGTGAGCCTGTGTGTGTGTGGTAACTGTGATCATACACACCCCTCTGAGCCCGGGGTGCCACCCCACTGCCTCCCCTGACAGCCTCCCCTTGGTGCACTGAAGTGAGTGTGTGTGTGTGTGTGTGTGTGTGTGTGTGTGTGTGTGTGTGTGTGTGTGTGTGTGTGTGTGTGTGTGTGTGTGTGTGTGTGTGTGTGTGTGTGTGTGTGTGTGTGTGTGTGTGTGTGTGTGTGTGTGTGTGTGTGTGTGTGTGTGTGTGTGTGTGTGTGTGTGTGAACAGCTGTTCCCCAGCGCTACACGACAAGGTCAGGGGGGGAGACAAGCGAGTTGCAGCTGTGGCCCCGGGGCTTCTGGGAACTGTGACTGAATAACACAGAGGAGAGAGGAGAGGAGAGGAGAGGAGAGGAGAGGAGAGGAGAATAGGAGAGGAGAGGAGAGGAGAGGAGAGGAGAGGAGAGGAGAGGAGAGGAGAGGAGAATAGGAGAAGAGGAGAGGAGAGGAGAGGAGAGGAGAGGAGAGGAGAGGAGAGGAGAGGAGAGGAGAGGAGGAGAGGAGAAGAGGAGAGGAGAGGAGAGGAGAGGAGAGGAGAGGAGAGGAGAGGAAGATAGGAGAAGAGGATTTGAGGATTTGAGTTTGAGGCTGTGAATAACAACACCAGCCTACAAACCACGGCAATGGGGGGGGGGGGGTCTGCTGATGGAGACTCAGTGTTCAGGGTAACAGAGCATGAGGTGAGACGGATCTTTAAAAAAGTGGATATCAGGAAGGCAGCAGGACCGGACGGCATCCCCGGCCGCGTCCTAAAAGTCTGTGCCGACCAACTGGCCCCGGTATTCACTGACATCTTCAACCTGTCCTTGGAACAGGCCGTCATCCCCACCTGTCTGAAGAAGTCCACCATCATCCCTGTACCCAAAAAATCTACGCCCGCTTGCCTCAACGACTACCGCCCTGTAGCCCTCACCTCCATAGCCATGAAGTGCTTTGAGAAGCTAGTGAAGGGCTACATCTGTTCCTCCCTCCCCATCAACCTGGACCCTCTGCAATTTGCATATCGCCCCAACAGGTCCACGGAGGACGCCATAGCCCATGTGCTGCACACAGCAGCATCACATCTGGACAAGAGGCAGGGGAACTATGTGAGAATGCTGTTCATCGACTACAGCTCAGCATTCAATACCATAGTCCCCTCCAAACTCATAGCCAAGCTCAGGGACCTGGGCTTGAACTATGACCTGTGCCAGTGGGTCCTGGACTTCCTGACGGGCAGACCCCAGGTGGTAAGAGCCGGCAACTGCACCTCCTCATCCATCACGCTCAACATAGGGGCCCCCCAGGGCTGTGTTCTGAGCCCCCTCCTCTACTCCCTGTACACACATGACTGCGTAGCACAGCGGAACAACAACACCATCATCAAATTTGCTGATGACACAGTAGTGGTGGGCCTGATCTCTGCCAACGACGAAAGGGCCTACCTGGAAGAGGTAGAGAACCTGTCACAGTGGTGTCAGGAGAACTGCCTCTCCCTGAACGTCAGCAAAACAAAAGAGATGATTGTGGACTTCAGGAGGTCGGGGGTCAAGGACTACAGCCCCCTCAGCATCGACGGGGCACCAGTTGAGAGAGTGAACAGTTTCAAGTACCTCGGAGCCCACATATCCGAGGACTTGACATGGACCACACACATTGACAGTGTTGTGAAGAAGGCACGACAACGCCTCTACTTCCTCAGGCGCCTAAGGAAGTTCCAAGTCAGTCAGAAGATCCTTAGGAACTTCTACTCATGTACAATAGAGAGCATCCTGACCGGCAACATCACCTCCTGGTTTGGGAATAGCACTGCACAAGACCGTAGCAGACTACAAAGAGTGACACGTTCAGCCGAACGCACAATTAGAGGGGGGCTTCCCACCCTCCAGAACATTTACAACAAGCGGTGCAAGGGGAAGGCTAAGAGAATTATTAAGGACTCGAGCCACCCGAACAACTGCCTCTTTGAACTGCTGCCGTCAGGCAAGCGATACCGGAGTCTTATGGCGAGCACAGAAAGACTCAGAAGGAGCTTCTATCCCCAGGCCATCAGGCTGCTAAACGAACAATAATCGCTAAACGAACAATAATCACTATGCAACAACCATCAAATGCACACAGCACACACACCCACACGCACACACTCACTCAAACAAACAACACACTGCAGCACCCACTCTCCACACTTTAGATCACACAAACACACTTACACTTTATATTTATTGATAAAGGATTGCACTACAACTCGTACACCTACTGTGAATTGTACCTAAACTGCACCTCGTCCATTTATGCCTTGCACTATATAGTATTGTATATTAGTACACTGCACAGTATTGTATATTGTATGGTAACTACGTCTACGAACATTGTACATATGTCTAAACTGAACACTGTGACCTCTTTTTTTACTTCTAATTTTTACTATGTTTTTATTTCATACTTATCTTGTCATGCACAGTCTCTGGAGCGCAACAGTAAGAAGCATTTTGTACAAAAGTATTCTGTACTTCTGTATGACAACTATTAAAGAAACTTGAAACTTGAGAGGAAAGGAGGAGAGAGGAAGACAGAGGAGAGAAGAGGAGAGGAAGATAAAGAGAGGAAAGAGGATGATATAGAAGAGAGGAGAGGAAGATAGGAGAAGAGGAGAGAGGAAGATAGAGAGAGGAAGATAGAGAAGAGAGGAGAGAGGAAGATAAAGGAGAATAGAGGTGATATAGAGAATAGAGGAGCGATAGATAGGAGAGAAAGATAGAGGCGAAGAGAGGAGAGATAGAGAAGAAATGATAGGAAGATAGAGAAGAGAGGAGAGAGGAAATATAAATAGAGAGAAAGATAGAGGAGAGATAGATAGGAGAGAAATATAGGAGAAGAGAGGAGAGAAAGAATCAACGAGAAGCTGAGCAGAACAGAGAAAACAATTCAAGAAAAGGAGAGGAGAGAAGAGAAGAGAAGAGAAGAGAAGAGAAGAGAAGAGAAGAGAAGAGAAGAGAAGAGAAGAGAAGAGAAGAGAAGAGAAGAGAAGAGAAGAGAAGAGAAGAGAAGAGAAGAGAAGAGAAGAGAAGAGAAAATAGTAATTTTGTTCTGTTCAAGTAGTAGGTAAGATATCGGTAAGATATGATTGGCAACTGAATACTTTTGCTGAAAGAAAAAGAAAAAGTCTACATCACAGCTTTCCCTTAATGGTTTTCATAAATTGTCTTAACAAAAAAGGATCTGAATTAGATTGGGCTTAATATACCCAATACCGATCAATTCAAATATGCCATGATTGGCTCAGAGTATGATCCGATTGGGACATCCCTAGTTAGGCATATTATGAGTTGATGTGTCAAGTGGCTTTGAGATTGGGGTCCGAAACGGCTTAGAAATTGGGTTTCCCATGGCACGGCTGTCCGAGGCAAATAAAGTCTTGAGAGATCATCTGAGCGTTTCACACAGACAACGTGGACTACTGTGGCAGGGCAAGCACAGCTAATCTAACAGATACAAAAGTATCTATCTACAGAGAACGACCAGGCAGAGAGAACTAATCAGCCATGTAAAACTGGTGGAAAAATGTTCCCATTCCTCCAGGGTAGAGAGAGAAAAAAGTGGAACCGTTGTACGGTGTGTGTGTGTATAATATAATATATATATATCCAAGAACAAAACTCATCTAGAACAGCAAACACTAAATCCCTCCAGCTCTCCAGATCCTGCATAAGAATAATATCTGCGGCAAGAATAATATTTGCAATGCACAAACAAAGGCACTCTGGGGGAATAATGTGTAAGAACATGGCACTTAACAAAAAAGTGAATTCTATGTCTTCTCGCACCTTTGTGTAATATATCGGCCTAACCGACTGAAATAATAAGCCAGTTAAGGTGTTAACTTCACCAACACCCCCCTCCTCGTCAGAGAACTCTCTCCCGTCAACTTTACCAAGGTTTCAATAAAAAATCACCGGTTTCCAGCTGCGAATCGACTGAAGATCAGATCATTAAAAAAGGTCTGCTAAGATTAGAAGCACTGGGGCGAGATGACGGAGGAGAAGAAAGGGGAGGACAGGCAGAGGAGAAGAGAGGAAAGGAGGGACGTGCTTCCACCCCATTAACACCAGAGAAGAGATATCAACCAAGTACCAAGAAATGATGGTACTCGTATAACTCAAGCTGGTG